>NC_080844.1:9021742-9324772 GCF_030435755.1 Ochotona princeps | reverse complement strand
ACATTTAAATTTTTAAGAAGTTGCAGCAAATTTTGTGTGAGTAAAGGTTTATTTCTTCCCTTCAAGATGATTGGATGGAAAACCATCTTGTGTAAAATTAGGTTTCTGATGAATTTTCCCTCTGAAATCATATGGATTTGTGTGTAAAGGCAAAACTCTTCTTATAGACTGTCCATTTCCCCTTAGCGGAGTACAAAGATTTATCTGTAGGAAACATTTGCTTCTTTCAATTTGCACATTCGCTATCTACAAATTCAGTGAACAGATAAGCAAACACCTGAAGCTGCCATTTTCTCCAACGTCCCAACTGTACAATACAGAGATCATCTGAGAGCTTGTGACAGTTCCAACAGAGTTGACCACTTCCTCGTCTGCCATCCCTCCCACATTTTACCTGCCTACTGCCTTTCCCCAGACCAACATTCCAAGTCTCAGAAAGGATAGATTAAAATAAAAATGGCATAGTTTTATATTGGTTTGAAACTTTATAGATTTAAAAATACTTGGTTTGAGCCTAGCGCGATAGTCAAGCGGCTAAAGTCCTCGCCTTGCAGTGGCTGGGATCCCATATGGGAGCTGGTTCCAATCCTGGTGGCCCTACTTCACTTCCAGCTCCTTGCTTATGGCCTGGGAAATCCATGAAACCCTGAACCCATGTGGGAGACCGGGATGAAGCTCCAGGCTCCTGGCTTTGGATCAGTGCAGAACCAGCATTGTGGCCACTTGGGGAGTGAATCACTGGATGGAAGATCTTCCTCTCTGTCTCTCCTCCTCTCTGTATATCTGACTTTGCAGTAAAAATAAATAAATCTTTAAAAAATTTCTTCGCTTGTAGGATATATATATTAATAAAAAGAGAAGACAGATACGGATAATCTATCTTTCTAGATACCTACTCAAACTAACTGGCAATTATTCTAAACCAGCAGGCTCATGTGAAATGAACAAGGGGAAGGATGCTATCCACTTATCACTTTGAGAGAGGCAAGGCATTTGGCCTAACAGTTAAGACTCTGATAGGGACACCCACATGCCATATTGGAGTGCCTGAGTTCGGGAACCATTTCCTCTTTGATTCTACTTTCCTGCTAATGTGGGACACAAAGGTGATGGCTCAGGCGATTGAACCTGTTCCACCCATGTGAAGAGCGGAGGTGGATTTTAGGCTCCCCGCTATGGTCTGGCTCAGCCCTGGCCAGAATGGCATCTGGGAATGAACTAAGATGGCTTGTTTGCCTTTCTGTCTTTCTCTCCTCCCTCCCTCAATTTGTGTGTCTCAAATAAACACAAGTGAATAAATCACTAAAAAAAAAAAACTCTTTGAAAAACTTCTAGGGAGGGAAGGAAGAAAATTAATAGGAGGGAACCACAGGAGACTCAAATCTATCTTGCTTGAAACATGTGAGAATCTCTGTGGATTTGCCTTTCTATCAAAAGATAGTGAGGTTCACAGGAGCAACAATAGAATCCTCCCGAGGCCCCAGCTCTGCAGGGCACCAGCACACATAAATCCCAGTATTTTGGCATTTGTTTCTGCCAAAGAGTAATTTACCAGTAAATAGCAGAACCACCGTAATATCAGACCAGAGACGAGCAAAAGCTGCTTTACAGTCTTCTTTCTCACAGGAGGGCAGATCAAAATGTTAGAAACTTCATCACTTGGGCGAAGTAATGGTAATTTTTTTCTATCAGAGAGGAATTCTGAGGATGTTTTCCTCAGAAAGGAAAATTTCCCACTGCCAGTGTTACCAATGGAATTTACATCACAGACTCTAGCCACACAAAACCGAATAAGATTCAAGGTGTTGATTCTAGCCTGGTAGACTGTTAGGAGCTCCAAGGAGAACATATGTATCTGTTTATGGAAATAATGTTCCACATTCAAGGCCAAGTAAATGAAATAAGAAAGACAACATGGAGGTACAAAGAATGGTTGCAGCTTAAAGGAAGTTACACAGAAATATATCTGTGTGATAAGGCACTAGAGAAATAAGAGAAAGACAGAATGAGGAAGAAGTATGGTTGTATTCTTAGGATTGTGTATTTTAAATTCATAAAATTTTATCTTTATATTAATTCTTAAAAATAAGAATAAATATACTAAAGAGCATGTTGTTGGAAACTGTATTTTCAAGAAATTTGAAGATAGAGCACGTTGGTGGCATTGGGAGAAGAACACGCTAAAATGAATGGAGAAGGACAGCCAAGGAGAAGCAGAGAGATCATGCACCTGAGACACAGGAGAGGACAAGCCAATGGCAGAGGGACCCCTGGAGACCCATGGACACATGGAAGCAACAGAGACAGTGGAACAGTACTGTTGCAAACAGATAGCCCTGCAACGATCAGAGCTTCCCTGGTTGTCAGGGGACGAGGAATTCATCAGGAACTCAGCAGGTGAACTCAGCCTTAGAATCAGGGATCCCACTGACCTTTTAATCCAATCTCATGCAGCAGTGGTAGAGCCTTAGTGGAGGTGTGGGTACAGGGTGGATTTCACAGCCCAGATGCCCACCAATGCCACAACAGACACCATTTTAAGTTCTGTGCCAAAGGCTCTGGGGGAAGACAATGGCAAACTGCATGTGAGCTAAGCCAAGGTAGAACTCACTTCTGGTTCAACACACTGCACATGCCCCAATGAGAAAATAACACCAGCTTGTTGTCCGTGGGTTCCATCCAAAATAGGTGCAGGTTTCGCCCTGTAGGAGAACCCCAGTTTCTCCTGTTTACCCACAGGAGGGACACATCTCACCAACAAAAATATGTGAGGCTGAACCTCAAAGGATGGAAAAGCATATTCCATTCTAATGGAAAAGAAAAATGAGTTAGTGTAACCACTCTAGTATCAGATAATACAGGATTCCACAGGAAACACATTAAAAGAGAAGAAGGACAGTACATAATTGATACAAGGGATCCACTCAGCAAGAAGAAATCATGATAATAATAAATGTTTACATACCAAAAGCCAGGTCATCTGACTACATGAAACAAATATTAGTGGATTTTTAGGAAGAAATAGACTCCAATACAATAATAGTGGGGACTTTAATACCCCACTAACCTCATTGCACAGAGACAGAAATTCAGCAAGGAAACAAGAGTTCACCCAGACAATAGAACAAAAGAAATTTCATTGATATCTACAGAATCTTTCAACATACAGCAATTTTTCCTTTGGTACATGGAAACTTCTCCTGGATTAATCACATTACAATCCATAAAACAAGGCTCATCACAGTTTAAAAAATGAAATCATACTATGAATCTTCTTGGACTATCATGGGGTGAAACTGGGAATCAACAAGTCAAGATACCCCAGAAAATATTCAAAACCTTTGGAAACTGAACATGCTGCCAAAGGAACAATGGTTTTTAGAAGAAATTGAAGAGGATTTTATAGGGTTTTTTTTTTTTGATCCAGTCTACTAATCTGTGACATTTGATTGATGAGGTTAAGCCATTTACATTCAAGGCTAATATGAATAGATTGTAATTTTGTCCTGGCATTTTAGCAATCATTGCTTGATTTAGTCTTCTGTTGCTATTTTACTGGAATGTTCCTCACATTTGCCTTTGGTTTTGATGGGTGCTTTTAATTTTTCTGTCAAGAGAAATCCTTAATGTATCACTTGTAGGGAAGGTCTGGAAAAGGTATATCATTTTAGCTTTTCTTTACTGTGGAAGAATTTTATTTCAATTTTCAGAGACAAAGGAGAGTTTTGTTGGGTACGTTATTCTGGGCCAACAAATTTTTCTTTTTAGAGTTTGGAATTTGTTGCCTCATTCTCTTCTGACCTGTAATTTCCTGTCCTCTATATGTCAATTGATATTTTCATGCGCTCATTTAAGGATCTTTTCCTTATGTTTGACTGAAGAGAGCTTGATTACCATGTGTCTTGGTGAAGATTGTTTTTGGTCAAACTTGTTGGCAATTCAGTTCCTCTCCTGTATTCTGTCGCCTACAGGAGACACATCTCACCAACGAAGATCAGAGAAAACTACATCTCATGAATTCTGATGTTTTTGTTTTTACTTTTATTTCTTCAAAGCATTTTTTTCTCACATTAAATTCTTCATTGATTCAAAGGTCATACAGCAGCATCATTTTTTTCAACAAGGTTCTTGATTTTCTTTTTCATTTTCAGCAACACATTAGTCATTGGCATGTTATTTAACTTCATGGTGTTATAAATTTATATTTTTCTTCCTGTGTTGATTTTGTCTTGTGGCTTTTCATTTAAGGGATTATATAGTAACTGTGTAATGGAGACTATCATATCCAGATGTGAAGATACAATGTAAGTAGATGCATATATCTCTACTTCCAGATCAAAGATGTACTTCCATTGAAACTGTTGAATGTATCTTGACAATAGAAGGCTGGACTCCTGCCATTGTCCATGCCCACAATAATGGACTGTTTATGAAGAACTATACTATTGCAATAACATAGGGGAACTCAATGCAGGGTGCTGGAGGAAGGCTGCGAAGGGAATAAGGGAAATTCCAGATCCTGTGGAATTGTATTATAAAATAATAATAATAATAATAATCAGAGAAAAGAAATTAAAGAAGAACAAAAAATGGCTTGAAATAAATGAAGGCATCAACACAACACATAAAAACTTGTGTGACACAGTCAAGGCATGTTAAAAGGCAAGTTCATTTCAATTTATGCCTGTGTAAAAAAAAAAAAACTAGAAAGGCATTAAGTAAATTGGCTAACCATATGCCTGATGGAGCTATAAAATAACAGCAAAATTATCCAAAGATTAACAGAAAAAAAGACATAATTAAAATAAGGGACGAAATACACCAAATAGAGACCAAAAGAACAATGCATAAGATCAGTGAATCAGAGAACTGGCTCTTTGAGAAAATCAACAAGTTAGATTCCCCAACAACCCAGCTGATTAAAAAAGTGAGAGAAGATATGAATCAAGAATCAGAAACAAAAAAGGAAATATAGCAATGGATACCTCAGAGATACTTGGAAAATATCAGAACTATTACAAGCAACTCTATACCAGCAAATTGGAAGATCTAGAAGAACTCAATAAATTGTTGGACACATACAATTTACCATGATTGATTCATGAGGTAAATAAAAATCCAAATAGGCCTATAGTCATGAAGGAGATTAAATCAGTAAATAAATCCCTCCCAGCAAAGAAAAGCCCAGAGTCAGATGGCTTCACTATTGAATTCTACCAAGAGTTTCAAGAAGAACTTACCCCAGTCCTCCACAGGTATTCAAAACAATAGGAAGGGAGAGACTCCTTCCAAACTCTTTCTACGAAGGCATTATCACCTTAGTACCAAAGCCAGATAGAGACACAACAGAAGAAGAGAAATACAAAACTTAGATTCCTGGTGAACATAGATGCAAAAATCCTTAATAAAATACTAGCCAACAGAATCCATCAGACAGATCATTTACCCAAACTAAGAGGGATTTATCCGTGGCATGCAGGGTTGGTTTAACATATGCAAATCAATAAACATGATACACTGCATCAACAAAATGAAGAATAAAAGCCATATGATCATCTCAATAGATACAGCGAAAGCACTTGATAAAATCCAAAATTACTTCACTGAAGATCAGAAAGAAAGGATGGATAAAGGCAAGGAAATTAAAAAAAAAATGTAGGCAGAGAGTCCAGCATCCTACTGTCAGGACATATTCAACAGTTTCACTAGGTGTCCATCTTTGATCTGGATGTAAAGACGCATACTGCACTACACTATGTCTCCACATCTGAACATGTCAGTCTCTCTTCTACATCCTTCCAGAAAACAAACAATCTACAACACGAAGAAAAACAGAAAATTCGCATCAACATGAAGTTAATCAACATGCTACATAATCACTAATATGTCGCTAAAGTGATTAAAAGAACATCAAAAGCCTTCTGGAAGAAAATGATGCTACTACATGGCCCATGTGGTACTGAAGAAATAAATAATGGAAAGAAAGATAAAGGAAATAAAATTGTAGCAAAGGTGGGAAAAATTAAGCACAAGAAGGAGGAGCAAAGACAATGGGAGAAGTGAGGAGGAAAGGAAGAATGAGGCAATGGCACAAGGAGGAGGAAAAGGAGAAAAAATAAAACAGAGGAGGGCAAAGAAGAAAGGGAGAAGAGGAATTGAAAGAGAATACACGATTTGAGAGGGAAACAGAGGGAAGGATAGAGGAGAGAAGGAGGAAGAGGAAAAGGCTTCCTCTAGCATCACATACAGCAGGCCAGCAGGAAGCAAACTCCACAGAGTATTAAGAGGGAAAGTCCGAACACAAGAGAATTCCACTCAATTTACATGTAAACGTAATAGAAATGAGTCTCAGATAATGCTGTCTCACAAATTAGACCACTCTTGCAAGATGGAATTTTTAGAAAGCAACTCTAGCTGATCAAAAATGCCTAAAAATAAATAAATGAACCACAGCTCAATCACAGGATGAAGAAAATATCAGGAGTGAGCATTGTGGTTCCATGGGTTGAGCCACTCCTGGCAACAGCTAAGGTATTGATTGAAACACTGACATTCCAAAGCGCCTGGGCTCCTGTCTTCACTCTCCATTCTAGACTCCGGCTAACGTTAAGCCTGAGGAGGCAGCCAGCAGGTGACAGGCTAAGTGGTTGGATATCTGCCACTCCCATGGGAGACCCAGATTGAGTTCCGACTCCTAGTTTAGGTCTGGCATAGCTATAGTTGTTGTGGACATTCGGGGAATGAGCTAGCAAATAAGAGTTCTGTATGTCTCTTTCTATTTCTCTTTCAAATAATTAATTACTTATTTTAAATTACAGCAATCGATACAGTATGGTACTGTCACAAAAAAGGGACACAGATGTAGATTGACTAGATTAAATCGTTTTTAAACAAGCATGTAACCATTACCCTGTCAATGAAAACTATTCAAAGATATGACAAGTGAAGAAAATTACAGGCTAATATCCTTGATGAGCATACCTGCACAAATCCTCAGTAAACTGAGCAACCTGTGAAGTGGATCCTAGAGCATGATGATGCAGAACTTATTCTAAGGGTGCAAGGGTATTTTAACACATGCAAATCATTAAAGGTGATTCATCACACTAACAGAATGAAGGATTAAAAATACATACTCATCTCAACAGACACAGAAAAATCATCTGACAAGGTTCCTGACAAACAGCATCTTACTGAAAGAGCAATAGACTCGTGCGCCTTAACATAACAGAGACCGTATATGACAAACTTACACCTCTCATCATATTAATTGATGAGAATCTGAAAGAGAAAGATGCCCACTCTCATCACATCTAATCTGCTGGAAGTTCTAGCCAGAGATATTTAAAATCAACAAGAAGAAACATTAAGCACTCAAACTGGAAAGTAAGAAATAAAATAGTCTCTGTTTGCAAATGACTCTGTCTTTTAAACAGAAAAAGCTAAAGGAAATTACCAAGTAGTGCAACAAATAAGTAAATGCAGTATATTTTCAAATAGAAAATTAGCATGTAAAATCAGGAGTGTTACTCTCCACTAACAATGAACTGCTGAAAAAGAAATCAAAATCAATCCCATTTAGAATAGCATAAAAATGAAATTTGCAAGCATAAATTAACCAAGAAATTGAAAGATCTGCATGCTGAAAAATAGAAAATGTTGCTCAGAGTAAATGAAGACACAAATAAATGAAAAGGTAGCCTGTATTTATTGATTAGAGGAATGTTGTAATGCTAAAACACCTATGAAAATTCCACTCACGGTTCTCTCAGAAATAGAAAAAAAAATCCTAAAGTTCCAGTGGAATCATAGAAGGTTCTGGAATAGCCACTTCTGAGCAAGAACTCTGGAAGCATCATGTTACCTGACCTTAAAATATAAATGAATAAATACTACAAAGCTAGGGTAACTATATAGAAAGGTACTGGCATAAAAACACATACAGCAAAGTTGCCAATAGTGTAAAAACCTCTTTAATAAATAGAATTGGGATAAGTAAATAATCACCTGCAGAGGAATTAAACTAGAATGTTACAACAAATACAAAACGCATACAAAATCAACTCACAATGGACTAAAATATAAAATTAACACTCGAAACTGTAAAATTTCCAGAAGAAAATATGGAAGACAAAGTATATATGCCTGATAATGCACTAAGGAACTCAAACAAGGGAGTAATTAACAAATGGTCAAAGGACATATAAATGACCAACAGGTACATAGAAAATGTTCAGCATTCACCTGCACTTTCATGTTACTGCAGCTCTATTCTCAGCAGTTAACATATGGAAACAAATGCTCATCAACAGGTGACTGGATGAGGAAAACGTGTACACTGTAGACTACTCAACCTTTCAAAAGAATGAAATCCTGACTTTCATAACAAAATGGATGCAGCTGGAGATCACCATGCTTAATGAAATAACTCAGACCCCGCCAAAAAAATCAGAGTTTTATATTAGTTTTAGTTATTATACAAGAGCATAAAAACAATGCATATGAGTGAAATTGACATCTTTGGATTTGATTATTGTTCATAGCCCTGTCTATATTCTGGCTGAACAGCAAGCAGCCTTCCTACTTTTTACTTTTTGAGCTCTTTATCTAATGCATCTTTGAGTATTAAGTAAATTAAAAATATGATAAAAAAAATTTTAAGCAAGAAAAGAGGGAAGGAGGAAGGAAGGAGAAGAAAGAGGAAAGCAGAAAGGAAAGAAGGAAGAAGTACCAGTATATTCTTAGAGTTTTATTTCTGAACTACATAAACCTGTTCTCTTTATTTTAATAAAATGTAAACAAAAATATGCAATTGCATGAAAAAATCAAGAAATGGTTTATAGCAGGAACTTTTACAACCCACACAGATATGGGCAGGAAGCTCAACTGGTATACAGTCAAAGAGCATGAAGAGAAAATTCACAGGAAGAAAAAGGCTGCCCAGTGCTGAGATGCCAGGTCCCCAGGAGCAGGGACCTCAGCCACGTTGCTCATTCCCATCCCCAAGGATCACTCACACTCCACAGGTCCCCCACATGCTAGGATGTACAGGACAGGAGCAGAAGACACTGAGACTTGTGTCTCCTCTGCCCCTCCCAAGAAGTGTAGGTAAACACCACATGCTCCCTGAGCTCAACGGAGACCCAAGGTCAAGGAAACTGGAATGGCTAGTTAGAAATAGTGCACCTTCAGATTCACTGAGCTCCCCTCACTGCTCAACATTTCTCCTGGGAAGCACACACACGGGCCTTTCTAGCACTTCCAGTGTCAATTCAATGCTGAATGAAATATTAGGAGTGGTAAAAATCAACCATTATTCCAAAACGCGGGAGGCCACTCTTCCCCACCCCTTCAGTGGATTTGCAGACAAATCACAAGGAGCTCTGGACCTCCTTAGAAGTCTTCCTAAGCAGAGGCAGGCGCTGGAGTCCCACACTGTGAAAGACTATGGATTCAGCATATCTGGTTTCTAAAGCAAAGTTGATCAGTTCAACCCTTAAAAATCCAGCAACCCTGAAAAAGCATGTATATTTGAGATGAAGCTAAACTGTGGTAGGCTAAGTGAAATAAGCCCAACATATACAGACAGATACAAGTGTCACATGAGCTCACACACATAAGCAACTAAAAAATCTGAAGTCATAAAAACAGAGTGGCTAGTGATTGTCAAGAGATTGAGGGAAATGGTGAGGTTTTTGTCCGAAAAGGGAAGAGTTTGAGTTAAATAGCTTGAGTACGTAAAAAGGGTCCTATGCACAGCCTGATGATGATCATTAACATCGCTACACTATGACCTTGACATTTTTATTAAAAAGCTAAGATCTTAAATGTTCTCACCACACACACAAAGCGACAGCTATGTGAAGTGGCAACTATGTTCTTTAGCCTGATTGGGGTAATCATGTCATAATGTATATATGGTATACACACACACACACACACACACACACAAAGTGTATCCATTGGGAGATTGCATTTCAATAAATGATGCTGGAAAAACTGGACAATCACAGAAAGGGGGAAGAAGAGATAGAGATTTCAACCTAAACCTGAGCCTCAAATGTCGTGGAAAATTGATTATTTGCTGAAATGTAATACTACAAAAGTTTAAGAAGATGTTAAGTGGAAGGAGAAAACACAAGACAATCTGCAGAGTCTCCGGCTAAGTAAAGACTGCACCCCAAAGCCATGCTCCATGAGAAAAATAAATTTATACATTAAGCTTCAGTTGAAATTTAAACTCTTCTCTGTGTAAGACTCTATGAAAGCATTGAAAAGGCAAGCGTCAAAGTGGTAGGAAATATCTGCAAACTACTTATCTGACAACGAATATCTAAACTACATAGAGAGCTTTCAAAATCCAACAGTAAAGAAATTCAATCGTCCAATTAGAAAACGAACAAAGGACAAAAGCACCTATTTTACTGACAAAGATGTATGGATAGAAACTAAGCACATGAAAAGATTTCCACATCATTAATCATGAGTGAAATGCGAAATGAAAGCACCATGAGATATCATCCCATATCCATCAGAATGGTCAAATGAAAAACAGTAAAAGCACCAAATACTGGCAAAGATGCAGAAAAAATGGATCATTCCCACGTCCCTGGCAGAAACATAAAATGGCAGAGCCACTGTGGAAGGCAGTTTGATGTTTTTTTTAAAAAAAAAAAAACAGAACTCAACACACAATTACCATATGACCCAGCAACTGCACTCTTGCATATTTATCGCATGTAAATGAAAACTTATGTTCTTGCAAAAATGTGCACCCAAATGTTCATAGCAGCTTTTTTCATAGTTGCCAAAAACTGGAAACAACTCTTAAGTCCGTCAATAGGTGACTAATTAAACAAACTGTGGCACACACAGGATATCACGTGTCAACACATGGTCATGGGTTATTAATCTGCATGGTCACCTGGACAAACGTCTAAGGGATTATGCCAAAGGAGTCAAAGCCATTATGACTCCATTACATAACATGCGCGAAAGCACAGACTTTTATCCATGGAGGACAGTTAGTGATTGCAGGGGTTAGGGATGGAAGGATGGAGGGCAAGAAATGAGAAGGAGGCAAGCATGGTTATTAGAGGACAACTCAGGGACTCTTGTGATAGGTCTGTTGAGTGTATTGTAGAGGTGGCTACTCTCTTAATGAACAGAGACACACAGGCAACATGCTCAGAGACGCAGAGCACCAAACACATACATACATACACACTACACACAAAAGCACACACACGAAGAACATATGCACACGCAGATCCAAATAACATGAACACAGAGACCCAAATGCATGCACGTGTGCAGATGAGTCCAAGAGGCGAAGGAAGTCTCAACTAAACTGGTCAGTTCTATCACTGTCAGTATGCTGGTGGGGATACAACATGATACTAACTTTTTTTCAACACGTTCTCACTGTGGGAACCTGGAAGACCTTCGGTATTGTTTTTTAAAACTGCATGTGAATCTACAATTATCTCAATAAAATATCAGCTTAATATAGCCACCAAATAATATCATACTTGATGTTGAATCCTACTCAATGAGTATGAACTCTTTCAGTTTGCAGGTTGGGAGTGCTGAATGTTGGTTGAGTATGGCTGGTTTGAGCAGAGCTACAAATCCATAATGATAGAGAATGGGTGGATTACAGAAGTTAGCCATGAGAGCAACCCAGAAAATCATAGTTGGGACTCAAGTGAGGGGTTGCATTGAAGTGCGTGTGAAGTCCAGTGAGTGTGAGATAGAGCCACGCTGGGCCACTTCAGAAAACATATCCCCAGCACCCATTTGAGAGTCTGATCATAAAGTAAAGGCAATTCTGAGAGTCATCTCTACATACTGAACTCATTCCTTTATGCCACCACTTCAATGTTTTGCAAAAATGAAGACAACATCTGAATCCTTGATTTCAATGTTTTTTAAAGTTTTCATTCATTTACTTTCAGTTTATTTAACAGACAGGTTGTGTGTGTGTGTGTGTGTGTGTGTGTGTGTGTGTGTGTGTGTGTGTACATGAGTTTAGTGATGATGGGTGAGACATCAGGAATCTTCCACGCTCTGGTTTACTGATCCACAGTAGCAGAGTCTGGGACAGGCCAAAACCAAGAGACTGGAACTCAATCCAGATCTCCCATGTGGGTGGCAAGGGACCCAAAGTTTTTCAGCCATCACCTGGTGCCAGCCAGGGTGCACATTAGCAGAAATATGGTTTCATACTGGAGCCAGTACACAAACTCAGGAACCTCAGTATAGGAGGTACGCATCTCAAGGAGCAGTCTAACCTCTTTGCCAAATGTCTGGTGTGGTTTCAATAATTTTGTAAATGTGTGTGAAATAAATGTTCTATTCTTTATGATAACTGGCATGTTTTAAATCATGTTAATGTATGTGAAGATTTGAAAAAGCATCAGACTTAAGATTTTAATGAATTTTAACTAAAGATTGGTAAAATTTTGGCTACTTGTCTGAACAAGTTTAAATGTCAGAGGAAATTTCATCTGTTCGTTTTGAAGCTTGATTTGTTGACTTTTGTAAGCACCATTTCAAGTTGCAAGACATGAATTGATATATTCATGCAGCTGTTCCAGAAACAAAACATAAAAGGAATGAAGATCTTCTCCAGGAACAAAAGATTTTAATAAACAAATTGTAAATCCGGGATCTGAGTTAGTTTCTGTCCCCAGGTTGTCTCCACGACACCCAACAACTTGGGGCAGGTTTATATCCCATTCAAAGTCACCCAAAGTGGATGGTCGCTGAATTAGAAGAAGGAATCAACTTACCTTATGGGATTATCCATCCTGGACACTGTGAGGAAGGCAGCAAGATTGGCTGTATAGGAGGAACACACGATGAGAGTGAAGAGCCACCAACTACCCATTACAATGCGCATCGCCATGGAGTTCACGGAAGATTCACCACCTACAAGAGGCAAACAATGTGAACAGACTATCAGGACTGTTGGGGATGGCAGAGGGAGCTCACTCCCTTCCCCAGACACAGGTCCTACCCTTTGGCCAGATCACAGAGGGGACCAGGGTAATGACTGCCCACTGGATATAGAGAATTGTAGCCGAGTGTAGCCACAGAATCTAAAACCAGCAATCTGGAAATGGGCAGAGGACCACACAATGTGGTGTGCAGTTTGTCAGAACATAGGGGACAGAGTTCTGAATACCAGAAACTAATAGCAAGAAGGTTCTAACTTGGAGGGCAACAGCTGCTAAGGTAGCAGTCTGATGCAGCATCCCTTTCTCATTCCATATCCATAGAGTAGATTCATTTTGTAAAGGCAGAAGTACTGCCTACCCAGAGGGTTCCCTAGTTTTCCTTTAAACCAGAGAAATGAGATGTGCCCTACCACTTCTATTAATATTCAGCCCTAGCCAGATGATTTTTTCCCTAGGATCTGAGAAATTTTCCCCAGATTTCTGAAAAAAAAAAAAAAAAAAAAAAACAGAAAAAAAAAAAACCAAAAAAAACAAACCACTTTGCAGTGAAAAGCTGCCTCTCTCAGGCCAATTATTTCTCCTTGGTCTTTTAGAGGGGTAGCAGAAGAAAGCTTCACGCTGCCTGTCTATTCTCCTTACATAACCTCGAAAAGCATTTGCCAGGAACCCAACAGGACCAAAGCTCGCACTAGGAATTTGGCAATTTGTCCTTTCCACATCAACTTGCCCACTCCAGCACGCTCCAGCATAGCAGACTGTGTGACTGTGTGGCAAGAACAACCAGAGGCCTGCTAAGGTGACTGTGATGACTTTTCTCCCCATTAAGACTTGAAGTTTAAGCAAGACTCGGGGTTTCATCTGACAATCTCGTGTGCATACCAATCAAATGTGGGAGGGGAAGACAGCACAAGGCAGAACTCCAAAGTTAATTTTATCCAACGGAGAGAATCACAATCTGTAGGTGAGTTCTTGGCTGCAATTTTATTTTGTCTCTATCTGACATCACACAGAGAAATTGGGGGCAGCAAGACATCAGTCCTTTTCTAGAGATGAAGTAAAATCTGCATTTAATATAACACAGCCAACAGGTAAGCTCAGGGTTAATCCAAGGCCAGGAGAAGATGAGCAAGTAAGTACCTTGCTGCACAAAGGCTCCATACACAATCCAGATGGCGCTGTGCAGGGTGGCAGAGGCCGTGGGCCGGGGCTGGGTTGCACTCTGAGCTCTCACAGCCTGTATCCGGTTCAGCACGAAGATGAGCACCCCCACCACGGGGATGGCCGCAGCGATGCAGGCCCACACAGCAAAGTCAAATGGAGCGAAGAGGGAGAAGATGCTTATCTTTTCCTCGGGCTTCTTGATGAGAATCCCCACTGAGTAGTCCATGTAGCGCTTGCTGAAATCCACAACGCTCTCCCTCTCCGGGGTGATGGTGATGGCGGAGATGGCCAGGTCTGCTCTCTGCAAGGCAAGCCAGCCTATCAATCCACCCTGTGCACTCCCGGTTGTTCCATTCAGAGGAAACAGACTTGAGAGCTGACACCCTGTGACTTGGGGTATTGAAGGGCAAGTTCAACACTATGCTGCCTCCTTATTCTAGACCTCTCTCCCCAGACCCCAAAAGCCCCCTGACACAGTCCCTAGACAGCAGAGGCTCGAGGAAGTGCGGAACACCTTCATCTTTCTTTGAGTTACAGTGTTTACTCATTTTCCTGTGGTGGCTCCTGCTAAATTTTAGATTATGCCTTCTTGCCCTGTGTTTGTTGCTTCCTCCTGCCAAGAAGCCTCATCTCCCTCCCTCTAGGCTATTCCTAATGTTCTCTGAAGAGCAGGGCTATAACATTCTCCAAGTGCCCACCACGTTTCCCCAAACGCCATCATCCCATAGATCTCACTCCTTTCTAAAAGAGTTCAGAAAGTGTATGGTGAGCTATACCTGACATTCATTTTGAGTCATGATTGTAATTTTCCAACAATAAAGGCTCATCTATTTTTATCCCACCATTCCTATCTTGTGGTCTGCGGACACACAAGTTAGTTCTTCCTGTACTCAAGCCACGTGGTGGAAGATTTCTCTGGACAAGATCAGTTGTCCTAAGATGGCCTTAAAACGACTGCTCAAGGGTGTTGCTTTCAAGAATGAGCTTCATTCTAAAAGCAGACAAGTGCTAATTTAAGGTGGGCCTGGGCTGAAGATGAAGCTGCCAGTTTTGGGGGAGGTTAGGGGCCTCATCGCCTACAGGAGTAGAAGGCAGGAAATGTGCTCTGGATTCTTGCTGTAACCGGGTGAGTGCTAAAAGCTGTGGCAGTCACCTTGATCGTGGCTCTCTGACCTCCAACTATGAGGTATCAAGCAGTGGGTCTGGTTTGTGTTAGAATGACTTGACCCACATGCTCAAAGTGGCGAAACACACATGAAATGATTTCACAAGATTGAATGTGTGGCTTAGAAGTACACACAAATGGACATCCAACGACAGCCACCATCTAGAGCAGAGGAAACAAAATATCGCTGGGGACTTTGTTCGAGTGCTTCTCTTCATTTTCATCTCTGCTTCTTGCCTCTCTTCCTAGAAACCCAACATCCAGAGGTTGCTTTTTAGGTTGGGAAAGCATAAGTTAAGGATAGGTTTACAGTTGAGGGTGGAGGGAAATTATATCAAGAAGACAGGTACACAGGAAGCAACTTAAGACAAAAGAAGCAACTTAAGACACAGGTGGAGAGGTTGACCTACGCAAGACAGGACAGACATGCTCTGCCCCGGATGGACAAGAGCACATGGTAATATCTTTGAGGGGAAGAGCAGATGCCAGCTGATGCACATTTCATAAGGAATAGAAGTTAATTTCATGGCCAGAAGTCTCAATGTCTTCCCACACATTAAGAGTAGAGTCTTTTTAATTGGGCAAGATAGAGGACCATTAGGAATCTCTAGGAGAAAGAAAACTTTTGAAGAGATCTTCAAGGGGTGTGTCAGGGGGTTCCACAAAGAATAACTGTGGGGACTTGAGCTGCACTGAGGCCCAGCGGAGTCTGGAAAGCACACAGAGTTAAATCCTTCATCGGATCAGATTTGTCATTTCCTTTTCTCGCTGCATGCACCAACTTGGGTATCAGAGTTAAGAAGGGGGATAACACCGTCAACTCAGGGCTTGGATACAACAGGAAATCAGGAACATGGATGTATGAGATTAAAAATAAGAGAAGTTCTGTGTAGTTAGCCACAGAGGACCTGTCAAGCACAGGAGGCTGCAGTACTGGGTAGGTATGGAAATATTACAGCAGGATAGATTCAAATGCATGGACTCACTGGAAAGAGCCAGACTCCAATGATCATTTATTACATGACTCCATTTGTATGAAATGTCACAACTGCAACTCAACAGAGACAGAAAGTAGATAAAAGCTTGCCTTGGGCTGGGGATGGGAATGGCATTAACTATAAAACAGTGTGGGAGCTCTCGGTGGGATGATGGTGGTACTCTCCAACTGGATTATGGCAATAGTTGCACTGCTCAATACAGCGACTAACATCATTGCATTGACATCTAAAAGGGTTAATTTAACACGGTATCTGAATTTTCTCACAATAAAGTTGTTTTTCAAAAAAGATGAAAGGAAATTGGAATGATTCTGTGCCTAGGGATCACCTTCATAAGTTAAAAAAAAAAAAGTAGAGTTTGTGCCTGGGGAGTAAAGGTCCCAAACAGGCAGAAGCACAAGTTGTGATCAGAGGGCAAGATGGTTACAATGACTAGCAAGCCACATGAGATGATGCACTGAGAGTCCAGGCTAGTCCAGATGTGTCCAGGTGGGTGAAAGGAATCCCAATGAACCCAACGCCACAATCATAAATGCTTATGGGAGAAATGATCCAGAGGTCAAGAGAATACAGAGGCAAGGGTGGGGGTACAGGGAACTGGCCTCAACCCAGAGTTCCAGTAAAGACACAGATTCTACAGCAGGGATAAGAAGTGATGATGTGAAACAGGTCTGAAGCGCTGGAAATGTCGATGCCACACCACAGATACACAATGCTGCAGACATGCAAAAGTACATACACGCGCACATGCTTCTGCCAATGCTCATGTGCATCACCCCACTTGTGGTTTACAGGCACAAAGAAAAGGAGCACTCACAGCACCCCTGGTGGGCACTGGATCCCTGGCTTCAATCCAGACCTGGGGAGGGTGTGCAGAGGTGTTTCTTGGGGGTTGAATTTACAGAGAAGAGTGGGGGGGTTTCCAACAGACAAGAACATTGGTCGGGGAGGGAAACACAGAGCCTGGGGAAAATAAGATGAAAAAGCAGAAACAGGTATAGCAAGTGAGAGTGAGGGGCAGAGGGCCTTGGTGTACAGATGCAGTGAGTGGGTATGAGGGGAAGAGGTCCCTGGTGTACAGGTGCAGCAAGATGCTATGAGGGAAAGAGGGTGTTAGTGGACAGTTGCAGCGAGTGGGAGTGAGGGCCAGAGGGTCTTGGTGTACTGTGGACAGTAACCATTCTGTTTAGCCGGACTCAACATACAACAACATAATGGACCAAGTTTAGAGGTTACCCAAGGGTAGCCTAGAGTGCCTGATTTTGTGAATCTGTACGTGGGACCTACCTTGCTGATGAGCTCCCCGATCATCCCGTTCCAGGAGGTGTTGTGGAGCTGGTGACCATATCTGCCATCAGGGGCCTGGTAAATCTCATACTTGAAGCCCAGAGCCTTGGCCAGTGCATCCAACACATCTATGGAGAACCCTTTGTAGCGCTTAGGCTGTCCAAGAATGTTCTCAGCCACCATCACAAAAGGTTCTTCCTGGGGGACAAGAGAATGAGTCATCTTCAATGGAAAAACAGGGGCAACCACACTCACATCCAAGGTATTGTCAGACAATCAATCTAGTGAGTCGTAACTTAGAACTGCTAGTATATAAACCGCTTTAACCTGAGGGCTGAAGTCCTCTGCCCTTTTTAAAAAGCAGTTTACAAGTGGTCAAGAAATCATGCCCAGGACCATCACCCCAATTAGCAGGTCAATAGGGAGCAATGGAAATTTTACCTGGGCTCTATGATATCATCCCAAGTTCTGCCCAAACCCAGCTCCCAGAATAACGGTTCTTGTTTCCCCACTTCCATTTGTAACATTCAGGCTGAACTAGAACTGCTATAATTCAAGAGAACCCACATAAGATAATAAATGGCAATAAAGATATGAGATATTAAATTGGGAGAAGATCATATTGTATTATATCTATCAACTTGTACTGGAAAACAGATGCTGATTAACAGGCCAAGGACAAAGGGTAGGCTAGGATGAAAACCCATGGTTCCTGAGCTCAAGGGAAACTGTGTGCCCACACACTATGTGCTGAGCCACATGTAGAGGAGGTGGCCAGTTCTCCAGGAAGCATCTCAGGTCTTCCCATCATTCCCTTTGCTATCAAAAAGGAACTTTGGGTACCAGAGCCTGTATTTCATTAACTTCACATTTTCGGGGAAATGGAATACAAGGCACGTTCAGGGACTGCAGAATCACTGGGGCCTAGAGCCTCTGGGCCTGTGGGGACACAGGGAAACACCGGGACCATGCCCCAACTAGCTAATGAGGGTTGAATCTGAGGTCTCTTAGAAATAGAAACGTCTATAATTCCAGAACAACTAGGATGGAAAAACGAATGGGCTTCATTAGGAATTTTGTGTCATGTGGGCCACCCAAGTTGCTGGGTACTGACAGAACACACCCTTCCTGGCATCTTTCTGGGGACACTAGCTACCAGCTCCACTCTCTTGTCTCTTGTGGACTAGCAGTCACTCAAGACCCTGCTGCCTTCCAGGAAGCAGCCGAGCGCCCCCTGGAGGTGAATTTGGAGGTCAGTGGTAGATCTGGGTGCACCAGCCCCATTCTCTGGAGTAGGGTGGGAACCTCACATGTAGTCTCAAGGGCCCCATGGCAGAATCTCCAAGTCTTACCCTTTTGTTATCACACAGCTATGTGAAGGAAAGGCTCAAATTACTCCTCAAGACCTCTGGCTCTCCAAACCCAGCTTAAACAGGGAGCAGCCTGAAGCTCCCGGAATAGCCTCCCCGTGATCCTACCAAGACAGTCACCACTTTGAGAGTCAGTCCTTGCAGGCGGCTGCCCATGGGCCTCTCTTGTAGGCTGCCGTTGAGGCCTTTCTCCGAGTCCCACGTTGCCAGCTGTGGAGGAGAAAAGAAAAGAAGGGAGCATGAGGCACACACATAGAACAGGCACCTAGGTACACTTCAGAAGGTTCTTCCCTAAAATAGGAGTCAGACAGGGAGGTAGGCAGCAGTCCTGGGAGTCTCTCTGAGACCCAGATCCATCCTGCACCTATAAAGGAGAACAGAAGTAACACACAAAGAGGCATATCCGCACTCCCACCCTCCATCAACTCACACAGATCTCCAGCACTGCAGGCATGCAACCAATTGAGAAGAACTTGCCCCTAGGACAGAGGTTTATGCCCATCCTATTCTGTGCAGCCATGGGGGCTCTACCACTGTGTGGCTCCCTCAAAGTATCCTCTTTCCTGACTCACTCTTTTGACTTTCCTAGACCACCAGGGCACTCAATTCAACCGTGGCCACTGCCATCACCATGGGCAGGATGCGGCTCAGCAGCAAAGCTGAGTAACAAAAGCCCAAGTATACAGCTTGTCTTGCACCCTGGTGTCTACAGCAGGAAGGGCCAGGAGCTCTCTGCATGTGTTCTCTGTAATGTAAACACCATCTGATAGGCAGGCAGAGGCAGAGAGAGGAACAAATATTCTCTGCCTGTGTCAAGCTTTCTGTGTCTCCTAGGCGTGTGCAATAGCTCAATGCATCTCTGCCAGGCACCCTCAGGTGTTGGAACAGACTCTGCCCTGCTCCAGAAGCAACAGAAGGGACATGGTTGTTCCTGGGACTGCTTCTCATTCCTGTGTCCCTGCAGAGCCTGTGCCAACACTGGCCAGATCATTGGCCAATGACTCTGCTATAAATTGGAGACAGGTTAAAAACAAACAAAAAAAAATCACAATATTGACCCCAACTCAAACCAACAGAGCTTTAGGGCCTGAGCCTGGGAAGTGTTCACACTTTGCAAATGCGTGCCTGATATGCCTTTCTAGAATTCTTGGCTTGGCTATATAGTAGGCTCTCGTAGGGGACTTTCTGAACATCCTGAAGGCTGGGCCCCACCCCCAGAGTTCTGCTCTATCTGATTTTTAATGATGGAGATATGGTGGTTCCAATACATAGCCAGGATTGTGAGCCAATGCTATAGAGTCAATCAGCAGTTCTTACACTGTGATCTGCATGCAAATCACTCAGGGACTTTTTATGTACCCACTGATTCTGGGCTTTGAAATTATTTCTGCCAAACAAGCTCCTGAATGCTGTTGCTGCTCTTAGATCACCGTGTCTGTAAAGATTAGACAGCCACAGGCAGTACATACTCTTTTTCAAAGAAGATCCTCTCGAGGACGCATAGCTAACCCCAGCAACAGTAATATTTCCCTGTGGAGAGGTGGTACTGAGGGCCCTCAGGGAGCTCCCAACAGCTCCCTGTTAGGACACGTCTGCCATCCCAGCATCATCCACTAGGATGAGACAGGGGGTTCTGGAGCCAGTTTACAAGGAAGTTGACATGTTATACAGTCATTTTGGACACGATACCTACTGAGATGGCTCTCTCCTAAAGAATAGAGTATCTGTATGGCAGTGACAAATGGAGACTTTAGAGAAGAGTGTGGCCATGTACTCTGACGAGCCCCTCCTGCCAACATTAATTAATCTGGAAATCATTCCAGAGAAAACAAGTGAAGATTGACGCAGAATTCCAATTAAGGACATGAAAATGCCAATGACACCAGACTCCAGGAACTGATACAGTGAGAAGGAAACACGAATCTGAAGAAACAGCCTGAAGACCTCGAACTGATTCCTGCAGCTGGATTAAAGTGATGGCCAAGGGGAAGATGACAGGTTCTGAGTGAAAAAGTCAGAATGTTTGTTCCTGCATTCTTTGGGTACCCAAACGTGGGCTTAGGGGACAGGAATATTGCATGGTTCCCCATGATACAGTGGCATGCAATGCCCCACCCCCATCACTGTGAAGCCCAGACACTGGAGTGTGGTCTGGTTCAGTGTGGTCTGCTACTCTTTCAGGCCTAGATGGAATTCTGAAGCCCTCCTCCCTCCCCTTGACCACCTCAATGGCTCATAAGCTACAGTGGAGGTAATCTTTTCCTGACACTGGCTTCCGAGTTGAGAGACTGAATGTGCTATCCCACACTGCCACCTGAGTTCCTACCACTGCTGCCAAGTGCTCCCTAATCCCTGACCCTGACACAAGGAGACAGCCTGTTAGTTCGTTGCTTCTCTGGCTTAGATGTGCACCTAGGCACAGGGCTGTGCTTTCCTTGTCTGTCTACTGGAATTGTATCAGATATGAAGAATGGAAATTAGAGCCAGTGATGCACTGCCAGGTGCCACAGCTCACCTCTAGGAAGCTTCCAGTCCCTGCCTGCTTGTAGGTAGCATTAGCTTGGCCTCAAACCTCCCACACTTTCCTGATTGGTCTCATTAACCAACTCCCTCTCTCTCAAACTCTCTCTTTCATCCTTCTGAAAGGCTGACGGTACATTTACAATAAATAAACTCCAACATCTATGTCCTGCATTAGTGAAAACTTTCCAATGCACTTCCATTTCCTATAGAGTAAATTCTAACAGTTTTTAAGCCTGGAGCCTAAGGAAAGGTCTTCCTAATCCGGGTCTCCCAGAAGTCTCAGCCTCATTCCAGCCTGCACAGACACAATATACTGCCTTCCTCCTGATTTTACTTCCAGTTCCTTTTGCCTGGAACACCAATTTTCCTCCTTGGAGTCTGGTGAACTCCCTTAAATTACAGATTTACGTATTTGAGACAGAGAGCTCATTCATTGGCTCACTCTCCAGATGCCCACAAAAGAAAGCTTTGAGCTAGAATCAAAGCAAACAGCTGGGAACACAACCTGCGTCTCTCACTTGGGTTGATAGGGACCCAGGAATTTGACCCATCCCTGCTACCTCTCAGCATCCACATTGGCAGGAAACTGGAGTAAGAAACCAGGGTCAGGACTCAAATGTATGTACACCAATGAGGGGATGCAGGTATCCTCACCAATACCCCAGCCACGAGGTCAAATGCCCTCCTCTTAATCATTTTTTTTAAAATAAGCTTTCACTTGGATGTCATCTTGCATGTATCATTCAGTTTGCTTGGCTTACACAAAGCTTTGACAGAAGTCATCTCTGGGCTCGAATCTGTAAGCCAGCCTTGGGACCAGGGTCCCTCACTCTTATCTCTGTACTAAAACCCTCTCTTTACAAGCTGTCTGGATTCTCAAGTGCTGGGGCTCGGATGTGTCTTGTTCATTCCTGTTTTACCATGCATGAAACACCATATCCTCCTCTCCAGATTTTGCTTCGAGACTGCTGCAGCTTGGGCGGAGGAGATGAGAAGCTGGAGCTGTGGAAGCAGCAGGTGCTTGCGAGTCTGTTGCAGTTGCTCTCCCACTTTCCTGAATGACCCCAGATGGTAGCCCGGGAAGCACAGCATTAGACACACAGAAGAATACTCACAGATATTTGTTCGGTTTAATTACACTTCACTGAGATTCTAGTTTCTTATCTATAAAATGGAAGAATACCCACTTCCCTGTCTACCAAGCTGAAGGACTGGCTGTTCACAGGAGTAAAGAATTTTGAAATATTCTGTTACAAAATAGCTTCATTACGAATCACGAAGTAAAGAAGCAGATTATAAAACCATGTGTACTGCGCACACGCAATGATGTTTAAAAAACCAAAAGCGACAGTAAAAATGGGAAGAGATACATTAAAATGTGGTACAGCCATGTGTGAATTACATATGGCTTGGTGGAATTAGGAATAACCATCTCTTTTCTATTCTCTTCTTATTTTCAATAGATTTCTCAATTTTTCCATAGGAAGGAAAATAAGCTTTGGATAAAAATAACTAGCAGAAATGGGTGATTAAGCAAAAACACTTATCAAACACACACTTCTATGACTGAGAAGCAAATGTCGGGGAACAAAAGGAGCCCAGTGATCTATCAGCACCTGTAGGCCAATGTCAGAGTCAGAACTCAGGAAACCAGCACTTGAACTCCAAGGGGCTGTGGTCTAGTGGTGGCCTCCTCTCACATGTAAGACCCAGGCTGAAGAAGAACTCCATCGGTCAGTTGGCTCAGGAGGCAGAGAAGCAGCCACTGCTGAGGACCAGGTATGATAAGACAAGCCATCTTTTTGTTCCAAGAAAGATAGCACCAAACATCTGAGTCAATGCTTAGCCAACCCCGTGCCAGAGCTCCATTTAAAGCAAAGTGGAACTAGATGACAGGTGAGGTTGGCAGGGAGGGACAGTTCCAGCAAGCCTGTCTTCATCTTTATCTTTTTGTCTGAAAGTGCTCAGGATTAGGTTGTTTTGGGTTTGGTTTGTTTTGATTTAATACGAACTTCTCTCTCCATGGCCTCTGGGCATCCTGTCCTCTGGCAGAGCAAGAAAAAAAAAAAAAAGACTTCAAAACAAAACCCAAATCCTGTCTTTCAAACACATCAAAGTTCAATCGTGTTCCTGGATTCAGGATACTTGGTGCTGGGCAACAGAGTTGATTATTCCCTCACATCTGGATGAAGTTGAGCACCTCAGGCTATGTGAATCTCCCTGCTTCCAGAAAGCTCTGTGCTCTTGCCTAAATCTTAAGACCACAGGGGTATACCCACACCAAATCTGTGCACCTGCTCTATTAGGACGGAGGAAAGCATGGTCCAAACGAGGGAATTTTTTTGTAAGATTTATTTATCTTTATTGCAAAGTCAGATATACAGAGAGGAGGACAGAGAGGAAGATCTTCCATCTGATGATTCACTCCCCAAGTGACCACAAAAGCCAGAGCTGAGCCGATCCGAAGCCAGGAGGCAGGAGCTTCCTTTGGGCCTCCCATGTGGGTGCAGGGTCCCAAGGCTTTGGGCCGTCCTTGACTGCTCTCCCAGGCTACAAGCAGGAAGCAGGATGAGAAGTAGGGCCGCTGGGACATGAACCAGTGCCTATATGGAATCCCAGCGTGTTCAAGGTGAGACTTTAACCACTAGGCCACCACATCGGGCCCAGGATTTTTTTTTTTTTAATGAAGCCTTTGCATTCTCACCCACGCAGTAGACACCACTAGGGGAGACTGCACCCCACCTGTGCTATTAGGTGCTCCAGACAGTGCTATTAGGTGCTCCCTATTTGCGACATCACAGGAATAAAAACATTTCAGTCAATAAAAGCCAAATGAGGCTAAGAGGCTTGATAAATGGAAAGCCAGGAAAACCTCTTGCCCAAAGAAGTCCTGACACTTCGTTACACGACTCTGGAGCGTTTCATTTGCGTCTGCTCTGACTTCTCCTTATGCTTGGCAGACAGAACGCTATTTATGGGATCGATGAATTTATGACCACAGACACCCACTCTTGACAGCTGACCTGTCAAAATCAACGCCTGAAAAACTAATTTCCAGCACTGTTCAACACAACGAGCACTGCCTGCACTTGATAAGACAGCTACGGCGTTCTTTCATTGCCGGGATCTGTTCAGGCCAGACCAGCAGCCTGGGTACTAGAGCCAGGGGTGACGGCACAATCATCCCTTGGGAAGGAGATGTATGGTTCCTAAATCTGATTATGACAAACCACTGTTCAAGAGATCAGCCAATTGGAGAATAAATTTCATAAATCACTGGGCTCAAGAAAATATATTTTCGCAAGTCAAGCAGGGTGTTCTTCACGTTGGCAGATACAAGGACTTGGGCCTCAGTGGCCTGCCCTTAACAAAGGCCAGGCTATTATCCCCAAGTGGGACAGACAGCTTATGGAAGATAGAATTTTGAGATCTGTGGCCAAGGGATAGCAGATCCTGCAGTGCCAGTGTTATTGCAGGGGGGCTGAAGATGGCAGGAGAAAACAACACAACTGTGTTGTAGCCCAGAGGTAAAAGTTCATGGAAAATGTGATAAATTTAGGTTTTCTTTAGGTGGAGAGAGGGAGAGAGAGGAGAGAGATAGAGAGAAATTTCTCTCTTTAATTCACAAATAAGTTTCCCATGAACTTTTTGAAAGCCTTGGCAATTCCTGGAGAGGAGAGGGAAAGAAAGAAAGGAGGGAGCGAAAGGTTTACTTTCCCCAAACTGCTTGTTTAACAACATGCCACCAGGTAGTAGATGAATGACGTATGTTGTTGCACTATCAGAGCTGAGTGAGGTATGCAGCCTGTCTCAGGAGCACATTGAACATAGCAGGAGACATTTTCGGCACCAAGGGTCAGGCCTTTGAGCCAGTGATGAAGTCCCACATAAGCTGTCTCCTCACAGGCCAGCAGCTTCATCAGCCAAGTGCAGGTGGCCTCTGCCAGGGCACAGACATCAGAAATGACACCCATCAAGCGCATAAGTCTTTTATTACATTTTGTTCCCTTGTCCATTTTTACTGGGAAACAGGATGGGCTCAGTGGACATTTTAGGAGAGAACAGTGTTAGATAGGCATGGGGTGAGGAGGACCTGCTCTAGTCTTGAGTCAGTCTGACTTAACATTCAGCCAACTCTCGTGTCAGTCAATTTCAAGTTCTGAGTTTTGATGACAGGTTTAGACCCAAATACAGTATCTCAAAAGAGAATTCAAGCCTCTGAGAATAGAGCATTGGCGTAGGTAGCTAGGAATACTGAAGTAAAGTCTAATGTGGAAGTTTGTTTGGAGAATTTCAACACATAGGGGCCACTAAGGCAAGGCCTTGGAGGTTGAGAGTTAGAGGAGGTGGCGGTCAACACCAAATCGATACACCTGCTATGAAAACGCAAGAGTCAGTCCATATAAGAGGAGGGGCCCATTCTAGGACAGGACAACTGAACATCTCCATTTCAGCCAAGACCATCTGCACAGGGAATTGAGCATTTGGTGAAAGTCGCACTATCTTAAGCCTCAGCAGAACGTGTTCTAAATTTCCAGAGGGCAGAGGTAAGTAAAGAAAGAGTGAAATAGGTGAGGGAGCTGTCGTGCACGAGGTTTCACGGAAAAAAAAAAAAAACCTGTTATCAAGGATGAGAACAAGAGACTCCTCCATCAATGCCAGTGAGAAGGAAGTGAAAACTAAGCAGGGATGCATCGAGCCCTGGGCTCCAAATCATTCATGATGGAGCCGACAGACGCCCCTGACTCCAAGCCTCCAGTCTCCAAAAGACCAGGACATAAGAGCTTGGTGGGCTAGCAGGACTGACGAACTCCTGGGTCCCAGCAGCGGAGATTTTCTGTTGCGTTCCCATTGAAGATGGAGGCAGAAAGCAGCAAAAGAGCCACACCATATATACGTTTTAAAATTAGATTTGAAGTCATGAGATCGCCTCTGCTTTCTGGGGAGATATCAACAAGGTTTCCTTCTCACTGGGTATGGGACAGGTGGTCATTAAGCAAAGTCAACAGGTAGAAAAATAATTCAAAATTTTAACCAAATCTTAAAGGCAGAGTTTAGGTCAGAGAGAAAATGTGAACCGCAGAAGTTAAGCCTCTTAGGAATGGCACCACCATTCATCCACGTTTTTCTGACAGGTCTCCACCAAGTTGGAGTAGAAGCATGAAAATCAGAACACAGCATATTAAAACTTGAGTATCCCACATGTACCTGCCCAGTTGTCTAGGGAGAAAAAACTTACAACTCAATCATATAATGCATATAATTGCTTGAAACAATGACACTTATTTTTTCTCAAGTAAATATACACATGGAACCCATAATGATCTATCCTATGAATCATTGGGAACATGAAAAATAAGACATTACCACCAAGTTCAAGAAGATTGGCTAAAATGAAAGACAGACGTCAACAACTGTGGCTAGGATGTGGAATGCAAAATGTGCAGTCACCCTGGAGCGCTGCTGGGCAGCTTCCACCACATAGAAACATATACATGGCAGGAAACCCACCAATTCCATTTCTCTCTCTCTCTCTCTCTCTCTTTCTTTCTTTCTGTGTGTGTGTGTGTGTGTGTGGTATTTGTGTATCTCATACAAATATGTCCATAAAATGCTCTCCATCTGCACGCTCATAGAAATACTATTTATAATAGCCTAAAAGGAGAATGTGTCAAAATGTGGATCAGCTGGCAAATGGGCATAAGCAAAATGTAGTTTACTGATACAACAAAACACTACTCAGCAATAAAACACCCAAGCTACTGCCATGTGAAACAGCATGGATAAGATACAAAAGCAGCATGCCAAGTGATTACAGTCAAGCATAAAAGACTGCCTAATTTATGATCTGTTTATATGACATTTTTGCAAAGGCAACATTATAGAGACTGGAAGCAGATTAGTAGTTGCTTGGGCAGAGGGACTCTAACACAAAGAAGAAACACGTAGTCTGGAAAGCAATGAAAGTGTCCTAAACCTAGAATGTCTTGGTGATAGTGTGTCCATGTGATCAAATCTCAACTGGGGGACCTGGTGCAATGGCTCGGTGGCTAAATCCTTGCCTTGCACATGCCAAGATCCCATGTGAGCACCAGTTCATGTTCTGGCTGCTCTACTTCCCATCCAGATCCCTCTTTGTGGCCTGGAAAGCAGTAAATGATGGCTCAAAGCCTTGGAACCTGCACCCATGTAGGGGACCTGGAGGAAGCTCCTGGCTCCTAACTCCTGCTATTGTGCCCACTTGGGGAGTGACCCAGCAAACAGAAGATCTTTCTCTTTTTGTCTCT
Organism: Ochotona princeps; assembly: GCF_030435755.1. Classification (NCBI taxonomy): domain Eukaryota; kingdom Metazoa; phylum Chordata; class Mammalia; order Lagomorpha; family Ochotonidae; genus Ochotona; species Ochotona princeps. The sequence continues at coordinate 9,297,019 of NC_080844.1, read as the reverse complement.
CCTTCTCTCTGTAAGTCTACCTTTCCATAAAAGTAAATAAATCTTTAAAAAATCAACTGGGGAATTTATTGCAGATAATTCATCTAATTAAATCTTAGATATCTATAGTGATGTTAAAGAAGATGGAGCCATTACAAGGAGTGGCACTAACGACTAAAGGCACAAATTTCCAAAATAAGTCCCCAATTGCTATTACTGCCTTCAGGTGACGATATTTTCATGCTAGAGCTGGAAACTATCAAGTAGCCAGAAGGTGATCTATCAGCCTCAAAAAATCAGAAACATCCATGTAGGGGATTGAGAAGAACATAAGCTCAGTTTTCCCTGTATGTAGCTACATAATGTGTATAGGATAAATAGCTTGTATAACATATCACACACACACACACCCCTTAGGTTAACTTTTTAAATGCTGATTTATTTTTGTGAGATGGTTTATGTACATGCCTACATCACAAAGACAGTCTCAAATGGGTGTTTCTGGCATTGGGTAGTGTGATGGGATCACAGGGACAGTCCATCTCTTGTGCAGTACACTCCTGTAATGCTTGGATTATATCACAGGAAAACATTGCCTTTTAGAATCAGAAGAAAAACAATAAGGCAATTTCCATTTTCAAACCACATTGTGCTCTAGCTTAGGACCAATGTAGAGGTTTGTATTTCTCCCTAATTGTTTTGGGTGTATTGATTTTTGTCTCTCTGCATAAACCACAAGTTCCAGCAGCGGCGGTTCCTGCTCTGAAATAAGCCGGGCTAGCATTCTGCTTCTCCGACTCATGAGCAGGGGGGATTTCTGGCTAAGTACCTGAGCTGATCCAATTTTCTACTCACACATCCTCATTTGCAGAACTTTCCATAAGGTTATCAGCCATTTTTTCTTTTCTCTCCATTTCTATTATGCTAATGCCTTACAGCTTACACAGTTCTTGTTAGTTTGAATTCACTAGATTCAATGGTGCTATATACACTATTCATCAGTTGAAAGTGTGACAAGACATGTTCTGACAGCTACAGCTGAGCGTGTTACACTGAGGGAAGTCTCAGGTATCCCCCTGTATATTCTCCCTAAACACCTGGCCTTTGCCACTCTAGAACATCCTTGCCTTTCTTTATTCTCTATCTCTTGAGGAGCAATAGGTCCTTCTCACACCTCCAAAGAAGGCTCCTTCCACATGCCCCCAGTCTGACTGTAACTCTGGGGGGATACTTTTCACCTCATCCTAAAGCACCAACTCTATTCATTCACAGATTGTTTCTGATGGCAAGGCTAACACTGCTTCACTTTGCTTCACTCAACAAAATTTTATTAGAAACAACAATAACATTGATCATTCTTTGGATGCATCTTCATTGGCTGGAATTTCATGATTTTCTCAAACTCTAGCTAGGGATCTCCTAGTATATCTGAAGTTCCCCAAAGATATTCATTCTCTCACTCAGCATTGATTTTTTTTTTATGATGGTTGAGAGTTCCTGGATTAGATTTTCTCTTCCACACAATTTTGTGTAGAAAACTTACTCTCAGACTTCTGGATGATTGCAGTGAAGTTCTTGTAGGCCTTCTTTAGAAGCCTTTACCTCTGGACCTTTGGACAGGAGCATCTCATTTTGACTCTACCCTGTATCTACCAGGCCAGAGTGTGTACTTGAGCAAAATTCCCAGAGGGTATACAGGTGCAGTAAACTTTCAGGAATACAGGTTGATGGAGCAAGCACACAAGCCTCAGCCATTGCAACTCCCAAACCAGACCCAATCCACCCAGGGACTCTCAACCCTGCAGGTCAAAAAAACTAGTCTAACCTCTATTGTTCACCACCCCACTCTCGGCATTCTTTTCCAATCACCAGGCCCCCAAAGAGGAAGGCCACAAAGTCTGGAAATCCTGGGAAAAGTTACATCTCCTCTGCCATTCTCCCATCCCTCTGAAACCCCCAAGCCCACTAATCTTTGTAAGACCTAATCTGCTGAATGACCAGGCTGTCTGCCCCTGCTGGCTCCATGTGCATGTTGGCAGCTGGCCATCTCTACAAATTTATTTTCTTTCTTTAATAAATTCATTTTAGCTGTCCCACTTCCTTGTCTGTTCTCTGCTTCTTTCCTAACCCAGGCCCAGGTCATGGCATCACTATTTCTTGCCTTACCTATCTCTCACATCTTCTATTATTCAATACCGCCAAACAACCAGCTTTCATTTTTCTTTAAACAAAAATAATTTTCTTTATTTCCCTTTCTTAAAATTCTCCATTGGTTCCCCATGAAACTTGAAGACCTTTTCCGTAGCCTCTAAGAATTATCAGCTCTGTCAGCCCTGCCCATTTACCCTTGGCCCCGTGTTGCACAAGGTACACTGTACCCAGAACCCCCCAAAGAAGCCAGGTTTCACTTTTTTTCTCTTACGCCAAGTACCTCCCTGCTTGGTAATACTGTGCATGCCCCCGTCTTTCCTGATAAGTTTTATCTCTACCATTCACAGCCCATGTCTGGCTAGTTCTCATCTGACAGGTCTTGCCTGATGATTTCATCTTGATCAAACCTTTACAGGTCACTCCTAACTTTTTGGAACATTCTCAAATATAGGACTTGACCATTTTCTTCCTAACTTCTAAATAGCTAATCTGTGAAAACCACTCTCCAGGATAAGGTCTGCTTCCCCCAACCGTGTATACAAATAGGGGATACAATTGTTGGTACATAGTATGCTCTTAGCAAATATTTCTCAAATAACAAGGTCAGCACACTTTTCAGAAAATAACAGACAGCAAATATATTAGGCTTCTTAGGCTCTCTGATCTCTGTGGCCAACTACCTATAGGCACAGATGGATTCCAATAAGATTCATGAATTAAACCAATGCGAGGTTGGATTGGTCCCGGAGCTGTAGTTTGCTGATCTGTGATTGCCCATACTTTAGCCAAGGTTGCTTACTCCGGGGAGAATACTCTTCCCTGTACATTGCCCTTCTCAAAACATGAACCTTCTTTAAAAGTTTGTCATTTAAAAACTGTTGAACTATTTGTTTTTCAGGAATTCCCATGTCATGCTTCTGGCCACGAGTGACAGATCCTCCGGTACCCTTAAATTGCCATACCCTTTTCTGTGGCAAGATTACGAGTGGATTTCCCAGACAGCTCCTGGAGCAGATTGTACTTTCTAAAGATGGTCGTGATATTCTGTATCCCTTATGCTCTTCTGCAGCGTAAATCCTCCACCCACAATCATGAAGTGAAGTCTGATTCTTCTCTCTCCAAATCTGCTTTGAATCTTATGCTGCATGTCTTGGAGAGAAGTTGTTTTGGAAAAGACCATGCAGCATCTGCCTGGATCCCTTGGGAATGCTCTCCCCAGGACAAGATTTTTCATCCACAGCCCCACTGATATGTGGGCCCAAACAGTTCTTCATTGGAGGAGGGAAGGTTGCTTCGTGCATTCTAGGATGTTTAGCAGTAACCACTGCCTCTTCCAGTTGGATGCCAACAGGACCCCTCAGATTCACAAATCAAGGATATCTTCCAACATAGACAGACATCCCTTGAAGGACAACATTATGTACCTCCTCTAGCCACCATTCACCTGCTGCTATGCTAAATCAGCTCCCAAATCTCTGCACTTGGGAAGACCGCATATGGGCACTCCGGGTTAGCTGGACAAAGGGGCCCAGCCACTTCTGGCATAGCATTAGACAGTGAATGAAGTCCCTTTGGATTTATAAGACTAGCTCAACAGGAGTCAAGTACCACCTAGTGGGTTCCATTCACATCAAAACTGCCAAGCCAAGCCCTGACCATATTTCTTACATGCAAGTGCAGCCATTTGGCCTAGCAGTTAATAGCAGTTAAGATGGGTTTGAGTCCTGACTATGTCCCAAATTCCAGCAGGTGACATTTACAGCTCTCTTCCAAGCTAGCTATGTGAAAGAACCGGATTGAGTTTCCCAGCTTCCACCTTCAGCCCTGGCCAGTTCTAGCTGTTATGAGAATTGGGGAAATGAACTAAAGGACTCATTATCTCAATTTTTTAAAAATCATAACAATTTTTGATAAATACAACTCCTAAAACATAAAATTACTAAATCCTGAGAGTTTTTTTGTGAAATCAAAGAGTAACGCAAAGAGAATTTTGAGCTAGAAATGTAGTATTACCATAAGAAAAATGGAATATATAGAAGTGACTTTGGAGCTGAGTAGATGAGGGAGTTAGAAAATCTTTAGGAAGATTTATTGGAGGACATGAAATTCCAGGAAACTGATGATGAGAGATTAACGGAAAATACTGAAAGCTGGGAAAAATGGTAGCGTTGTTACAGGTTGGTCAAAAACTCCCACCCGGGCCCAGAGTGGTGGCCTAGTGGCTAAAGTCCTTACCTTGAATGTGCTGGGATCCCATATGGTCGCCAGTTCTAATTCTGGCAGCCACATTTCCCATCCAGCTCCCTGCTTGTGGTCTGGGAAAGCAGTTGAGGATGACCCAAGGCCTTGGGACCCTGCACCCACAAGGAGACCTAGAAGAAGCTCCTGGTTCCTGGCTTCAGATTGGCTCAGCTCTAGTCATTGCTGTCACTTGGGGAGTGAATCATCAGACGGAAGATCTTCCTCTCTGTCTCTCCTCCTCTCTGTATATCTGACTTCATAATAAAAAAAAAAAACTTTAAAAAAAAAAACCTCTCACCTGAAGCAATATGGAAAGCAGAAAATCTACTTAATAAATTGATGAGTTGGCCTAAAGAGGTATTTAAACAGAATCCTGAAGAGTCCCATATATCACAACACATGCTCATGTACAGAGATACAAACACACAAGTAGTTCATACATGGACTAAAGAAGGAACTCATTCTTAAGCAGATTACAAAGAACATTTATCTAGGTCAGAGTTTTTCTGGACTCAGCAATGAATTTATTTCTTAGCCTCTAGGACAAAATTCCAAAGTAAGAGATGTTTTCAATGAAAAGATGAAACCCTGCAGACCACCTGGAAAAAAATGTGTACTTATGAAATAATCAACAGTCCAATCACAAAACCTTTTCTTAAGACCTCATTTGTCTTGAGAGTAGTGTCTAGCAGACCTTTCAAAGACAAAAAAAAAAAAAAGGCTCTCTGCAATCTTAAAGATGCAATCACAGTCTCTAAAAGAGAGAGTAGTTCCTAGGAATCTATCTCAGCCCTTTTGGAAACTAAGGATAAAGAAGGGCCTGCCTACCTCTGAGAAGCCCCTGGGTGTTCTGTCCTCTAACGTGAAAAAAGAAAATACACCCAATACAAAACCCACCCAGATTTTCAAGGAATTGTAGTATGGTGGAAGCTCAGCCAGGTTAGACTAAATGAAACAGAGGGACTTCAAAATGGAATACACTTCCAGACTCCTGAACTTCTGTGGCAAGAAAGCAGCTCAGAAAATGATTCAGCTATAACTAGAATCTATATGCTTCAGGGAGCAGTAAGGATGCCTTAGGAAGCAGAAACAAAGATGTCAAAGAGACAGAGAATCTTCCCAGGAAGCAGGGGTGTAGGTGAGTCCCATGACTGTATTTTTAGACAAGGGTCGTCAGATTGACAGGAACTATGAGAAGTCTTCCAAAAGTTCCTGGGAGTGAGTATAATGAAAAAACTATGCGTGTGTTTCAAGGTGTTTTTTGGTAATGAAATAAACGTAAGTTCTCTTTCTAATTTTCCAGAAACTTGTTGAAGTACCCTCATAGGTCTGGGACGCCATATCCAAGGAGCTTGATCTCTCAAATTCAGTCTAGTTCGGATAACAAAATACTGGACTTTGAGTCAACATCATAATAAATGAGACTTTGGGATTCTTGTGGAAGAGAGGCAGAGTGGTTTTGTTGTTGTTGTTGTTGTTGTTGTTCATTTTGTTTTGTTTTGTTTTGTTTTGTTTTGTTTTGTTTTGTTTAACTTGAGAGAGCTATGGATCAGGCTGCATCTTCCAAAGGTGGCAAATAATATTGGCTACCCCATATGCTCCTGTGGAATTCACACATGCGGCCTGATTTTCCTTTGACTCTCTACAAGTAAACTGTCTTCATGTGCAATTAATAAACTGTGATGGAAGGAATACCATGTGACCATGGAGGTTACACTCTAAATATCCATGCAATGCTCACCTGGTTCCCTTGTGATCTCTTATTCTGGGGAAAGCATTGAGTGACCCAACAACCCCCATGCCACCATACCAAAGAGGCTATATGTGGGTGCTCTGGCAGGTAATTCCCAAACATTTTAGTTTTCAATTCTCTCCACCAACATATCAGACAAGCAAGTGACTGCCTCTTGAGCCCTCCTGTGTACAACTAAGTGACTTCAGTGGATGCCACAAGGAGCAAAAAATCATCCAGATATGTCTGCAGAGTCTGTGAGATACAACACAATAAAATGAACATAAAATAAGCATTCTTGTTTTAAGTCACTAAGCGTTAGAGTCATTTGCTATGCACTGGACATAGTAGATTCTCACCTATTTGCCCTTGAGTTCATCTTATAACATGCGCTGATTTATTCCATCCACACACATCACCCTGGAATTATTCCTTCAATTTTGCTGGTGAGGAACCTGAGGCTGACAAAGGTTAGGCAACTCACTACTTGTCAATTAAATAATCCAGAGAGAGTATAAGCTCATGACTTCTGAATCCAAGTCCATTGGACAATGCTGCCTCTGCACACAATAGGGTGTCCATAAACACTGATTGATTTTGTAGAGGAAGACAGAAAGCAAAGGAGGGAAGGGAAAAAGGAAGATTTTTCTTGAGGCTGTTAAACTCCATGATGATGGCATCTCCTCTAAACCGCAAGTGATGCCCAGAACCAAGAGCCACCCCTCAGGCCAGCATTTGGTTAGCCTCCATTCTTCTTTCATCTTATTTGACATTCTAGGGGCCACAACACTGCACTTGCTGAACCTGGAACCCTCACAGGCATCAGCCTGCTCCCTCTTCATCCTCCTGCTCTTAGCCCCATACTTCAGGGATTTCTCCAACTACACTCAAGGCAAGTGACTTTTGTTGTCCTAAACACATAAACAACTCTTGCATGAAGGTGTCAAAGAGCTTAAATACACCCTGAAGGTGTTTTATATAACCTGGATGTGATATTAGGAAATAGCAACCGAGAGAGGTAGTTAAAACAATGCATGCAGGATAGTAGAAGCCTATGCCGGTTTCAATGAGCCACGGAGACAATGCATAGGTTTCAGTGTATGTCCCTAGATCCATGCACTGAACCTTAATTCCTCAATGCGGCAGTATGAGAAGGTGGGGACTAGTGGGAAGTGCTTAGGTCTTAGGGTTAGAATACTCATGTATGCATTCATGTCTTTCTCCAGTGAGTCCTTGCTCTCCTGGGACTGGATTAGCAAGAGGGGGCTGTTACAAAACAAAGTCATTCCTTCTGATCTTGTTCTGCTGTGTATACCTGCTTGCCCTCCTGCTTTCTGTCATGCAGTGAAGCAGCCCAAGGCCTACACAGACCCCATATTCTTGGACTTCTCAGCCCCATGAATTCATGAAGCCAAATGAATCTACATTCTTTGTAAATCACTCAGTTCAGCATTCTATTACAGCAAAAGATAATACACTGAGACACATGTAAAAGATGATTCTTCCCATTTTTAATTTTCCCTTTCACAGTTCAAAATCATCAGGCAAACAGTAATGCTTTGGGTACCAGCAAGTCGTCTTTAGTTTACCCAGTATATACATAACTCATATCTGATGATAGCCAAACACAAGAAGCTTTCTGTCTACAACAGTAAAAGAAGAGAAATGATTAGTACATCACTTGGTAAAATTTAGAGAAGGTGCAGTGAGCTTTAAAAACCATGTGAGTAAACTAAGACCTAGGTGTGAGGTGCACCTGCTTGTCATGATTGTATTCATCTCAGTAGAGTCATCACAAGCAGCTCAGAGTGGTCTCCAAAGAATCTGAACATGAAGCAAGCAATAAAAACATCTGAAAGTGAACTGGAAGAAACAGTGCAGTGACATGCATCAGAATGTTCGTGTAACTATGGATTCAGTGCAGGTGTAACAAGCTAGAGTAAAACAAAAAACAAAACAAACAAAATAACCCTGTCATTCATGAGTGAGGTTGGCTAAGAAATACCACAGGACCTTGGAAAATGCATTTGACTCTCTACTGTCTAATTGCCATTGCCTAAAAGCTGCAGGGGTCTGGCCTTTCTACGAATCATTTCCACTAGTTAACCCATGTGTGAAAAAAAGAGAGTTGAGAGCCATAAAACAGAACAAAACGTTGACACTGTATTAACAATACAAATGCAATCATTGTCTTGGACAGAATGAGCTTGGACAGACTGTAAATTGAATCCTACCTCAGTTATATGTTAATTACGACCTTGAACAAGTTATTTTTTTAACCTTAAGCTTTTTCTTTCCTAGAATAGAAAACATGATAATACTGTTATGAGATCCTTTGGGGTTTGTTTAAAGCAAATTAATTTGTGAGGTCCAGACTTTCCCTGAGTAGGTTCTGGCCTGGCATCTCTACCAGAACAACTGAGACAACTGAGAGTCAAAAACCTCCAAAATAAACTTTTGGATCCTCAGAGTTCTCAAACACATATCACTCTGATCTTTTCATTTCCAAATGTTCTGCTTCTCTGGTACAAACACCATCACCAATTTAGTTGCGGAAACCCAAGACTTTTCCGTCATCCTTGGCTTCACTCCCTACATAGAAGCTATGTGTTAATCATACTGGGCTTACTCCTGAATTAGATCCTGAAATTGGATGTTTCTATCCCCGTCACCCAAGTCCCAGCACCATTATCATCCAGATCACTGAAACGCCTTTGTAGCTTGCATCCCGATTTCTACTCTGGCCTCATGTGGCTACAGGCAGTTATTACTCATCAAATACCCATATGCCCCCCTCATTTCAGCAAGGTCGGAGCCAGGGTGGGGATGAGTTCTGATTAGTGGGAATGTTGGCAAAGAGGCTCCATGGCTTGGTTCCCAAGACACACAGGAATCTGTGCATGTATTTATTCTTCTACAACCTTGAAGACAACATGTTGATAAGGCAGAACCACAAAATACATGTTGCCTTGGTCCCTGAGCCACTGCATAGAGAAGATAATTCCGAGAGAAACACCTAATCACAACAGGCTAAGTATAAATACCAAAATAATAATAATAATAAATAACTCTTTATTATATTCAGACTCTAAAAATAATGTGGTCTAGATTATCTTGACCATAATCCATCCTCCACACTACAGGCAGAGTGACAGTTCAGAATATCAACCATTGCATGACACTCCTTCATATCCTTTGGCACCCATTTACAGTCAGAAATAAATGCCCAACCATGACCTTCAACATTCTAAGGGAACAGAACTCTGCCGAGCTGACGACGTTCTCCCACTTTGTCCAAAGTTACCCACACGGCCACATTCTCCCTCTTTCTATTCCCCAGACATTCCAAAAATATTCACAACGCACACAGCCTTTGTGCATGCTCTCTTGCTAAAAATATTTCTCCCCAGAACTACCCTTAGTTGGCGTCTTGCATTAGTCTGGTTCTGACAGTAGGCATGACAGTATGAAATCCAACTTGCACGATTATTTAACTGCAGAATTTTGCCATATTTGCTGTCTACTTCTCTCCATTGGAATATAAACTGCAGAAGGACAAAGTTTTCACTCATTTTCACCCACACCCTCCACAATTACTGAAATGTCTAGTATGGAGGAGGGATTCAGTAAAAGCCAGTGACTACTGCTACTGTTATCACAAAAAGTGAAGAAATGCATACCTTGCTTTACAGCTAATTAAATTCTAGCAGAGGTATTAATGTCTAGACAAGTATGTGTCTGGGATCTAGATCTGGAAAAATCTTAATGTGAGACCAAGTGAAACTTTACTTCAATCAAAAACTTAGAGATTTACTCTATCAACACAGGAGTCCAGAAAGTTTGTGGAAAAAGTGAAATGGAACTATAAGTGCTTGTTTTTGTTCATTTTTTTTTATATTTTTATTTTTTTCTTCTATAAGTGCTTCTTTTAGCACACAAAAAGTGTGAAGCCCATACATGGCATGGGCCCTCAAGGAATTCACAAAAAAACATGTCCTAGGAAAAATATGTTGCTTGGATTTCAAAAAGTTTTTGCACCAAGGGTCAGCAGTAGGGTTAAACCACTACCTGCAATGTTGGCATCCTAAAATTTGAGTCTTTGCTGCTTCACTCTGTTCAGTTGCTTGCTAATGCATGTGGGAAAGCAACAGAAAATGCTGCAGGTACTTGTACCCATTCACACTGAAACCTGAGCAGAATTTCATATTTCTGGCTGCAGCCTGGCCCAGTCCTGGCCATTGCAGTCATATGGGGATTTTTTAAAAAGATTTATTTAGTTTTATTGCAAAGTCAGATATACAGAGAGGAGGACAAATAGAGAAGAAGATCTTCTGTCCTATAATTTACTCCCCAAGTGGCCACAATGGCTGGAGCTGAGTCGATCTGAAGCCAGGAGACAGGATCTTCTTCAGGTCTCCCACATGGGTGCAGGGTCCCAAAACTTTGGGCCATCCTTGACTGCTTTCCCAGACCACAAGCAGGGAGCTGGATGGGAAGCGGGGCTACTGAGACACAAACCAGTGTCCATATGGGATTCCAGTGCATTCAAGGTGAGGAATTTAGCCATAGGTTGCCACGTTGGGCCCTTTTCATGAACATTAAAAAAATATTTATTTATTTCAAAAATCATAGTTACTGAGACAGAGGGCAGGGGAGATCTATCAGTTGGTTCACTTTCCAGATAGCTACAGCAGCCAGGTTGAACAGATGGGCCAGGCTGAAGCCAGAAGCCAGGAGCTTAATCCAAGTCTCCCATGTGGGTGTCGGGACCAATCACTAGGGCCATATTCTGCTGCTTTTCCCAGGCCATTAGCAGGGAGTTCGATTGGAAGCGGAACAGCTGGGACATGAACTAGTACCCATATGGAATGCCAGCGTGGCAGGCAGCAGCTTTATCCAGGGGAACACAACAATGGCCCTCTACTATCTTTTTAAAAATATTGTACTTAGAGTGACTTACATGTTACTCAAAAAAATAGTTATAACTTCTGTGGAGTGCTAAAATACTAAAATCACTTTGTAAAATGGCACAAATATGCAAACAAAACAAAACAATGAAATTTCTAAGAAGAGTCACAGGAGTCTTGTTTTTGTTTCAGTAAGATTTGGACATCTGAACATCAGCTCCGATTGACTAAAAGGCAAGTTGCCCCGTCTCCATTCTCATGTACCTGCCCCAGCAGAATTCTCGGCAACATAAACATACTGTAAATCTGCAAGCAAAGGAACCCGGATACAATACTTGCGTAAAGGGTAATATTCAGTTACCTAAAAAGCATGAGGCTTTATTTAATCTAAGATCAAAGTAAGTGGTGTTAGTGATTAGTAGTGTTAGAGTATTTCTTGCTCATAAAAATGATTTTTAAATAAAAAAAGCTAGTAGTCATACAGTGAAGTAACACAGCCACAATCACAGGGTTAAATGGATGCCCCGTGGTTGGTAACTTGGCATTAGGAACGTTGAATACATATCCCTCTGGACCATGATTTCAACTCCAGGGAACTTCTCTAATGAAGGGTTTGCACACATTAACAGGCAAAACTTCTACAGAAAGATGATCATCAGAGACCCAAGTATAATGACAAAGGCAAAAAAAAAATTACCTAAAATCTAATTATATGAGAAACTACAAAGTACTTATCACCCACCCCCTGGATAAAACAATAAGCAGCATAAAAAATAATGATGAGAGGCAATAATCCTTTATCAGTGACGATTATCGTTGATATTATCATTATCAGTGCTAATCAGTACTATCATCAGAAAAGGTCAAGGGCCTACATGTTGCGTCATGATCATCAGGAGGGGAATCTTCCAGTCGCTGAAGATTCGTTCAGCTGGTGGACGCAGCCGTGTGTATGTGTGTTGCTGGGTTGAGGAGAGGCCCTGGGAGAGGACATGCATCGAAGGGGGATTCTTGGAGTTTGCATTCAAGTAATCTCAAGAGAGAAGGGAACCAAGACTGTACAAGAACCCAGCAAAATGGAACAGAAATCCCAGGCCAATTCTGAATTCAAAGACACCTCTGAATGGCAAAGACACCTCTTCTGGTTGCCTAGGTTACAGGCCCCCCTTGGCAGGGAGATTATAAAGCAGACAAGCAACATGCAAATGAAGGAAGCAGATAGGCGCATACAGCAAAGTTGGCTCTAAGAAGCTCTGCCTTGGGGCAGGTCTACAGAAGAGTTCGGAAAGAATTTGTGCCAAAGACTGAGGTGACATTCTCAAAAAAACCTTCCATTCAAAGTAAGGGAGGATAACTGTTGAAAGTTTGAGAAAAAAAAAATTCAGATCCATTGTTATTCTCACCAAGATGACACTCATGACCCGTGCAAGTCCACACGGCTTTAGCTGCTTAGTTGGTGCTTTTTGTTACCTGGGACAATAAAACTTATAACTAAAAGAGAGGTCCAGTTCCTTAAGTGACTCTGGGCTCAAACAGAAAAAGTGAGAATTGAGATAATATTATATACAAATTTAAATATATATATATACATATATACACACTCTTATTACAGCTTTGTGCATAACTAATTTTACATATGTACACATATATAATCTATATAGAAATATTGGTTTATACAACTCAGCGAGAGAGAGATCTAGACATTAATAGTGATTTATTTAAGTAATGAAATTATTACTGAATTTTCCTGATAGGTCAATGCTTTTTCAAAGCTTTCTAATGAGCCTGACCTGCTTCTAAAACGTGAATGCTAAAATGTAATTTTAAATACAGTCAGGCTGCTCTGCATGCCCAGGGGTACAGACCTGCCATTGCCATGTCAGCACCAGCTGAAGGTCATCATCTGGACCCACGCTTATGCTGTGTGGCCTCTTCAGAGCAGACAGGACAGCAGCCCACTAGCCTTCCTCCGATGGACTGAATTCACACCTTTAATGAAGCTTGGAATAGACAGGCTGCACCAAGAGCTGATGAGTCCCTTGAGTGTATCTTTATGATCCTTATAATTGGTACAAGACCAAAGTACACACAATCCCAGCCCTCGGGCCCTTTATGAGTTAGAACCATTGAAAAACACATCCCAGAGCTGGCATGGAGATCATACTCTTAGAGACACACTTCAGCCGAGCCAAATCCAGATGTCGGGATGTGACCAATCATATATCTGGGGCTCAGAAAGTCTCAGGGGTCACTACATACCATTGTCAGTGCATTTCCTGAAAATCCTGTGAAAGCATGTTCAACCTGACAATAAATGCATGTTCACTTATGGGTTATATTCTGCTAAAAATGAAGTAAGAATAAATGTCAAATTGTGGTGAAGTTGGATGGCAGAGTGGTGAAAGCACTGAAGGTACACAGACCCAATATCTCAAAGAAATCAGCAGTTTACAAATGGATAACTTGTTTTAAGAAGTGACAAAGTGATGTGCAATACTGTTTGTGGTGACAGACCATCCATATCAATGTGAGAGGCACAGGTCAACCTTGCCCACGGTCTCACAGAATAGGACTGGTGATAACCAAGTGAAACAGCACAAAGCACCACAGAAACCTCGATTCCTTCAGCTCACACAATTCTGTCTGCAAGATTAAAAGTGCAGCCAGTTTTCTGGTCCATAGGTCGGCAGCAGACAAGAACAGAGCTTTCAGAGCCAAGGTTTAATGATGAGGATGGGGATCATGAAGCATCTCCTGAGAGAGTTGCAACAGGGTGATACTGAAGACAAGACACAATCAGAGCAGTGGCTGCTGAGAGGTGGTCGTGGTCCAACGGGCAAAGGGATCGACTGGTCAAGGGCAAAGATCACAGCAACGGTTCAGGGGAGGTCCCACGCATTCTGCTCGTCGACTTTTTTAAAGAGTCAAAGGGTGATGACACCAGCTCATACCGAGATAGTCTTGAAAAAGTTACTCCAGTCTTAAGCAGAAAAATGCATGGAAAAGCTCTACCAGGAAATCCTTCTCCATCACAACGCTCCAACTCATTCCTCTCATCAAACAAAGGCAATTTTCCAAGTGTTTTGATGGAAAATCATTAGACCTGCACATTACAGTTCCGATTTCACTCCTTCTGACTTCTTGTTTTCCAGTATTAAGAGCTCTTTGCAGAGAATCCATTTTTCTTCAGTTAACGGAGTTAAAAAGACTACACCGGCATGGTTAACATCTCAGTACCCTCACATTGATAGGCTAAATGGCTGCAATCATTGCTTACAAAAGTGTCTTAAACTTAATGGAACCTCTGTTAGAAAACAGTTTATCTTTTCATCTTTTTTTCAGATTTGTTTTGTTTATTTAGTTAAAGGGGGGAGAGAGAGAGATGTTTCATGCAGCGGTTCATGCCACAGAAAGCTGCAAAAGATATGGGCCAGAGTCAGGAACCTAAAACTCCATTCAAATCCATCTTCCCAGGTACATCATCAGGGATCTGGACAGGAAACAGAATGTCTAGCACCCCACTAGTGCTCCCACATGGGATTGCCAGAATCACAAGCAGTGATTAAACCCACCATTCCACATGGCTGGCCCCCATGCTGCAACCTTGTAACTGCACTCACTGCAAAGTGTCTGAAATTTCCTCATCTCCTAAGGCAAGGCCCATTGTAAAATACTCTCAGTTTGACTTTATATTTTTAATCATTCTGTTGAAGACTTAGAATTTTAAAACTGGCTTTTGGAGTGTCAGAACATATTACTGGGTTTTTTAAAATCACCTTTTATTTTATTGGAAATGCTGAGAGATGGAGAGAAAGAGCTAGCACTTGAGACTGACACAGGGCTCCCTATCACTGGCTCACTCCCCCCAAAACTTATAACAACAGAAGCTGGACTGGGCCTAAGCTGGAAGCTGAACACTCATTTGAACCATGGTTGCTGTACCCCCTCCACCCGCAGGAGGGCACCCATTAGCAGGGAGCCAGAATTAAGAGCAGAGCCAAGATTTGAACATGGACATGCTGGCCTGGAACCTGGGCATCCCATGTAGAGCTGACTGCCAGGTCAAATGCCCACTGTTCTTCTCATAGTATTGCTGACATGGAGCTCAAATCCAGCCATGCAGAAATGTCCGTTCAGCTGTCTTCCTGTTGCTGGCCACACTTGCCTTGCCCATATTACCTTAAGTTTATCAATTACTGCAAATAATTTTCAGCTACTTTTGTTTCATTGCTCTAGAGGTTCTTTCATTTAAAACTCAGCGTTAGGCGTAAGCCCTTTACCAGACAAATGAGAATGACAATGCATTGCAAATAATTGAAATCAAATAAAAACACAGGGAGCTCTGGCAGACCATCTGTGCTGTGAGATCCCCATGCATGCCCTGGAGTATCCCACGTCCCACTCATCAGAGCTACAGAGAGCGCAATCCACGGTACGGTGCCAGTCCTCAGACCTATCTCCAGGCTTCTGTGAGATAAGGAGAAAAAGCAAAAACTACTGGCAATTTGAAAGATAACACTGTGTCATCTTGGTTCATTCTCGAGGGAGAGGCTTGTATATATGGTTTTTTTTCCTATTTTGAGTCAATTCATGTTACAGAAATGCCTCTTATTTGACTTTTTGAAAGGGTTGATGGCAAGTTGAAAATAATAATAATAATAATAATAATAATACCACTCAGTCCTTTGTTACGAAGAGTTGAGAGATACAGTGACACCTGCACACATGACACCTAGACAGACTGTTGTGGACAGAGGAGACAGGCCAGCATGGAGGCCTGCATGCAGATGGAGTCATGTGGACACTCGGGCCATTTGTTACCGACATAGAAAACGGAGAGGGACCCAAATGTGCAGCATCCCAGGATACTTCTCCTGCTGCACAACCTGGAAGCAACAGGGTGTGGATTCCTGGAACGCTGGGAACCTTCAACTGCAGAGCAGCTGGTTCCAGATTTCAGCTAGGTGGAGTCATGCCCTGCAGAGGAATCCTGAGGGCAAAGGAGTGGGGCAGAAAGCCTCCAGCCTCATCGGACCAGAGCAGCAGGGAAAAACAGTGAGCGAGAATGCTACACCCTCACAGTCGCTCCTCACAGTTGCTGCTCACAGACCTGCATCCTTGCAAGGTGATGGGTATTCTGTTGAGACCTCCATGAACCATTGCTCCAGCCTTCAGCTCTGCATGCAGGCAAGCTCAGCAGGGTCCCAGGGCCAAGCACTTCCCCACAAACACGTGGTAAACACTGAGTTGCCTTTTCAAGCTGTAGGGGGATAAGACCTATCAAGAGATACTCTAATTCTATCCTTCTCCACGTGACCCTGATATTAATGATCTAGTAAAATCTCTCTGGGCATTCAAAATCCACATCCCATTGGTCTGAGACACTACCCAGACCCTCAAGAGAATGGGGGTAGGGAGTCCCTTCCATCAGAAGTATCATTTTTCCAAATCCAGACAGTAGAGTACAGTTCATCCTTCCCCTCAATCATCATCACAGCTGTTAATTTGATGGGTGTGGGTTAAAGCCCTCTGCCTACCAGGAACGGACAGACACAGGTCACAAACATGAATGAAACCCAATCTCCATTCCAGTGAAATGTGTGATCTGGAAGGGAGATGGGTAGGATCACAGGAGTAATTAAAATAACTGGCTACAAAGGAGCAGAGGGTTTGGCGAATGCCCTGGGGAGAAAAAGAAAAAAGACTAGTCCTTTGAGTCTAGGAGAATGGGAAAGCTAAGAGTGAGATGGGATGCTGAAGTTAAAGAGCGAATAGAGTTTTCCCAGAGAATGACAACATAACAACATTGCTGGTTCAAGGAAGGGCATACTAAAAACAATGGTTGTGAAAAAGAGGGTGCCATGGTCAAAGACTCTACATCCTCCTCCAACCCCTCTATTCCTCACATCCCATTCATTGGGCCAAGAAGGACAGCAGGCACAGTGGGTAGGGGATAGGCTTAGGAGACACATGTTCACTTCAGTCCTGGTTCCTCACCTTAAGAGTACGTGACCTTGAGCAAATAACTTAGCCCCTTTGATGCTACGAGGATTTCTCCACCCACAAAATAATTAGCCAAATGTCTTCCTCACCTGAAAGACTTGTGTAGAGGCTGCATAGGAAATGACTGGCATATTGGAGGTAGCGACTTGAGTTTTATGATTATTACAATTCTTTCCTAGAGAGCGTTTGAACCAGCCAAGTTTGCCAGGCACCCAGGAGCCCTACCTGGTGCCTAGGAATCTTTAGTCTGCTTCTCACGGGTTCCTCGACTATTCCTTAGGCAGTGTGTTCTTGATTGCAGGCAAGTAGAGGGGACAATAAGAGAGGTACCTGTGGCTCACTAGTTCTGGTGTGACCTTGGCAGATGTTTCAGTTTGCCTGCTGCAAACAGCTGCTATCTGTTATTGATGACAGCTCAGAGAGCTAAGGAACTGGCCCTAGTGACCAGCGGCTGGAATCAGCTGGGACCTTGGAATGAATTTGGTTTTTTCCTCTCTGGGTATGGTTTCCATCCTGGACTCTGTGGCATTCCAGAAAGCAAGGCAGTCTCCTAAGGATGAAGAACTTCCGTGATGTCACTTCTACCAGGTTCCAGCCAGCGATAAGAAGCAAGACAACTTAGCACAGCAGGAGACAATACTGCTGTGTTATCTCAGGCTCTGCCAGGGCACCTCTGCGGAAATACTAGAAGGCAAAGTGGGCCCATCCACACACATGGTGGGGCTCTAACACCCAATCCGTTCCAGAGGTCCCCCTGCTTCTAGCTGAGCTGGATGGGAAAGGCCTCACACACACACACACACACACACACACAGTGCCAGTCTCTGTTCTGAACAATGCATAGATATGAACCCCTAGAGCACCTGTGAAGACACTGAGACACTGGCACTCGGTTTTGATTCCCAGCTCAGGGTCCTGGCTGCAGCATCCTGTCGATGCAGACCCTGGAAGATGGGTGATGGCTCAAGCAGTGGAGTCCCTTTTTACCCATGGGGGAGGCTGAGATTGTGATTCCAGCTCCTGTTTCTGGCTTTGGCCTTGGCCATCCCCAGCTGTCCCAGGGTTTGGAGGAAGTGAAGCAGCAGGTATGAGCTATCTCTTTCTCTCTGCGCCAAAGGGAGGAAAGAAGGAAATAAAAGTGATTTTTTTCAGATATAGTCTTTGGAATGTCTTAGTAAGATACTCACTGTTAACAACTCCATGTTCTAAGCAGCAGGTAGAGGCAGAAAGTAGGTTTCAAGCTTGAGAGTTGGCAACTGCCTTTTCTGATCAACAGGTGCCCATAGCTTCTCAGCTGGCCTGCCAAGGGTCTGGCTTCTAGGATATGCCCTGAACTAATATCAGAATCTAAGACATAAAAACACACCAAGGCAACTGAGGGGAAACCTGAGGGTTCAAGGCTCAACCACCCATCAAACGTTCCTCCACTGCCTTGGGGACAGCCTCCATGTCTCTAACTTGAGATTCCATCACACACTTTACCTGGGGAAACCAGTCCCTCACTTAAAAACACTTCCCTGCTCCGTATCTTTGAAGGGGATAAAAGATTTGGACCACCTGAAGTCAATTCTGACACAGGTGCAAGAGATGCTGGGGCACTTCATGCCCAATCTGCACATGAGTGAGATGAGGGCAGAAAGTCCTCCCAACTGCCCAACACGGGGATCAGCATGCCTGTGAAGTCAGATTTAGTGGCATCCAATGAGAAAATGAATGGTAAGAGGCTGCTGTGTTTGGATGGTCTCACAAATACTCAAAGAATCCCCAGTATCATGACTGATATTGTTAGGGAAGGGGTGGGAAGGAGCTGAACAAGCCAGATCAGCTCAGTGGGATGACAGAGCCTGCTTGGGGGGACACTGCAGAGGCAGGTACACGAGCTGAGGTTGGACCAGGAGCCGTGGAGGGAGAATGGTTGAGCTGAACTCAGTTCAGGTCTAGTTCTACCTTACATTATTCTATGTAAACCCAGGCACATAACTTACAAGACTGAGCATTCACTCTCCTATCTGCAAGGTTGCGACAGCAATCTCCAGCTGCTAAAAGAGTGTCTAGGACATTCTTGGAGTTTAGTAAACCCTGAAGCATATTCCTACCTTTGGGAAAATTGTAAGGGGGTGTGGAGATCTGGACAGTACAGGGATGCCAGTCCTCCCTGTACACACCTCACACAGCAGCCCTCCTTGGACACTGAGGATGCCCCGCCCCTGCTGCAGATGCATACTCAGAACAAGAAAAGAACTGTGTGCAGCTCTGCACTCACAACGCAACTCTTGGTTCATTTTCTGCACCTGCCACTTTTTTTTGGGGGGGGGGCAAGTTCCAAGGCCTCTTTTGTACCTTAGTCTCTTTAGCTGTTAAGTGACGTTAATAACTATTTTTTCTGATCTTTGTACCATCAAATCATGCAAAACAGTGGCTTCAGATAACACCCAACTCTCAATTGTTTAATTTACTCGAACATGCTCTTGCAATCTGGACAGAGCTTGAGAATGGCTGATCACTCTGCCACATGCCATCAACTAGACCTGGCCTTGGGTGGTGGAAAGGCTCTTGTTAATCTGGCTTCACTTAATGGCTGGAGAGTTGGTGGAGCTAACAGCAGGGAGCTCAGCAGAGCTCATTGGCTTGGGGCCTCAGTTTCCCTCTACACAACTCCTCTTCACTGCTTAACACTGTGGCCTCAGGATATGCAGACTTTCCACCTGGCAGCTGGCTTTGGGGGCAATGTGAAAGCAGCTTTGGGATGTGGCGATTGAGTCCCAAACCTGTCATAGAACAGGTCTGTAATATTCACTGATCACATGCCAGATAAGGTTGAAGAAGACTTTGGGAATGTGTGAGTAGCATGGAGGTATGATTTTTGAAGACCAGCAGAATACCAGTTCATCATAGTCCAGTCTTCCCCATAAGGCTGTGAGTGGGACTAAATGTATCCACACATCTCCAACACTGAATCTTTGAGTTTCCTGTTGGTGCTGAGGCAGTACAGTGCAGTGGTCAAAGCTGGGGTTGGCGGGTGAGCCAACCATCCCAAGACTACTCCCTTGTTACCATTTACTAGGGAGAAAGCTACCTAATCCCCATGTGTGCTTCTAACCCCTCATCTGTAAAATACAGAAAACAGTGCTTACCTCTTGAAGTTGTTGTGAGGATGACATACCTTGGTCTGTAAAGTACTTAGAACCAGGTCTGGTACACAGCAAATGGAATGCAAGTGTAAGAACCCCTGGCCAAGCCAACTCTCTGGGTCATGGCTGTGGTCAAGTTGCTAGCAGCAACATTTCCCAAGAAGCAAGGATGATCCTATAGAGACATTGCCCTCCTCCTCATTCTGGCATGTAGGTTGAGGTCACAGAGGGCCTTTTCCTTTCTCTGGCCCTAGAAAATTTCTGTTGGCTCCTGCAATAGCCTTTGGTCAGCTAGACCCTGGAAACCCTAGAGTCTAGTAAAGCAGCCAAAGTGCACCTACTTTAGGGGGGAAGCCCTGAAGTCCCATCCTAGCCAGTCTCTCCACCTTCCCATTCTACTGAGAAGGGTCACACCTGTTGTATTCTTCCATTTTTATGAACAGTGAACTTTCTGGTACCCCTCTTTGTGACCATCCCTTGAGTAATTAATGTGTGGAAACAATCCCACTTTAACCAAACAAAACTGTCCTCTTGGGTGGTAAAAAGCGATTTGCACGGTGATAGAAAAATAGCATTTTTTAAATCCAATCCATAATTAGGTCTTGGAGAAACAAATTAAATGAAGGCAAAATTATGTGTCTTTAGAGCATGAATACTGATCTGCATAATGATGTACATTTAATGGTTTTAATTTCCAAGGGAAACTATTTTTAAAATGAGTTTGGAAAATGTATTTTCCCCTTCGATTCCATGTCTATAAAGTTAAGTCCCCAGACCTGGTGCTGGATCACCCCAGCCTGTAATCCCAGCTATTTAGTGATGACATTTGAAACCTAATATAGCCAGTGTCTTCCACACTGAGGGCACCCTGCTATGCCAGGTAAAGAATTAAGGCAAGAGTGAAGGGATGCCGAGGGTATGGCATGGAGACTTTCTCTTGCCCCATGCTACTACCTGGTTCTCAGTGCTCAGGCATGGGAAGTGTCATGGGGGGACCATGATAGTAGCAACTGTTGTCATCCTGGATTTATGCCACAGCATTGTAATACCCACTTTTGTTACTACCACTTCATTGGGTGGTGATATTAAAACCACCCTATCCAACTTAAGTTAGTTCAGCCACAAATGAGACATAGTGAGGGTTGGCCCACAGTTAATTTTGACCTATGCACTTGCCCAATGGAATATGCTTTGGCTTTCTTAAACACTTGACACATGGCAAGTATTCAACCGATTTTAGATATTACTATTAGTAGTAGCATAATTTGAACACCTCAGCTCCAAACAAAAACAGTACCTCCCACTTTCCAGGCTATTTTGAAAATGAGAGGAAATTGCATGAAAAATACACTTAGCTCTCTGCCTGTCACGTGAGTTATTTGCAATTTAATTCTCTCCGTTTGGCTCTTGTGGATTTGCTCCATTCATTTGCTTTCAGGACAATCAGACCAAGTCAACAGCAGTCAATTGAGAGCAATGCACCTGCATCATACATTGTGTCTTAAAAAAACATAACAGGGACCAACACGGTAGCCTAGTTACTAAAATCCTCGCCTTGCATGTGTTTGGAAATCCCATATGGGTGTTGCTTCATGTCCTAGCCACTCCATTTCCCATTCAGCTCCCTGCTTGTGGCCTGGGAAAGCAGTCGAGGACAGTCCAAAGCCTTGGGACCCTGCACCCACATAGGAGACCCTGAAGAAGCTCCTGCCTCCTGGCTTCAGATCATCCCAGCTCTGGTCATTGCGGCCACCTGGGGATTGAATCAGCAGATTGAAGATTTTTCTATCTATCCTTCTCTGTTAAATTTGTCTTTCCAATAACAATTTTAAAAGTCTTAAAAGAGAGAGAGAGAGAGCGTAACAAGCTGGTACCTCAAAGGGATAGCTATGAGACACAGGCCAACAGCCAAGACATAAATACATATTTGCAACATATTCGAAAGATTTGCAAGCACAGGTTTTCCAATCTTCCCTTTTTTTCTTCTGTAAGAGCTCCAAGAGGTAGGAGTTGAGCTTGGTGTCCTATGCAAGAGCTGTCCTGCTTAGCGTCCAGACTTTGGTAGAGTACCCATGCCATGGAGTGTTACTTCTCATGGGTACTGAACAGTAGGGACACCAAGCTCCATCTACACTACCGAGGTTCTTAGTGGAAAGTATAAGGTGAAAGACGTGTCTTTAGGCATATTTTCCCACCAAACACTATAAGACGCAGCTCCTGCACAAGGGAACACATAATCTAACAGCACTGCTAACCTGAAGCTTTTAATGGTTTCAGCATTTGGACCTGTGATGAATTCTTGACAACTATTTATGAGATAAAGACTCTGAACTCAGTTGTGCAAAAAATATGTAAGTTTCCATAAGTATTCCAGCAAGAGTGGGGCAGCTGCCATTTGCCAAGAACCTGGCATCCACTGTTTCAGTTTGTGCTTTCCACGATGCTGATAGTGCTAAGCCCAGGGAAGCTAACCGGTCAGCACCTGGTCACACATCAAGCAGAGTATCTACATGTCAAACAACAATGGTTTCATCTCCATATAAAACCCAGAGAGCAGCTTTGAAGACAGCTGGCTTGGGATTCAGCACAGGCAGCTATGTGCAGAGAGGATAGAGTGATAGCTACCCCTCTGTGTTTTAGATCATCATTTCAAACAAATATTTACTGAGCCCTCTCGGTGCAAGTGATGTGCTGGGGGCTAGGGATCCAATGCTGAGTCATGGGCGAGGTCACTGCTCTCTCAGGGTCCCCAGTGTGCAGAGCTAACAGCCATACAAATGACTAATTACCCTATCTTGCTGCGCAAGTGCAGAGCAGCCAACCCAGTTGGAGGGTTCATCGGAAGAAGCCTCCTAAAGAAATAGCAGTGAAAATAAATTCTATAGGGTGCTAGCCACTGAAAAGCTGTGAAGGGGGCCAGGAGACGTATGCATCTGACTCAGTCTCCACCAGGTCAGTGGTCAGTAGAACAAGCTCTGGAAATACTGGAGACCACATGTTGCCACCTCAAATGCCCCAAACAGAATCACACTTTCAAGTCCTGCTTGGCAGCTCATTTGAGTATTTCAAGCTGAATTCTGCAATTCTGAAGAGGTGAGGATACCACAAGAACAGAGAACAAAAGAAATGCTTAAGTCGCGAAAACATTTTTACCAGCCTCCTTGCAATGTGGTTTGCTCCTCTCCAAGATGTGGAAAACATTGAAAAAGTCTTTTTGAAGATCTCAAACATCTGCTGCGGGCCAAACGCACCCTGCCCTCTTCCTTTTTGCTCCACCCACAATCTTCATATCCACCAAGCCTCACATCAAGTGACGCTCAATTACAACATGTATAATTCCGAGCCACAATCAAGTGCCCGTGCTGGGCCAGACCCTTCCCCCACTGTCACTGGGTGCACACAGCAATGCCCATGCAATGCATGTGCCTGATAATTAAATTTAGCATAATTACTTTTCCAAATGATCACTGACACTCTATTGTTCTGAAAGGATTAGTCCTCAGAGCCTACAAAATACATTCTGGTCTTTGGATCTAAACGAGATTTCAAAGAATGTTATTTAGACTAGCCACAATCCCTAATGCACACTTTAATATATCCTTTTTTTCTGTTACAGTCATTTGCTGATCAAATCAAACTGAATCTGGATTCTGCTGGGTTCGGGAGCTACCTGTCCACAGATGCCAGCTGGGCTGTCTCAGAAGGTCCACTGTGGAGCTTGAATGGGATTCACTTCTTGATCAGCCAGAGTACAGCCTGCATCTCAGTCAACCTCTCTCTTTTCTGAGCCAGGGACAAAAGCAGTGGATACTGCTTCCTCCTCTCCCATTGACCACAAAGGTGGTTGGGGTTTTAACTCAGGAGAATCCAGGGCCATGGGAGTGCAGTGGGGAGACAAAAGAACTTCAGATTGGGCTCGGCGGCGTGGCCTAGCGGCTAAAGTCCTCGCCTTGAACGCCCCGGGATCCCATATGGGCGCCGGTTCTAATCCCGGCAGCTCCACTTCCCATCCAGCTCCCTGCTTGTGGCCTGGGAAAGCAGTTGAGGACGGCCCAAAGCTTTGGGACCCTGCACCCGCGTGGGAGACCCGGAAGAGGTTCCTGCTCCTGGCATCGGATTGGCGTGTACCAGCCCTTTGCGGCTCACTTGGGGAGTGAAACATCGGATGGAAGATCTTCCTCTCTGTCTCTCCTCCTCTCTGTATATCCGGCTTTCCAATAACAATAAAATCTTAAAAAAAAAAAAAAAAAAGAACTTCAGATTTACATAAGAATGCTAGACTGTCATCTAGGACAGGGTAAGCCTTGAGTGCCCACTCAGGCCAAGCAAGCAGCCAGGTGCCAGACAGACATCAGCTTGTTGATTAAGCAAAATCATCTTACAGCAAGTATTTCTAAGCTCTTCTTACTACAAAGACACTCCAAGCAGCCTCAGGGTGAGGTGGTCACAGAAGGTGGCTGGGAACTCGCATTTATCTTTAACATATTGGTTACTCATTACTATGTCAATTAATTCCATAATGATGTAAATTTTTGCTGATGGTATGTTGGAGCTTTCAATTGACTGGGATGATACTCTGCTGGCTCTGTCTTCAGACCAGAGAGGGTATACCTAAGAAGCCGTTGAACTTGACTGGACAATAAGATGCTGGACTCTATGTTTGGTATATGCTTGCAATGGGGGAATCTCAACTGAACTTGAGCTGTGGTTATGCAACAAGGTGGAGGAATCCACCATGGTGGGAGGGTTTGGGGAGGGGTGGGGAGAACCCAAGTATCTATGTAACTGTGTCACATAATACAATGTAATTAATGAAGTTAAATAATAAATAATTAAAAAATTTAAAAAAAAAAAAAAAAAAAAAAAAAAAAAAAACTAAACCCAAAGTTACACACCTTACTTGTGGCAAGGCTAGACTTTGCAAGCATAAGCTACAAGAAGGCAAAGCCAGTATCTCTCTGGCACCAGGGAAACCACAGCAAAACAGACAGTACCTTGGGGGCTGAGGTACAGGGGGACCACAAGTAGGTAAGGGTTTCCTATGGCCTGAACAAAATGTGTTGCCCTTTGGTATCTCTGGTCAGTGACCCAGAACTGGCGGCCCATGCCGTAACTCTCATCTCCTTTCCTCTGATGACCCACCTTTGCACTTTCTGCATTCTACTCCTCAAAAGAGAGTAATTCATAGTTATGTGCTAGAGGATGCCCAGAGACTATAGTTCCTAGCTGCAGTGTCTCTTTTAAAGTAGTGCAGATGCTATGATCATCTTTGCAAGGGTGTGAAAGGTGGGGGACATAGGAGGCTCATTTATACCCTCTCTCGCCCATGGTCCTAGAAATACTGAGGATTGATCCTTCCACCTTGCTACCTTCTAATTTGCATGATAGGACTTATCTCAGAAAACCTTTTCCAAATGCTAGGTAACCCCTCATCCCTGCACCAATTGATATGATTAAGAAAATCCCAGTGGACCAAATGCTGTGTGAAGACATCACCAATATGTATCTCCCATATCAGAGCACATTTTTATCTCATTCTCTAGACAGAGACAGCGCAGGTGGCTTCATGCGGTGAGATGGATATTCCCGCTATTTTAACCAACAGCCTCTGCATCCGTTAGAATCTTCAGCATGGAGACAGATTTGAATATGTATAACATTTATTAGCTGTAGCATTAGCTCTGACATTTCAATTTAATCAGTGTTACTACAGAAGAGTAAAGCGATTCTCTCATCCTCATGCATAAACAGCATTATCTTTTCATTTCCAAAAGGTACTCTTTCGTGAGCTGAGACACTCAGGGAGTAATTTCATCTCTGTGTGGGGAGCCAAAGAGGAGAGTCTGGCCGAGCCTCTGTGAGACTGCATCTGAAGATTAAATAATACATAAATTATAGGAGAGGCCACAGAGAAGCAGACCTCTGGGGACTGCTGGATGTCTCAATGTTAGATCTTAATAAAAGTGAAATAGATATGCTGTTCTGCACAGTAAGAAATCCAGTTTGTTTAGGAAGATGGCTGATGGATTCTGAATCTGTGGGTCTATCCATGGGGAGGTGACAAGAGGTGACAAAGAAGCTCAGCCAACACTTTCTAGGTCAAGAGGCAGTCATCCTGAATAATGAGAGAGCCAGCGTCCTGAGCTCTGTCCTGCAAGGTGGCTGAATGAGCATCGATGCTTGGTCAGGGTCCCTCTGTGCAATCCACCCACTGCACAGTCTCAGAGGTAACTATAGGACCTTGGTCTCATTCTGTATGACCACCCCTCAGTGGGACCCTCTGAAAACAGCGAGAAGAAGATGGAGATGAAAGAGGTTTCCCTGCTCCCCTGGGAATCAGACACCAAGGCTATTGCACACAATCCCTGAACCTCACAAAGCAGGACTCGGGCTCTGGGTCCAAGCTGCACTCAGGGGATTTTTCCAACCCTGAGAAACATCTGCATACATTATGCCTGAGTTCACTTAGACTCAGGAGCCCTGTAGCCTCAAGTTCATAGTCTAACTTAGCATCATTGATCCAATCTTGAAATACAAGCATTTCTGAAGTCATGGTATACTCTAACATCAGCTTCCATTTCTCGTTAGTACAGCAAATTAGTCACAGGACAGATCCAAGTACAACCCAAGGAAAAGGAGGAGTAGGGCTGGCATTGTGGTTTAGTAAATGAAGCCTCTGCTTGGTTCAAGTCTCAGCTGCATCATTTCCAACAAACTCCTTGGTAATTCTCCTGGGAAGGCAACAGAAGATGGCCCAAGTCCTTGGGCCCCTACAATTAGGTGGTAGCTCCTCGCCTCTGGCTCCTGGTTCCTGGCTTTGGCTTAGCCCAGAGTCAGCCATTACAGCCTTTTGGGGAGTGAATCAACAGATGGAAAATCTCTTTCTCACTCTCTTAATCTCGCTCCCTCTGACTCTGTCTTTCAAATAAATAAAAAATCAAATCTTGGGGCCCGGCAGAGTAACCTAGTGGCTGAAGTCCTTGTCTTGCATGCGCCAGGATCCAATATGGGCACCAGTTTGTATCCTGGCTGCCCCGCTTGTGGCCTGGGAAAGTAGTTGAGGACAGCCTAAAGCCTTGGGACACTGCACCACATGGGAGACCCAGAAGAATCTCCTGGCTCCTGGCTTCAGATCATCTCAGCTCCAGCCATAGCCAGCACCTGGAGAATGAGTCAGCAGTCGGAGAATCTTCCTCTGTCTCTGCTCCTCTCTGTATATCTGACTTTCCAACAAATGAATAGTAAATCTTTAAAAAATAAATTTTGTTTTTAAAGAGGAGAAAACTCAAAGCAAAAACCAAAGTCATGTCATTTTAAAATTCTACTCATCTGGAAATAAGAAGGGTGGTCATACTATGTAGCAAAAAATGGCAGCAAGGACTTTCTGTGGTCCCAAAGAGGACAGAGTAAGTGGTTCAATGGCTTCTTCAGGACAGCAGGGTATCTTTACATTGTAGGCTGATTTAAAATTTAGGATACTCCAAGTGCTGAACAAAGTAACTGACAGACATCCTGTCATCCTCAAGACAACCCCACAACTTAGAATTATTAATATGATCAATTTTTTTAATAGATGAAACTGAGAACTGGAGAAGCTGCATAACCAGTGCACCATCACACAGGAAGAAAACAGTTCAGCTTGGACCAGGCGTCTGCCTCCAGGTACCCTGTATCAAACCTTCTAAGGTCACAGGGAGTGACCATGAACGAAGAACTCCAGATGCAGAAGATTGCATCCGAAGGGCTGGTGCCTTGGTGCCTTTCTTTTTCTCTCGTCCTGCCAAAAGCGAGGGGATGACCTAGCACTGTGTTTCCATGCGTCCTCTTCAGTTTTGCAAAACTTGTAAGAATTAGCTGCTTCACTGGAATCGATGGAGACCACTGTCTCAGCCAACTTCCCCGTAGTCACACTTTGTCTTGCATCTGCTGCTGTGGGTGCAGCTGCTGAGACATTTTGGACAGCTGATCTTTTGGCTACATTTGTTGTGAATTCAGTGGGATGCATTTTTATGGTCTAACATCTCTTCTGTGGGTAGTTAATGTCTTGCTTACTGTCTCAGGATGGGAGTTCAGGAGGTTAATTATTCTGCGTGTTGACTCACCCAACCCACAGGTGAGGGAGTGGAGTGGCTCCACAAGTTTTGCATGTTAAAACTGACATTTGTGATGCAATCAGCCGACACCTGAGAGCTGGTTCAAACTCTGGCTATTCTGCTTCTGATGCAGGTCCCAGTAACTGTGCCTGGGAAAGTAAACGATGGCCCAAGTACACGGACTCCTGCATTCACATGGGAGTCCTGAGGAAGATCATGTTTCCTGGCTTTGAACCAGCCCAGCTCCAACTCTTCTGGCCATTTGGGCAGTGAATATGTAAACAGACAATCTATTTCACCCTCTATGTCTTATCCCCTCTGTAACTCTGTCTTTCAAAATAAACCAATCAATAGATTATTAAAAATCAACTGGAAAAAAAAGGAAGTATGTGGTAGTGGAGGAAAACAAGGTTTGAAATCAACAAGCCAGCTGTGGAAAAATCTACCAAATCTTCCAACTTGGCATCTGAACGAAGCTTGGGTGAGGCTTCCCCAAATTTCACAATAATCTTACATTAATGACTCATTAATAATGATGAAAAACTAAATTGTACTTTGTGAGTAGTTATTGATAAACACTTTCAATCACGAGAAAGGAGTTTGCCTGTGGAGGAGACAACTGCACTCCAGGCAGCACCGCCATTCACAACATCTAAGAAACAAAAGCAACCTGGTGGCCACCCACTGATGCGTGCAACATGCAAACCTACATGGGGAGTACTATTTGATCTTTTTTTAAAAAAGGATAAAATATAGCATCTGCGACAACTCGGAAAGAGCAGCAGGTCACCATTGTTGAGTGAAATAAAGCAGGTACAGGAAGATGAGGATCACATGGCCTAAGTCAGAGGTGAGTTGATCTCTTGAAACAGAATGGAACGGTGGTTACCAGAAATGCGGATGGTAGGATAGCAGCTGGGGTGTGGAAAAGGATTATCCAATGGATATTAACTTATGGTCAGACAGGAATAAAAAACTCCGGTGTCTTATTTCCCCATAGGATGACTACAGATCACAAAAATGTATTGTATATTTTTTAATTAAACAAAAAGGGAAGAAATTAAAGCACTTCACACTTAAGAAATACGAGTTTTGGGGGAAGAAAGTAGTGTTACATCATGTACACACATATTGGAACATCACATTGTACCCCATAAATACAAACACATTTTTATGTGTCAGCCAAAATTGAAAATCTTAACTTCCAGAGGATTGTCAATCAACCGAAGTGGAGGAAAGATTTAATTACCTTTCTATTCTCCACGTAGAACATTAAGTTCATATAAAAGAAGATCAAACAAAAGGCCAAAAAAAAAAGGTAGAGTATTAAGGTGTTAGAGCCATGTGCAAGGCAATTTCTGTCAGTGTAGGTTTGGGAC
This sequence comes from Ochotona princeps, assembly GCF_030435755.1. NCBI lineage: Eukaryota > Metazoa > Chordata > Mammalia > Lagomorpha > Ochotonidae > Ochotona > Ochotona princeps. Next base: position 9,267,403 of record NC_080844.1, on the reverse strand, counting down.
AGAGAGAGAGAAAGAAAGAGAGAGAGTAGTACAAAAAGCCCTTTTATCAACTGGCTCACTCCTTCACTGCCTGCTACAGCTGACACTGAATCAGGTCAAAACCATGAACCTAGAGCTCAATTTGTATCTCCCACATAAATGGCAGCAACACAAATACTTGACCCAACACACTTGTACTGATTCCTAGTGCATATATCAGCAGGACACTGGACTGGAAACAGAGGAGCTGGGAGGAGAACCATGTACTTCGATATGGGAGGCCACCATCCCAAGCAGTGTCTTAACCCCTGCACTAAATGCTCACCCATCTCTAATGATTTTTCAAGATCAGGATTTGTTTTCTTATTAAATAAATATTCACTTTCCTGCAGATATCATGTTCAGCACTTTATGCTCTCAGAAACTGCACATACCTCACTTCTCATAGCACTCCTTTCCAATGTGCCTGGAGGCCCATGGAGGGGAAAAAAAACCTTCTCTTCCATAGACAAGGCAGCATCCGTGCATCCAGTCCAAACGTGATCATTGAGCCCCAGCGGGGTCTGCAAGATCACACTATCACTCCCCATTACTGATTTGACTGATTTCTTGGCCTAAAAGAGATACCAGCTATCTTTGCTCATGTTTTTGTTGTTGTTGTTGTTTTGTAAGTTGACAGAAATTTTTCAGTGCAGCAGATTCATTAAAAATGCAAATAAACTTAAAAGCACATCTAATATTCAAAGAGCATGCTTATTTTTATAATGGGAAAATCAACTTTATTACAGAAGGGCATAAATAGATAAACAGGACCCAGAAGTCCTGAGTCACTTTCATTTTGCTGGAGTCTGTGGCTTTGTTATTAACCACTCCATCTGCGAGAGCTGCTGGGGTGTTTCAGGGAGCAGGAAATGGCTAAAAGGAAAAGAAGTATTTGGGGAATAGAATGGACATTGCTGTGGTGACTTTTTGCATGCTTAATAGCCATGAATTCGTTGTGGTTTTACGTGCTTCCTCTAAATGTGACCCTATCCCATCTATGTTATTTCTTTAGCACCCATTCTGTCCCAGGGCAGATTCATTTGTAGAAATTACGAAGAACAAGCTAGCTGTTGAGAGCTCCCTGCTTGCACTGGGCTGTGGTTGGAGCTGTCACTGTGCTGACCACAGGGGCAGAGCAGACACACAGAGCCTTCTGAGGTACCTTGGTGGGAAAAGAATACTACTGTGAAAGAAGGAAGATCACAGAGGCTTGAGATGCAGGTGACAGAATTAGATGACCTGCTGAGCAAGAAATGTAAACACCAGTGACCTTGACAAAAAGTTTCATTACTATCGGAAGAAATTCCAGGCACAGTTCCATCAGGACGGAATAAAAGCTGAGAACTATTTTTTTCCTTAACCAGATACTAATAAAGTGTGGAAAGTAAGAAGGTCTCAATAACTGGTGTTGGCATAAGTGGATGACTCTATTAAAAAATGCTGAGTGAGATCCATTCCTCCCGCAATGCACAGAACAAGTTAGGATGAACTCCAGAAGAATGAAAGATGTAGTGGCCCGGTGCAGTAGCCTAGAAGTTAAAGTCCATGCCTTGCACGTGCCAGGAGCCCATATGGATGCCGGTTCATAGCCTGGTAGCCCCGCTTCCCATCCAGCTCCATTCTGGTGGCCTGGGAAAGCAATCAAGGATGGCCCAAAGCTTTGGGACCCTGCACCCATGTGGAAGACTCAAAAGAGGCTCCAGGCTCCTGGCTGCAGGTCAGCTCAGCTCTGGCCGTTACTGTCACTTGAGGAGTGAATCATCAGATAGAACATCTTCCTCTCTGTCTCTCCTCCTCTGTATATCTGACTTTGCAATAAAAATAAATCTTTTTTAAAAAATGATGAAAGATGTAAGTGCATAGAAGTGAAACTACAGAAACTGCAAGAAAAGTTGGATAAACTATTTAAAATCTAGAGTGTATAAAAGAATGGTAACAACACCGTTTATGTGGTTATAAAACTAGTAATGTTATAATAACAAAGAAAATAGACCAGCAGCATTTTGAAGAACATAGTGGCAATGTACAATCCAAGGGGTGATACACCTGACATACAGAACTCCTACAAATCTTCAAGAGCTGGATCAGCAGGCTGACTCCACAGGCAGCAGCTAACAGGAAAAACTAAAGGCCCAAAAGCACTTGAAAAGATACACAGCCTCACGGGGGACAAGATAAAAATACAAATCTCTGTGCTAGACTTCTTGTAATTGTTCTGCTAGGATTCTTCAACTATCAGATTGGCAAAAGTCCCAGAGCATGGCAAAGCACTGTGCTGACAAGGTTATCGGGAAGTTAGTATTCAGACACATTTTTCACAGCTATAGAATGACCACTGGTAATGACTGCCAAAGTTACACATGAATATATACACATACTTCTAATCAACAATTCTATTTTTTCAGTGTTTAAAGATATTCCAACTCTCTTGTGAATTGACACACTGTCACAGGAATTTATTCAATACATTGCTAATAGTGAAAGATTGGAAGCAGCCCCAAATCTACTTGTAAAAAAAAAAAAAAAAATTGGGCTTCAATCACTCAAATGGAAGTATTGCCCATGGGAACAGACAAAAAAAATCCCGTAACAACAAACCTGTAAAGGAGGAACCAAGAAGTGCAATTTGAACTAATATGAAATTGACTGCAAGTATGTTAGTGAGAAGTGAGAGGAGTTAAGAAATATATATTCCTGTTGGTTTATGTGTTTCTTAAAGGTAAACATGGAGAACATCCCAGTAAAATGGCAAAAGAAAACTAAATTAAAGAATGCACAACCCATTGTTAAAATGACAGGACCTAATTAGTACGCATCCATATTAACCCTGAATTTAAATGGCTTAAACTCATCAATCAAACATCATAGTTTGGTAGACTGGATTAAAAAACAAAATCCATCTATCTGTTAGAGACAAATCTCATCAAGAGAGATAGGCAAAAACTGAAAGTGGAAAATGGAAAGGAAAACAGTGGGTGTAGCCATTCTTGTATCACCACAGACTTTGACATGAAAAACATTAAAAGAGATGAAGAAGTGCATCACATGCTCAACAAGACGAGATCTCCACAATAAACACATATGCACCAAATGCCAGGGCACCTAGCTATGTGAAACACACATAAATGTATTTAAGGGAAGAAATAAACTCCAATTAAATAATAGTGAGGGACCTTAATAACCCATCAACATCAATCGACAGATCAATGGGACAGAAACTCAACAAGGATACAACAGAGCTCACCCAGACAATAGAGAAAATGGACTTAATTGATATCTACAAAACTTTTCACCCTACAGAGAATACACTTTTTTCTTCATCAGAACTCAGAACATTCTCCAAGACTGACCATGTTACAGGTCATAAAACAAGCCTCAGAAAATTTTTAAAAGTCAAAATTATACCATACATCTTCTCAGACTATCATGGAGTGAAATTGGAGACCAATAGGTCAAAATATTTGAGAAGACATGCAAAGACCTGGAGACTGAATGATATGCTACTAAATGAACAAGGGGTTATAGAGTAAGTCAAACGGGAAATTTAAAAATTGCTTGAAACAAATGAAGGCATCAACACAACATATCAAAACTTATGGGACACAATCAAGGCAGTGTTAAGAGGGAAGTTCATTTCAATCAATGCTTGTGTTAAAAAATTAGAAATGCACCAAGTAAAATGAGCTAAGCATGCATTTGAAGGAGCTAAAAAAGCAACAAAGCAATCCCAAGATTAACAGGGAAAAAGAAAAAAACAAAATAAGGGAAGTTATAAGCCAAATAGAGACAAAAGGAATAATGCATAAGATCAATGAATCAAAGAGCTGGTTCTTCGAAAAAATCAACAAAATAGATTCACCATTAGCCCAACTAATAAAAAAAGGAAGGAGAAGATATTCATCAATAGCATCAGAGTCGAAAAAGTAAATATAACATCACATACCTCTGACATACAGAGATTATTAGGAACTATTACAAGCAACTAAATGCCAACAAGTTAGAAGATCTAGAAGAAATGGATAGATTTCTGGACACATACTATCCACCAAAATTGAATCATGAAGCAATTAATAATCTAAATAGACCTGTAACAAAAGCTGAAATTGAATCAGGAATTAAATCCCTCCCAACCAAGAAAAGCCCTGGAACACATGTCTTCACTGCAAAAATTCTACCAAGTGTTTCAGGAAGAACTTGCCACAATCCTCCAGAACTTTACCAAACAACAGAAAGAGAGACAATCCTTCCAAACTCTTTCTATAAAGCCAATATCACCTTAATACCAAAACCAGATAGAGACACAACAGAAAGAGAGAACTACAGACTGATATTCTTTATGAACATAGAAGCAAAGATCTTCAATAAAATAATAGCCAACAGAATCCAACAGGATCCAACAGTACATCATGCAGATCATTTTTCCAGCCCAGGTGGGATTTATCTCTGGCATGCAGGGAAGGTTAACATTCACAAATCAATAACACAGAGCAATATCTGGAAAACCCAGTGCCAGCATTATACTAAATGGGGAAAGACTAGAATCTTTTCTACTAGGAACTGGAACTAGACAAGGATGTCCACTTTCATCAATTCTATTCAATATAGTATTGGAAGTCCTTGCCAGAGCTAGTAGGCAAGAAATACAAATTAAAGGAATTCAATTCGGAACTGAGGAATTGAAATTATCCCTGTTTGCAGATGACATGATTCTCTTCATATGAGAACCAGAAGATTCTATCAAGAGGCTACTGTGACTCATAAGAAAATTTCGAAGAATAGCAGGATACAAAATTAATAAGCATAAACCAATGGCACTAGTATACACAAATAACTCCATGGCTGAGAAAGAAATTGTAAGTACAGTCCCCTGTAAAATAGAAGAGGTAATTTTCAAGGTATTCTCAATTCTAAGTTGATTCTCAAATACCTTAGAATTAACTGAACCAAAGATGTGGAAGGCCTCTACAATGAAAATTACAAAACATTTTTAAAAGAAGAAATGGAAGAAATAACTAAAAGATGGAGAAATCTACCATATTCTTGGTTCAATATCATCAAAATGTCCATATTTACCAAAAGTAATATACAGATTCAACGCAATTCCAATCAAAATCCCAACAACATTTTTCTCAGAAATAGGATGAATAAAGGTTCATATGGAAACACAACAAGCCCATGAATAGCCAAAGCTATCCTCCTGAATAATAAAAATCAAGCTGGAGGCATCACAATTCCATATCTTAAGACATACTACAAGGCAGTGGTCATCAAAATAGTCTGGTACAGGTATAAAAACAGAGCAGATCAACGGAACAGAATAGAACCCCCAGAAGGGAGCCCACACATGTACAGGCAACTATTTTTGACAAGATAACTGAAAATTAATCCAGGGGAAAAGCCTGGTCTATTCAACAAATGGTACTAGGACAATTAGATAGCAACATGTAGAGGTAATCTGTCACCTTACATAAAAATCAACTCTTAAATAAAACGACTTAAATATACACCCAGCAGTCATAAAACTATTAGAGAAAAACATAGGAAGCACTCTCCAAGATACAGGAACTAGGAAAGACTTCTTAGAAAAGTCACCAAAAGCACAGGCAATCAAAGCCAACTGAAACAAACGGGACTACATCAAGTTGAGAAGTTTCTGTATAGCAAAGGAGACGATCAGCAAAGTGAAGAAGCAACAAACGGAATGGGAGAACATCTTTGCACATTACACAACCGATATTCAGGATTTACAAAGAACTTCAGAAACTCAATGACAGCAAAACAATCTTGTGAGGAAATGGGTGAACAAAATGAACACACATTTTTCAAAAGAACAAATTTAAACGCCTAATAGACCTACGGAAAAAAAATGCTCAGGCTCCCTCGCTGAAGGGAAGTACAAATGAAAACCAAGTGATCTTCCACCTAACTCCAGTGAGATTAACCTACATGCAGAACTCTACTAACAACACCTACTGGTGTGGATGTAGAGAGAAAGGTACCCTCCTTCACTGCTGCTGGGAGTGTAGGCTAATATGATCACTATGGAAGTCAGTATGGAGAGTGCTAAGAGAACTGAAAATTGATTTGCTGGATGACCCAGCGATCCACTTCTGGGACTATATCCAAAGGAAATGAAGTTTGCATATGAGAAGAAAATCCGTAGTCCTATATTCATAGCTACACAATCTACAATAGCAAAGACATGGAAACAACCCAGATGCCTGTCAAAAGAGGATGGATAAAGAAACCATTGTACATCTACTCCATGGAATACTACTCAGCTATTTAAAAGAATGAAATTATATCATTTGCATCCAAATGGTTCCAACTAGAAACCATTATACTCAATGAAATAAGTCAATTCCCAAAGGACAAATATCATACGTTCTCTCTGATACAAGGCAACCTTCACGTATAATACAAGATCAACAGCCCTTTCAATACTGTTTTTGTTATGTCTCAGGGGGATTGATTTTTTTAATCTTCATTCATTCAAAAAAGGTTTTTTCTTATTAATTTCCTCACTGACTCATAGGTGACAGAGCGGCATCATTTGCTTCAAGAAGGTTTTTTTTTTTTCATTTGTTCAGTAACACATTGGGTTTTCAGTAGCATGTTATTTAACTTCATGTTGCTGCTAATTTTCTATTTTTTTCTTGTTGTTGATTTTGTTTTATGGGTTTTCATTTAGGTGGATGTACAGTAGCTGTGTAATAGAGACAACCACATCTGGATGTGAAGATGCTATGCAGTATGCACCTCTACGTCCAAATCAAAGATGCACTTGCATGAAACTTAAATATATCCTGACAATAGGATGCTGGACTCTCTGTCATTGTCCACACCTGCAATATCAGAATACACTTTAACAGCAGAGTTATGGACTTCTTATTTATTATGAAGGGCTATATTATTATACTGATACAGGAGAAATCAACCATGGGGGAGGAGGGAGAGAAATCCCAGACCCCATGGAACTGTATCACAAAATAGAATAAATAAATTTTAAAAAGTCATACTTGTCAGAGATCAGAAAAAAATACCATCATGATAAATGCAGTCAAATATTTCCTGTTGTGGTACAGCATGGAAAGCTACAGTCTACAATGACAGCATCTCATAGGGGTGCCGCTTTACACCCCGGCTGCTCCACTTCTGATCCAGCTCCCTGCTAATGGCCTGAGAAAAGCAGAGGAAAATGGTCCAAGAGTTTTGAGCCCTTACCACTCATGTGGGAGACCCTGATGGAGTTCATGGCTCTAGGCTTCATCCTGGCCCAGCTGTTTGTTGTAACTATCTGTGGCGTGAACCAGCAGATGGGAAATCAGTGTTTCTGCCCTATCTACCACCCTGTAACTCCGATTTTCACATAAATATATAAATATATGTATGTAAAAAAATAAATAAGCAAATAAATACATGTATTATATATATTTCTGTGGGAAGAGCTTGTTTTGTGGTATAACTGGTTAATCTGCTGCTTAGGATGCCTCTACTCTCACACTGGAGCACCAGTTCAAGTTCCAGTTACTCAGTTTGTGATCCTCATCCTTGCTAATGAACCTGGGAAGGTTATGAATGATGGCCCAAGTACTCAGCCCCTTGCTACTCACACAGAATCCCTGGCTACTGTCTCCCACCTTGCTCAGCCCCTGTACTTATGGACATTTGAAGAGTGAACCATGAAATAAAAGATATCTCTGTTTCTCCCTCTCTTTTAAGTAAATAAGCAAATAGATCTTGAAAAATATACATTTTCTGTGTGTGGTCTTGTCACAAACCACATACTGAGGGATGTGGGCTACGCCCATGTTCCCAGGTAAATCACCAACACCTGTAGTCTTGTGTGTTGTGAGAGTGGGTGTGTAAGAACTTTGCTATCTTAAAAGAAAGCTACAAAGGTTTTGCAAGCAGTGCTTGATGCTCTAGGCCTAAAAGAATGAGCACTTAACATCGACGATATGAAATGCAAAGTAATCTTCAAAGCAAACCCGTTTTACAAATGACAAAAGTAAAACTTAGATCAATTTCATGGTTTCCATAGCAAAGAATATGGAACAGACCATGATAAAGGATAGGATATAAAAGCTTACCACATAAACAAGAAATGCTTTCCCTCCCCCCATTTAGGAGGACACTAGAAACACACATTGACAAGACAGTGTCGGGGTCCTGTCTGGGCCAAATAAGCACCACAGCAGGAATGGGTGTACCAGGGTGGACAGCCGGTGAGAGAGGGCAAGTCAACCACATGGAGACCAGTCCTGAGATGGAGGACTTCTGCCACGTCCGATAGTCACACCTGAGGCTGCCATGCCTCGCACCCTGTTTGAACAAGCAAATAGTGATCTTTCAATGTCTGAGGGGAATGGGCTTTAGGATGGTATCAGAATTCCAGGGCACTTAGGTCCCTTATATAAAACAGCACAGAACAGGTGCAATCCTACATACACTTTAAACCATGTGTAGCTGAACTACCGTACTCAGTGCAAGGTGAATACTGTATAAATAGTTGCTCTATTATACTTCTGGAAACAACGACAAGAAAAAAAGCCTACGCATGGTCACTACCAGTTTGTTGAAATCATAAATTTTGTTTAACTGTTCTATATTTTCCAATTTTTATGGACATACACTTGTACTTCGCAGAGGGGAAGCCTGCAATATTTTGACACACATATACAGCATCAAGTGGTCCAATGGGGCAACTAGTGCTTCCATTCTCTTACCCTCTCTGTGTTTGGAGCCCACCTTCTTCATCTCTTCACATAGTAAGTGATATTTTGCGGTAAACTATACCTGTCCCCATCATGCTGTGGGGACACTAAGACCTGTCAATGCTACCTGATTGCCATGGTGCCCATCCTTCCCCCAACTCATAAAATTACAAGTAATCACTGTCAAAGCTCAGATTAACTACTTCTAACAATTTCCATTCATTTGAAAAGCAGAGAGACATATTGAGAAAAAAAAACTCTTATCATTGGGCCCTCTGTATGCAAAAGCTTATCCCCAGCTGAGACCTTGGCCAACATAAGGAGGAAAGAATGAGTCCTCACCTCAAAGGTATTTCTACACACTGCCTATCATCTCAAGAGGCGTTCATTTAAACAACCCTCTGGTGTCCTGATGACACACATAAGTCTGCAAATCATACTGTGTAAACTCAAGTTGGAAGCGGAAAGCAGTGGAGTGAATGTTATTATGGAAGGGGAAAGGGATTTCTAGAGGCCTGCACAGTGAGAACCAGCTCTGGCAGGAGGAGCCCTGCAGGTGCCAGAGAAGCCAGAAGAGCTCAGACTCAGGAGATGAGGAAAAGAGACTCTGGTGGGAGCCACAGGCAAAGAGCAGGGCCATGGGGTGAGGAGGTGATGAGCTTGGAGAGTGAGCATGGTGGTGAGTGACACCTGGCAATCTTAGTCCGAGGCCAGGTTCTCAAGAACTGTGTAATGCTCACCAACACAACCTAGATGGGTTGTGCCTTTCCTCTTTGCTCTGAGGTCCTCAAGCTACTGCACTGTACAAAGCGATGCAGTTCCATAACTGACCAAGTTCACTTTCTAGTGCAATGGAGGGATATCTTCTAAAAATAACTTCAAAGCAATGAGACAAGAAAGCTACCAGTGCTGTGCAGATGGCTTAGATTCTAACTCATATCAGTAGCAAACCAAGAACTGCCAGCAAGTGAAAGATCTCAGGGAGGTATGAGGAGGATCTCCAAAAAATGTCTAATCAAAATAAATAAATAAATCATAAAATCCATGCATGGCTTTAAAAAATCACACCAAAATAACTATAATCTTTGAATCTCATTTTCCATACATTTCTGCATAATTTCTAGAACCTTCCTGAGCTGGCCATGAAATCAGCGGGAAGTATTCCAAGCTGGGGTCCAATTCACATCGCCTAGGAAGAAAGTAGCAGTCCAGGAATGACAATCATTAGAGGTGGATGAAGGAGCAATAGCACCTCGGGAGCATGAGAAGGAGCCAACCAGTTACCCATGGTTACTGGTAAGCTGTCAGATGTCATGTTCTGGTATATGCTCAGGGCTGCTCATGTAGCAAGCAGCTCTCACAGAAACTGGATGACAAGGCTCCAGCACCTTCCAGGATAGGAAGCATGCACAGGTAGCCTGGCTCAGGAAGGCTTGGTCTCGGAGTCTAGCATTGCTTGCTCTCTAAATACCTCTAGACAAGCAAACACATCAAGTAGAAACCAGGCTCAATTTCCATTTCCCTGCTTTGGCTCTGCTGGAAAATTCTAAGACCTCCTTGACACAGTGAACTCACTCCAATTCACTCAGGGCCTTCTTGGTGTCTCCTGTCCTGGTGTCACCCCTGCCATGTGGCTCCCAGTGTCACTGATGCAAACTGATAGATGATTGCAACTCCCAGATGCTTCCATGGGGACAGAGGCAGAGGGACAAACAGCTTGGCAGAAAGGACAAGCTGGCTGCTCCTCTGTCTGCCCTGCCCAACCCAACCCAACCCAACCCAGGCTTTCTGTTTTAATCACTGTAAGTTAAATCCCAAAAAGATTAGACATGGTTTGACAGCACTGCCCTGCTCTACAAGCAGAAATGTGACAAGGTTAATTACATTGTCTAAAGAGGTCCTAGCTGCCCCCTTGCAGGCATGTCCTCCTCTCAGTGTGCCCCAGAGTCAACAGCTGGTAGCATTTCTAATCTCCCACAAGGCTCATTACAAAGCATGCTGAGAGGAGGAGGCAAAGAAAGAGGTAAACCAGGTGTAGAAGCCATGGGCAGCCTCCATACTGATGCCGCATCAAGAAGGAGTCCCCTACACGTGGCGGGACAGTATAGCTGCCTGAGCACATGCAAAGATTCTATGGAAACAAGCCTAGGACGGAAGGGGAAGGGGATGCCATGAGGGGATGTGACTGTGGACATATTCCTCAACCATGTCCTTTCCATCTGCACCTGCCAGGGTCAGGCTCCCTCACTGCTCTGGCAGTGCTGGGTCAGACTGGTAATGAAAGAAAAGGAGTCATGCAGTTCTACCTGCTGCTATGCTAGGAGGATGGACATCTGGGGACCTTTCTGTACCCAAACCCAGAGAAGCAGAGCAAATCTACCAGGTGGGAGTGGGCTTTGGGGGCCAATAGCTGAGTGAGTTGGGGTTTTTGTTTAAGGTCACCTTTCATAGGAGGTAGACAAGGTCTGCCAAGGTCATATATTCATTCTGCTCCAAACCTACCCAGATTGAGAAAAGGGGAACAGGTTGGGGAAGGGTTAAAAGGCCACCCAGGTTGCTTCTCACAACCAGAGGAGGATTCTGCATGTGGAGCTGGAAGCATCTTCTTTGTGAACACCTGATGGCCTCCGGTCAGCTCCAAGTGCAGCTGGTCCCCCTTAACATGCTGCCTCTCTGCACGCACCCAAGACATCATTTCCCGAGCTGACCAGCCTCTTACCACAGCAAGTGCCCAGGTCCTCTGTGTCCAGGCCACAGGCCACTGGGCTCTTGGCTGCCAGTGGTGTGGTAGTCAGGATGAACTAGAGTCGAGGTCATTGGCAGCTGGGATTTGGGAATATGACTGGTCTCAAGTGCCAGCTGACCAGTACAAGTCCATACACCAAACTCAGCTGGGAGCAAGTCACAGAGGCAAGGAGGGAGGACAAGTGAGAGCTGGTATCCATCTCCAGGTGTGAGTCCTGTTTATTCCAGTGGCTTTTTATGACCTTGAGTGTGTTACTTAACCTAAATCATCCCCAACAGTGAAGTGCAGCCGATAAGGCCCTTTGTGAGGGTAGCTGCCAGGACTCAGGGTCTATGTATACCAAGTGTCTGGCACCCAACAATCCTAAAGTGAGATTAGGGAAATGGACAGCATTCCTGAGCCAACTTCCTGCTCTGGGCCCAATGCCACCTCCAGTCCTGCTAAGCCATGGAAGCCTGAATGGATCAGACCTCCTTGTGCTTCTGTTCATGTAAGATGGACCAGTAGCATTGCGCAATCATGGAGGCTAAGTCACAACAGTATTGTGGGAATGAAATTCATGATGAGAGTAAAGTGATTGGAAGACTTCCTGGCACACAGTAAGTGCTTAACACAAGCTTGCTGCTGTTACAACTCCTAGCAGATGTAGTCCTGAAGAGTGACCAGGAGGCTCTGCCTGTGGCCCAGCAGGTGTCAGTGTGACAACCACAGGTGAGCTGGGAAGGAGGTTCAGGCAGCAGCATGGCTCAGGGACTCACAAGAGTGAATGATTTTCTGAATCACTGACATTTCCTCCAGGCCCTTCAGGCTGCTGGGGGCCTCATTCTGGGTTTCCTAACAAGAAAGAGAGACGAAAAAGTAACCGCTCACAATTGAAGAGCCACTATTTGAAACTCTGCTCTCAGGTGCACAGCGAAGGCAGTGGGACCTGCTTTTTGTTGTTGTCTTAAATCAATATTAAATCAAGGCTAATTTTCCTTGTGTTAGAGAGAAGCAGACGCTAATTCTTCTGAACTCTTGAATCCTCATATTATTGGGAAATGCACGTTTTCCTTCAAATATTAAGATACCTCTCTCAGCTCCACTATACCACATCAGCACTGTAGGCACTGCCAGAAATTAATCCTTTGTCCTCTGAAATAAATCCATACTGTTATTATCGTAAAGTGGGTTTCCGATGAATGAATCATCCTCACTTTGGTGAAATATGACATGATTGATTTTGTGAGCTGTGATATGGCAGTGTATGGCCAGTTGCAAACACGTAATTCAGATCAGAACATGTGTGGATGCACTAGAGAGTGGCTCACAGCCAGGTTACTGGGTTACACACTTCTCAACTAGAAGCCTTGGCTCAGGAAATGGCAATTCATTACTCTAAGCCTCTTGAGTAAAATCTGTATTAATGAACACCTACTATCTTGTTCGCCTTGTATCATACATATTAATCAAATGTTCATATTTTACAAGTCTGTGAAGTAAATATTGTCTTTGCATATCAGTCAAAATATATGCATATTTATGATATATATGAGATTTATTGTGTATTTCTCAAAAAAAAAAAAACACAGTGCAAGGTCAAGTAATTGGTGACTGGTTAGGCCTAGATTTGAACCCAGGAATGTCTAGTCTTGAGAACCTTGCTCCTAATTACTGGGCTCTGATACAACCTTACCTACCAGTGGCTTATTTGGGGCCCTGTGAATTCTCAAGAGCTTAACATTGGTTTGACCTATTTTTGTTAGTCTTTTGTCTCAAAATTAATCTTCCTAAAGGCATAAATTAAAAGTTTAATTATAATAAATCCAAATTAATGTCCTCATAAGAATTTCATAGCATTCCTAAATTGAAAAGCTAGCAAGGTCTGGGAGCCACGATAGTTAGCACAAGATGGTAATGACAGCAATAACACTAATTACGACACTAAGCAATTAACCCTCCGGCCGGAGACACACACAAGTGGGCATGCGCACACACAGTGGCACGCTGTTTAGTTTGTATCCACATCCTAACATCATGTGAGTGAAACTGTGATGATCACCATCTTTTACAAGGGCTCCACAGGCTGGACAACACTGCCCACTGATGATCTAAGAACATAATGCCTTCATCCTTCTGAAGGATGCTTGGCATATCTACTGGGTCATATTCTAAATCTTAGAGACTGAAAACAAAGCCAGCAATAACCACTACTCTCCCGTATACTCCCCTTTCTAGAGACAGAGACAGAACGAGGCGATGCAAAGTTAAGATCAAGAAAATGTTCGAGTGTAATGGTTCATTTTCTCTGTCAATCTCACCAGATAGCTGGTCTGACATCAGTCTCTCTGTATGTGTTAAGAAGGTTCTGGGTGAGATGAACATTTAAATCCAGAGGCTGAGTAAAGCAGATGGCCCTTGATGACAGCATTGGCAGGTCTTGTACAATCAGTGGGTGACCCTCCCCACATAAGAAAGAACTCCTCTTGCCTTCAAGTGGGGTCTCCAAGTTGACTTTCTCCAGCTGTATTATTAAAAACGGTATCATCAGTTCTTTCTGGGCCTGGAACCTGCTAGCATAGAGACAGGGAGGTACGCCCTCAGCCATGCTGTTCCTCAGTTCTGCAGGTTCCACTGGGGCTGGACCATCACTGTCAGCTCCCTGGGTCTCCAGCTGCCCACTCACCCTACAGATCTTGGAACTTGGCTGTGTTCCTAATCACATGTCACTTCCTTCTTATCTCTGTTTTTAGAGACACCCTTAGATAAAACACAAAAATCTCCTGTCAGGTTAAACTGTTCCTAGTAACGTCAGCATTCCCTGTGAGGGCACCAGTTGAAGTCCAGCCTGTTCCAGTTCCAATTCTTGCAAATGTTCCTGGGAAGGCAAAAGAGGATGGTTCAAGTACGTGGGTTCTTGCCATCTATGTAGGAGGTCTGAGTGCAGTTCCAACTTCCCGGCTTTGGCCTCACCCAGCCCTGGCCTTTGCAACAGGTATGGAATGAACCATTGGACAGTTTCTATCTCCCTGAAGAACACCAACGGATATGTACAGACAGCTGTAAAAAGGGTATGTTAAAGGGTGGGCTTTTTTTTTGGTTCATCTTTTTTTCTGGCTCATATTTTATTTATTTATTTTATTCATTGATTACATTGTATTATGTGATACAGTTTCATAGGTAGTGGGATTCTCCCCACCCCTCCCCGCACCATCCCCCCATGGTGGATTACTCCACCTTGTTGCATAACCGCAGTTCAAGTTCAGTTGAGATTAAGGGTGGGCATTTTTAAGAAAACAAAATGGTATCACTGTGAATGAAGCAGCTGCACTGAGGCCAGAGAAGTTGCAAGGGGAGCCAAGCAGTCCACCTGCATGAACGTCAGGGATGATTCTAGAAAATACCTTGTAGACAAACCAGGGCATATATGTGCCTAGACCTTCTTCCAGGAAGGATTTCAAGCAGCAAAGAGGGTATGATGGACATGGAATCAAAAGAAGAAAGGTAATAGGTCAGGGTGAAAATAAACTGGACCGGAACCTAACTGGAAATAAGGTGATTTCCCAGGTGATTGCTACAATCTCCAATGAGCAGGCCTTACTTTTGGACTCAGACTCCTAGGAGTCAGCGCCAGTCAGAAAATGCCACTAGTCACCAAGACACTCCAAGTACAGATGGGAGTTGAACAGGTCCCTCAGGATCACAGCTGGCTGCAGTACTGCAATCAGAACGTGCTTCACCCAGGCTCCGTGAGAAAAGACACACAACACAAAGAAAGCGACAACATGCTTCCCATACGCTTTCCCTTATGTGCCAAAAGGTGAGCACTCAAGCCAACTCCTTAGAGGGTGAAGGCACACTAGCTTTTGGAGGCCATCATGCCCAAGTACACAGCCCTAGGATAGGGCATATTCCATACGATCAAGAAGACAGGTCAGGCCTCTTGCCCTTCGTGGACACCTTGTGGCTGATGCACAACAGCAAGCTCAGGCCCAGGCTGGCACTGCCTGGCACACTCCTGGAGCATTGCTGGAGTAATGATCCCAGGAAACTGAACCCAAGTAAAAGCGACATGTTGAAGAATAGGGTGCTACCAGGAACACACACCACCTGGGCTATGAGCTGAGGAGAAGACTGTGACCAGTAGGGACAATGGTTTACCTTAGAAAATAGCCAGGGGTCTGCACAGGTACATGGGGCCAGAGTTGAGTACTTCCTTTCATGCAGCAAGGCTACACTCCTTTATTATGAACAATAGATAAAGCTGTTGTTACCAGACTCTGGAGCCAAAGTCACAGGTCTCAGGGAGGAGCAGTCTATGTGAAAGACTGGCCACACCCAGGATGCCACCTGCTATGTGAGGGCAGCAATCAGAGGGGACCAGGGCCCTTTGGAAACAAGAGCATATCATGTTCCATCTTCATGTAGTTTCCTAGATGGGGAGCTGGGATGGAACTGCTAGCAAATGTGTCCAACTTCCACAACGACCTGCTACAGACATCAAAGGAGCAGGGGACATCTTGCAGAGAGAATGACATTGCATGTTAAGAAGGGTGACATGTGGGCCTTCTCTCAGAATTACTTTGAAGGGCTTATTTTCTGACAGGAATCTTCCAGCTCCTGATGTTTAAAGCACATCAGGTATCTGCTAAGAACTGTTTTCTCTTAGTTCAATGACAGGCACCTGCTCACCCATCAGTTTCTGTGCCTCACAGGCTCTGCCTGTGCAAGCTCACCTTTAAGCCCACACAAAGGCACACCTCCTCTGCACACGCCCCTGTGGGCCTGCCCTTGGGGACACTGACCAGAACAAGGGCCGATGACTCCCCCAAGCTCGTGGGAGCTCAGCGGGGCACCAAGAGGTCAGTGGTGCATCAAAGAGGGCGCCTAAGTGCTCCTATACAGCACATGAGAACCACAGGAGGCTGTGCAGCAAGGCACTATCCCTGCGTCCTTGCCTTCCTTGCCTCCTCACCCAGAGGCTTGCTTCTATTGGCAGCCTCCAGCATGCACATTCACATTCAGATAAGTGGCACTAAAATAAAATGGACTGTAATTATTGTTAGAGATTACAGTAATTACACAGGGGGAAAGGGCCGATTAGATTAGCCCGCCCCACACCCACCCCAGCCCCACAGAGTCCCAGCTGATATGAAGGGGATTTATGCAGAAGGCGAGGACCCCACTGTCAGCGTTGGGATACACTATGGCCTCTTAGGGCTCAGGCTGTCAAGGGCAGGGGCGTTGGGAGGTACAGGCCACCGAGCTGAAAACAAACCAGTCATTAGGGACCAGGGCCTTTCATTGGCCCACCTGCATACTTGGAGCCCAAGCCTCTTTAGGGCCAGGCCCTCCCTTTATCCCTCAGCTCTGATCAGCCATCTCCCACCATTGCCCCACCGGCCTGGCTGCAGCCACAGAATCCTCCATGGATGCTGTGTTGACAGTGAGCAGGTGGTGTTGGTGCCTGCCGGGATCATGCCTTTGCAGGTCGCATGGTGCTGAGATCACAGGCAGAGTGTCCGGGGCATTGTGCCAGACTGTCTGCCTCTGCCAGACAGGCCTATTCTTTCCTCAGCTCTGGCTCTCTGCCTGGGTCCCTAGCTGAGCCTGCCTGTTGGTGCATGGGCTGGGGTTCCACCCCCATGGGGACTTCCTCATAGGCTGTCCCCTCTTCAAGCCTCTGCCCTCCAGGAACTGCAGCCTTAATTTGAATCTGTTGTCCTGGGCTGCCACGATGACACCAGTCATCGCCAGCCGTCACCCTAGGATGCTCCCTCCCCTGGTCCTGTTTCTTGTAAAGTTCCTTCCTGCATCTGATGCTCACCAAATGTGCCTCCCAGGATCTGGTGCTGGTTACAGTCGTCTCTGGTCTCCTATCACCCCTGCAAAAACACTGATCACATCTCAACTACCTGCTTACTTATTGGCCACCCTCTGGAGAATATTGAACTTCATAAAAAAAAGTGATTTGGCTTTTTAATTACCCTTTAGTGGAGTGTCTGACACACAGTAGACACCCATTAGAAGTTGATGAATGAATGAAAAAAAATCAGTAATGGTTGACTGCGTAGCAGCTTGCCAGCCTTTCACTATCTTGATTTATTCTTCCATGGGGGAAGCATTCCTTAGGTGCAGTGGAGTGGTCAGGGACAGGAGCTGCTTGGTGAACCTGACCAGAGAAGGCAGGGTAAGCCCACAATACAGAAAATCAGGAGGCCACGGCAGGTGGCAGAGGTGGCTGTCGTTGTTTCTGGGTGTGACAACTTGGGTTTGGGAGGCAATTTTTGAAATGCTAGGAGCAAGTAGCTCTGGCAGGATTTCTGACCTCCCTGGAGAGTCAGCCTTTAATGCAATGGTTACTTACTTCTGGTGTAAGTACTGCTGGAGGATTTTTCATTCTGTGTGGCCTCCCTTCCTACCTAGTAGCCACTCCTGCTGGAGCAGAAAGCCCAAGACTTAGCCCCAGGACTTATGCAGCCCATTGCCTGTCACCATTTTAGCTAGATTCTTGTCTCTGTTCCTGACAATCCATGAGAAAGGTGGAGGTGCACTTCAGCGCTTTCTTGAGTCTCCCAGTTACTCCTGGGTCCATTTGGTTCCAGGCTCAAAGGTTTGTCTTTGGACACTGCTATGTGGATAAAGAAAGCAGAAACTCAAGTTGGTGCAAGGGTGGAACCCTGATGGCGCTGCCCCAAAGCCCCCAGTAATTGAGCCACCACTCTGTTTCTTGCCCCTGCTGGCTGGAATGACCAGCAATACCCCAGCCAACCTTGAGCAGGGAACCATCTGCAGCCACCCTATACAGAGCCCAAGAAAGGTAACTACTGAGAGGAAACCCCTTGGGTCCCCACTTTTCATGGGTTCAATCCTGCGAAATGCAGCCTCTGTGTGTTCCATATCCTTCCAACATCCCTGTGATATCAAAGCCAATATGTGGGAAGCAGAGGAAGTCTGCCCTGGGTCGTTCTATGCCACACACTGCCTAAGGTCAAACCTCATGGGAATGGAGAGGCAAAGTCATTCTCTGACCATCCAGTCCTGTCTCATTGTCCTTTGCCTTGGACTTTTCAACTATGGGTAAGCTCACGCAATGGCTGGGAGCTCCCTGCATGCAGGTTCTTACCATGTAATCTTGGAGGCTATGACTGAACAACTTGGCACATGCAAAGGAGGAGCTACTGGCTGGGAGGTAGGATGTCAAATAAGGGTCTTTTCCAAACACTTGTTCCTATCCCAATCCTTAAATATGATCTGCCAAATCCTCATGGGCTCCCTTGTACCTGCAGAGCTCCTGGTCCAGCATCACCCCCAGGTGAGACTAATCCTGAGTGCAGATGATGGAGTCTTGGAATGCTGAGTACCCTGACTGATCCAACAGCCATCCAGGACTAAAGAGCATGGTCTGCATTGAGAAGCACAGATGGTGAGCTCCCCAACAGCAACTGCTATTTCCCAAGAGCATGGGGCCTCTCCTCTGGACCAGGCACTGGCTCAGCCCCGCAGACCTGAGAACCCCCTACCCCTCAGCAGAGAGGAATTGTGAAGCCAGGGACACAGCATCAATCACGAGGACACTGCAAGGGTGCTCACCAGCAAGTGCCTTGGCTCTTCCCTCTCCTTCTGCCAGACTCCCCTGCTCTGTACGCAAGTCTCTGCCTCTCCACATTCAGCATTCCTGAGAAAACTCCACCGCTCACTCTCGTCACATATCCTGCCAACAACAAGGTCCCATCTCCATCTCTGTCCCTACTCAGCATTGACTGGTCTTTATGTGTGATGTCTGGACATGTCCTTGCTTGGAGTCAGTCTCCCTGGAGTAGAGGGACTCCTATTAAAACAGGAATGTACCGCTCTGCTCACTGTCCCTCCTGCTGCACTTGGTATCATGGCTGGATCAGCAGAGGATCAGTGACACTCTATTGGCTGTCAGTAATTTAATTTGCTAGTGAAGGGCAGATGCTAATTAGCCCGAGACCTAAATCATCCACCAAAGCTTGCTTCAGGCCACAGTCTATCAGATGGCTCTCTTTTCTTGGGCCCCTGGTTTATTTTTCCCCTTATGTTATGGGGGTGCTTTAAATGGAACCTGTTTCCTTCTTCACTGTGGTTTCGAGGAGATGTAAACTGGCCTTGACCTCCAGTAATTGCCCAGGTCCTTGGCAGACAAGTTGTTGGGCCTAAAACTGCACCAGCCAGGTAGGTGTTTAGCTGCAATGAGCTTCAGGCAGACTGAGGACCTTGCCTGCCAAACGAAACTGGGCCAGGGACTGAGGGGATAGTTGGGTTGGGGAGGGGGGCACTGGGAGGATGGGGGAGGCAGGATGAGAGTGTATATTTTATATACTTACACTCCCAACAGCTGCATCTTCATCCTTGCCCTCATTTTCAATTTGCCCTGATTTCCCCCATTTCTTGATTATGGTAAGTTGAAAAAAAAAAAAAAAAAACAGCTTTCAGTCAGACATGAAGTATTTCTGTGAGCTCCACTAATCCTTCTTGGGAATGAGGCCGGGCATAAATAAGTAAATATAAATAAACAAGTGAGCTCTGTCATTCCCCGGGGTGCCCCAGTCATTTGGATTTAGGTCATCCACGTGACTATTCATGATCTATTTTTTTCTTCCTTGAATTTTAAGTTTTCTCACTGTGTAAGCAGGGGCCATAGCGCTGGCTGAGGCAGAGCCACCTGCCAACACAGACTCGGTTGCGTATTAGGTTAACACTGGCCAGCCAAGAGGACCATGGAGAAGTAGAGAAAACACTGATGTGGCTGTGGCAGGATTAGGGTAGGTGGGGGAGGGCACCTGTCAGCATGCCAAGCTGGGAGGGCACCGTGGACCCAGAATACTCATGAACAATCTGAATGGTATCCCTCCCGGGACCTCAGCTTCACATACAGAAAATTGAGGACTGGGGGCACAAAGGGACTTTCGCCATGCTTTGGTTCCAGGCAGGTCACATGGGGCTCTTGTGTCGAGATGCTGCCCTCTGAGCTGCGGCCTGGTAAATCACCATCAAAGCAGCAACTGACACTACCAGGCTTTGCAGCACACAGGAAGCACCTGGGCTGCCTCGAGACCCTCCGTGGGGTGAGACCTTTCCTTAGTTCTCCCCACCCCGTACTCCTGCCATGGGATTTAGGGACCTTGTGGTCAGAAGGGCAGAGGTGCTGAGCTACAGCATCAGCCAGCATCAAGTCCAGAGATGAGAAATGTGCCAGAGGTTCATGGCAGAATGATCTCATAGAATGCACAGCTGCCACTTAATGCAAGTTCAGTGCATGAGAGTCTGGGAGGCTTGTCCCAGGTGGGTTGTTCTCTTACTTCTCCACTTTGAACAGCCCCAAGCCCTGCCCTTGCAGCTCCAATGCTTATTCAGCCTCTGGATGCTAACATCTGCTCATCCCTATGTCACTTCCTTTACCATCCTTCTCTCCGCTTGAGGCCTCAGCTGACACAGTCCCATCTCTGGAAGCTTGTTCTAATTAGGGTTAGGGTAATGATTAGATTAGGCCAAAGGTTAGGTTAGGGTGAGGTTTAGGATGAGGGTGAAAGTTAGGGTTAGGTAAGTACTGCTTACCACAGCCTGCTGGGGCCACTGCTGGCTGTTCTCCCAGGGACCACCCCCCTTCCCCATCACAGCCTGCAGCCCTCTCCTGAATCTGGAGCAGAGGGGTCCAGGATCAGCCCCCAGACAAGGTGAGGCTGTATCACCTGCATGTCCTTGTCATTTCTTAACATCCATCTCCATGCCTGACAGGTAGCAGGAACTCAGTAGATGTAGATGGAGCACTAGGATGATGAAACGAGACTACACACTGTCTGCCAAGCACCAGCAGTCTGCCACTCGGCGATCGTCCTCAGGGGACCTAGCTCTTTCCTCAGGGGCCGTTTCAGGCCTTGACAGAGGGAGAGCGGCAAAGAACGAAACAAGGGTCTGCATCTCTGAAGTGACTGTGGGAGAGAGAGAGATGGGGCAGGGCAGGACAAGGCATTCCATCCAGGGGTGAGGCAGTCATGAGAGCAGCCATGGGGGTCAGGTGAGGGGAATGGGGTTCAAGCCCCAGCAACATGTATTTTTATGGGCAGAAAAAAACATGACATGCTCAGACAAGTATCTCCCCTTCCTCCAGCCACATCCAGGGACTCTGCTGGGATCAGAGATGCAGGGTAGGAGTGTGGGGTCTGGAGTGGTTGGCAGCTGAGTCCCCGAGGTCTGGGTGGGAGGCCATGAAGCTGGCGTTGGCAGGCAAATGGTTCAGAAGAGAAACCAGCCTAGGTCCAGTAGATCCATGAGCATTCACCAGCTAGTGCTTAACTAATACTCTCCAACTATACCTGCCTAATTGTGGGGTGCAATTTTTGCTCAAACCCTCTTGCAAGCTTGTGATCTCTGACTGTTGCAGCTACTGCCCAACCCCAATGGGCGATCATGTCCCTGACCCAGTGCTACCAGAGCACTGCCTAGATCAGCTGATGGCGGTGGCAGCTGTAGCAGCCATGGGAAGAAATGGCTGTAGCTGTCACCTCTGAAACGCAGACAACGTTGCCCCCATCTCCAATGATGCCACTACATTCGGGGCCTCCCATAAATCTCGCGCTGGTATTTCTACCAGTGGAGGAAGCCCTGGCAAGGTGCCTTTCAACATCTTTGAAATGAGTTTTTCCCCTTGGCTGTACTTCCTAAGAATTCATCAGACCCTGGGAGCCAGAATCCTCTTTCTTGCTTGGAGTTGTTTCCTGGCAGGGTGCAGAGTACAGGATACTGGATTTATTACTCAGGATTTCAGCTCATGTTCTGAAAGGCCCCAGAACCTTGGTCTTTCTCCCTGTTCCATGACAGGTTGGTCATGTGAAGCAACAGCTGCTGCCATGCCTTGAGCACCCCCAATCTTTAGAACAAGTTCAAAACCAGGCTTTCTTTATAATAATCCACCTTTTCCCAAGGGGAAGGCAATTTCTTCCCCCCTTGGAGTGTCCATGGCAGGGGCATTCAAGAGTTCTGCAGGGAAGTGGCCTCAGGGATC
This sequence comes from Ochotona princeps, assembly GCF_030435755.1. Lineage (NCBI taxonomy): Eukaryota > Metazoa > Chordata > Mammalia > Lagomorpha > Ochotonidae > Ochotona > Ochotona princeps. The sequence goes on along the minus strand of NC_080844.1, from coordinate 9,244,911 downwards.
CGTGGTCTGAATCACGACAACACAACCCACGGACATTGAAAAGATCTGTTATCCACGAGATAAGAAAGGGGGTAAGCAAAGCAGCAGTGACATGAGACACACAGACCTTTGCCTGCCAGTGAGGCAATAGGAGACTCCCCTTACGCTGGTGCCCTCATCCCTTGTCCATTCTGCCCACATCCTGGACTTCGACAGCCTCACCAGGCCCATCTTCCATCCTCCTCTTCCCAACAGCTCTGTGACACAACCACTCAAGAACAGCAGCCTAATCTAGAAGTCAATGTGGGCACTTTATTGTTCTTATGTTTATGCAGCACAGGGCAAAGACAAGGTTCCCGCTTACTGCATTGGGAATCTGGAGCCTGCCACTCACTTGAGAGCTCCCATCAGTCCATCGGCAAGCACAGGGATGCTCTCCTCAATCAGCCTGCACATGAACCTCCACTTTCCCTCGTATTGTCTTCCATGTCTCTCAGCCCAGTTCCTGTTACTTCTTGCAACCCTTGTTTCTTCCCTTGAAGACAGGGTTTGTCTCTCATTCAGAACTCCATTCAGAGAAACCGCCACAGGCCAGGAGCAAGATGGGAGAGGAATCGCAACTTGGTCTCGTGCCCACAGTGATCATATGCAGTTCGCCAGCCTCTTTCGTACCTGGTAGTCCCTCCGTGGCCCCACCAGCTGGCAAATCCTGTTAGATTCATTGATAATAACTCTTACAACAGAGGTCTCCAGAAAGATTATCTACAGCTACCACTGCAAATAAAGCAAAGCTGCAAGCAGATAACGAAGCGTGAGTTTGTTCAAAGGCATGATTATACTGGGAGTCAATCAACAGTAAGATGGCAAACTCACTGGTCTACAGACAATTCCTCTTGGCATTTTTAAAAAGATGTATTTATCTGTATTTGAAAGTCAGATTTTACAGACACACAGAGAGGTCTTTCATTCACCGCTTTACTCTCCAATGGCCAGAGTTTGGGTGAACTGAAGCCAGGAGCCTCCTACTGGCCCTCAACATGGGTGCAGGGGCCCAAGGACATGGACCAGCCTCTGTGCTTTCCCAGACCATAAGCAGAAAGCTGGATCAAAAGTGAAGTAGTTAGGACATGAGCTGCTGCCCTCATGGGATGATGATGCTAACAACCAGTGGATTAGCCTGATATACAACCACACAGGCCCCAGCTAGCCAGCATTTCTTTTTAAAGATTTATTTCTTTTGGGAAGGCAGATTTACAAAGAGAAGGATTTACAGGGAGAAAGATCTTACACCTGCTGGCTCACTTCTCAAGTAGCCACAATGGCCAGAGCTGAGCCAATCCAAAGCCAGGAGCCTTTTTTGGGTCTCCTGTGTGGGTACATACAGGGTTCCAAGCCTTTGGACTATCCTCTACTGCTTTCCCAGATGACAGGTAGGGACCTGGAGGGAACCGGAGCAGCCAAGACATGAACTGGAGCACCCATATTGGATCCCAGCATGTAAAAGGCAAAGATTTAGCCACTGAGCCATGCCATCACACAGGGCCCATTCAGCATTTTCTAAAGTGAATTATACACTACACTCCTTCCATCCTACATCCTATGGGGTATGCTAATGACACACCCTAAAGTATGTGGACTTCCAGGTGGTGGGAAATGGATGTCACAAATATTCAACACATTTCCTGACAACAGACTTCTAATACACTGGTGTGTGATGTGAATCATGAAGAAAGAGAGATATAACATACAGCGTTTCCCCATCTTAGTTCTCCCCAGGGCTCTTCGTTCGAGAAGCACCTCCTGGAAGTACCGTCGCTTAGAACACATTTTTGGAGAAGCCAAATTAATCTTGCTGTCAGAACAGGTGTTCCAGTGGATTACTTCCACCCAAATGAAGGTTGTAGATTTTCTCCTGCTGAGGTTATTTGGTTAGCCTCTACCCAGCCTGCCATAATGATTTAAGTATCAACTTTGTCACCCATCATTTTAGCTACTTAATGTGATCAGTAACCTAATCATCTAGATGATTTATAACATCATCAGATGAAAACAAGCATAGCTATTTCCATCGCCGAGATGGAGTCTTGGAGCATCACTGCTTACAAAGGAAACATGTGTCAGGCAGCATGAGTTTGCAGGCTCAGACTCACACACACACCCCAAGTCAGTGAAGAATTTCATAAGCATATTTTAACCATGTCCTGGAATGACAGCCAATGGCAGCACAATGAAAACATTTGACGAAATGCATCTCCAAGCAGGAGTGCAATTCATACCCAGGGAAGCTTGCCCCATACCCAGCTTCACTGGATTATAAACACTGGTTTCTGAAGGATTGACAAGTTGAACAGTGCTTCAGTTTGCACATGGTTGATCTCCATCAATGTTTATAATGGAATCTGCTTCCCCAGGGTGTGGGCATTTGGCTCAGCCAATAAGAAGTGGCTCAGGATACTCAGATTTCATTTGAGCCTTGATGTGAGTGCTGACGTCTCTGCTGTCATTCCAACTTCCTGCTAATGTGCAGTCCAGGAGGCAACAGGTAATGGCTCAGGTACTTGGATCCCTGCCACTCATGTGGGAGACCCAGACTGAGTTCCAGTCTCCTGGCTCAGCCCCTGCTAGTGTTGTCATTTGGGGAGTGAAGCAATAGATGGAAGATCCCTGCTGTCTCTTTCCAAGTAAATACAAATAACCCAATCAACCAAAATTGGAAATACAAGAAATTTGCTTCTGCAGTGAACAGTGTTCAAAGGTGCTGTAGGTCGAATGAGCACAAGGCCAGCATGGTGTTAGTCATGGGCTGAGCCTTGACTAACAAGTGCTGGCATCCCATATGGGTGCTGGTTTGTGTCCCAGCTGCTCCATGTCTGGTCCCGCTCCCAGTATGGTCTAGGAAAGCAGCAGAGAGAGAATAACCCAAGTCCCTGGGACCCTATAACCCATGTGGGAGATCTGGAGGAGGCTTCTGGCTTTGGATAAGCTCAGCTCCAACTGTTGTGGCCATTTGGGGAGTGAACCTGTGTGTGCAAGAACTCTGTGTCTCCTTCTCTCTGTAACTCTGTCTTTCAAATAAAAAAATAAAATAGATATTTAAAAAAAGATCCATTCTCAAGGGGTCTTGTATTCACGCAATGGTTGGGTTGCTTACATTAAGGGTAGATTATCATAAAGAAAGCCTTGCGTGTCCCCCCAGTCACTTGCACTCAGGTGTCTTTCTATGCTTTCTCACCTGTCATTCGTATCATGTGCTTCCACCCACTATGAAGCTCTCAGCACATGTCAAACAGATGATGGCACCACACTCTTGAACTTCTTAGCCTCTGACACATACAGAAAGACAGAAGCAACATCATTTTCTTGTGAATCACCCACTACCATACATTCTGTTGTGGCGATGCACGGCAAGATGTAAGACAAAGAGCTATTAAGGCATTTCTCTCAACCTGTTCTAGTTGAGGTTTAAGTAGTGGCCAACTCCAAGGCTTTCCTTTTAAAGCAGGGCCTGGATGCAGAAATGCTTTCTGCTGGGTGATGACAGCTGAGTGCTATGAGACACAGCTGAAGCAGAGACATAGGCGTTCACATGCCTGTGCTGCCGTCATGAAACAACACAGCCACTCCCTGTGGGTTAAACCCTCAGCGGGAAGAGATCTGTGGTCATTCTTGCCAGGGATCACCTTGCATCCTCCAAAGAAACAACACACTCAATTTGGATTAATTACCTACTTCTTCCCTACTTACAGTCCCTTAGGTTAAAACATCAGAGGCACCATTCTCTCCCAACTTGTCTAAAATATTTCTGAAGACACAGAAATCACAAAACTATGAAAGAATATGACATGAAGACCAGACTGGCAGTCACCCTGTAGCCAGTATTGGGGGGAATCCCCCTTGAGTAAAAAGCAGGTAGGTATGGATTGCAAGATGGGATCATTGGGCAACCAACCCCTTTCCGCAAGAGACAGGACAGTCTCGGCACTCTGAAACATGGCAGAAGGTGCCCCAGCACTACTCACACCTTCTTTGCTTGCCCTTGAGGTTGGAGGCCCAAGGTATAGACCAAATCAACAGTATGCTGCCACTCTCCTACTGTGTGTGACCCATTCTCATGGCAGCCTTACAATTTACTGCATCTCCCCCAGATACATCACGGTAAAAGATAGCAAAAAGGTGCTCAAAGTGGGACACTTGGTGTCACACTTAGGACCACTGCCGGGATGCCTACCTCCCATACAATAGTGCCTCGGTTTGAGTCCCCACGTTACTCGTGACCACAGCTTCCTGCTGTCTGTATTCTGGAAGTCAGCATGTGATGGCTCACATAGTTGGGTTCCTGTCATCCACGATGGGGACTTGACTAGAGTTTCCATCTCCCAGCATTCACTCCAGCCCAGCCCCAGCCAATGCAAACTTCTATTTGGCCAGTGCGCTCTCTCTCGCGCTCTCTCTCTCTCTCTCCTTCACAAATAAATTTAATTTATTGCTTTTAATTTTTCAGAAATCCTACAATATTAATATTACAGTATATGTCCTCACCTCAAGGAGCTACAGAGCCACAAGATGCCCCCAAGAAGCTGCTCAGTAAAATATTCTGCTCTTGTTTTGTTTGACTGTCTCTTAAATGACACTATTATTTCTCACCTATCAAAAAGTATTTCTGAAGTGTATTTTCAGTTAGTGGTTTAATCCACGCAAAGACAATCATTTCCAGAAGATGACAGGACAGAAGGTGCAGGCGCAAGGAGACCAGCAGTCTGTATCTGTTGCTCAGAAGCATGGATCCCCGGCACAAAACACAGGGGGACGAGAAGGATTTAGAAAGAATGTTAACTTCTTATAGCAGGAATTGCAGTGGCTTCCTAAGTAATCCAGAGAAGTGACCATGGATAGGACAGAATAGAAGGTGGCAAACAGTGTTTGCAAAACATATTCAGAGGACATCTTTTTTAATAGGCTCCATTTATTTCAAAGATACAGTTGTAAGAGAGAAAGAGTTCTCCCATCTGCTGGGTCACTCCCCAGATGGCCACATCAGTTGGGACTTTGGCAAAGCCAAAGCCAGGAACCAGCAGCTTCAGACCTGAGAGCTTCTAATTCTCGCTGTGAAAGTCCACACTGGATAAAGTACAGGAAAACTGTCAGTGAAGGCAAACTCCCTCCCAGATAGCACAAGGGGCATGGTCAGGGCAGCAATGACTAGCACTAAGGTGAGGGATGTGGAAACAGTAGAGGGTGGGATCAAAGCCAGAGCTGCAGAGAACCCCGGGGAAGATAAACGCCCAAACCAGGACAATTACACAAACTTTAACAGATGCAGAGAAGGTAAACTAAAGAAATTTTAGGAATTAAAAATATTAGTTCTATCACATGTTATAAACAAATCTGTCTGCAATAAATTACATTTTCATCTGAAAAAGGAAGGATATGTATACAACAAATCCCTATAAAGAAGAAAGTGCATCAACTAAAAGCTTATTTGGGGGTGTTACTTTATTGGACACTAAAACAAAGACTGTCTTGTATAATACAAGAATTTCATGTGAGACTGAGATACTGCAAGATAGAAAAAGCTCAGGGATGAACAAAAAGCAACCTCTTTGGAACAACTGTGAGAATATGCATAATCCACTCATGTAAAATGCTTAACAAAATAAAGAAAAGAAGATGGGTATATCAAAGTTGTTTAAGTTCCCAGTTAATAAGCTTTAACGTGGCATTTTTGGATCTCTGTTATACACTTAAAGAAAAATAGATGATCACGAAACAGTGCTAACTACGTACTTCCGTTTGGAACACAGCACACAATGTACAGGATGATAACAGATGCAGCCCTGTCCCATCGTGGCTACACTGAAAAGCAGATGGGGAGAAAGCAGAAAGACAAAGACAAGAAGTCATCCTTAGGTGAGAATCCGAGGCAAAGTGGAGGAGAAAACAAAATACGGATATTGCAGAGATAAATTTTTCAAAGTGGAAGGAAAAAAAAAACATATAAATGGTCTTTAGTAGATATTGCCACATGATGTGATACAGAGAAATAAACTATAAAAATCGATATTATGGTTATATTTAAGAATATCAAAGGACAAATTCTAACAGTTCCCAGAGAGAAAGAACAAATAACCTCTCAGAAGAAATTGACATCAGCCTTCTTAACAGCAATATTAAGTTCAGCACAATGATGAAGCAATATTTTTAAGGCCTTTTAAGCAAAGGAACATTAATATCCAGCCAAACTGCCTTTCAAATGTCATCAAGATCTTTTCAGACATACAAGGCCTCATTAGGTTTGTCTCATAAAGACTCACTGTAAGAGATGCGAGAGCAGGCATTTAGCATCGTGGTGCTATGAGACTGCTGCTTGAGACGACCTCAACACCCCAGCTCTGTCCTGGTTTTGAGTTCTTGCTCCACTTTTGATCACAGCTTCCTGCTAATACACAGCCTAGGAGGCAGCAGATAATGGATCAAGCACATGGGTCCCTGTCACCCATGCGGAGACCAAGATGGAGTTCCGGGTTTCTGGCCTCAACCTGGCTCAGCCCTGATGACTGTGAGTATTTGGGGATGAAGATTACTTCCTCTCTCTCCTTATCTTGGAAGTAGGTGAAAATAAAAAAAAAAAAATTTCAAAAAAGCAAAAAGGAGAAGATATGCCAGGCAATACTAAGAAAAAAAAGGGTAAATGCCAAATAATATAAACGTTATGGCAGGGAAAGTCACCATGTGGAGAAAATGGAGTTATTTCAATTAAAAGCTTTATTGAATCAGTAAAAGTCTAAAAAAATCTGTGCAGCTAAATAATTATCCTCAAAAGATAAAAAGCAAACATACATAAAATTACAAAGAGAAACTTTTAAAAATCGAGTTAATCATTAGCCAACAAAACCAAGCAAATATCAGCGATGTACATAGCACAACGTAATGAATACATACTAAAAGTATTAGATGTTCTTCTCAGTTACACATGGTAAATTCCCCAAACTGTGGAGTACTCCCTAAACAGTGAACTGTCTTCTACATCAAATTGAGAGTTAATAACAAAAGGGTAGCATTGTGGCATAGCAAGTATAGCTGCTTCCTAAGATGCCCACATCCCATCTGGACACAGGTTCCAGGCCCAGCTGCTCCACTTCTGATCCAGTTCCCTGCTAACACACCTTGGAAAGCAGTGGACAATGGCCCAAATGGTAGGGTCTGTACTACTGATGTGGGAGACCTTGATGAAGTGTCTGGCACCCGGCTGGGTCCTGACCCAGGGCTAGCCACTGTGGCCACCTGGAGAGTGAATTAGCAAATGACAAATTCTCTCTCTCTCTCTCTCTCTCTCTCTCTTTTGCTTTGTCATTTCCCTCTCTGCTTAACTCTTTCAAAGCAAAATAATTTTTAAATATGTTTAAAAAAATCTCTAGAGCAGATATTTAAGTAAACACAAAATTATATAAACTATATTAAACAATTTGGAGGAGAAAACCATATGATCACAGAATCAGAGAAAATGTTCCAGGATAATCTGTTTATGATGAAAATCATATTAGGAATTGAAGGAGAATTCTTGATTCTAATAAAAGATAAATACGAAATACATTTAACGAGCACAATCCTAAATAGAGAAACAATAATAAAATGATCACTTTCAAAATCACAAATGTGAAAACATCTTCACTGCTATCAAATTTACTCAATATTGTGCTAGATGGTCTAAAATATACAACTTGACCATTTAAATGTCCTAAACAGTATAAAGAAGGAAATTTTAAAAAATCATTATTTTCAGAATCCACGCTTGCTGTGTATAAAACAAAAATAATCTTGAGAAAATTAGTAGCTATCAGAGATGAAATTTAACAAAATAAATGGATAGGGAAAATACCTTTCAATGTGCCAAAAAATTACACTTAAAGAGCAGTATTTACAATAGTAAGACAATTGAACAAAATATGTGTAAGACTTGCATGAAGAAAATAAAAACAAAAAACAAAAATAAAAATAAAAGTCATTAGAGAATTTTTGAAAGAAATGGCTGATAAGTAAGGAGAGAAAGACAAATATGATGTGGGAAGGATATCACCTTTCTTTATACAGGCAGAGAAATGTTAATCAAAAAAAGTAACATTTCACACAGAACCTGACAGCACAGAGAGCTAAGAATGGCTAATGCATTTCAGAAGAAGAATTGTAGAGGAGATTCAATGTAACAGATAGCATCATTTACGTGATTTATTTTAAGATATAAACTTAGATAGTTTAATATTAATGCAGTGATAAATCAAGTGGCCAACATAATAGGACAGAGAACTAAGAGACACAGGCACATGCATTAAACATTCACATAGAGCCTATACCACACACACGCTGCACACAAGTACACACATCTCCCCCAAGCCAACACATCCCACACATATAGACATGTCCCACACGTGCACACACATGAACAAATTCTACAGATACACACCACCACTACCAAGGAATGTTAAAATCAAACAGCAAACCAACTGACAGTAGCTAAGTTATGGAATCAACACAGATGACCATCAACTGATGAATGGATAAAGAAACTGTGGTGTAGGTATATGATGGCATACTACTCAGCCTTAAAAATGGAATCCTGGGCCCAGCGCAATAGCCTAGATGCTAAAGTCCTTGCCTTGCATGTGCCAGGAGCCCATATGGGCACTGGTCCTAATCCCAGCGGCCCTACTTCCCATCCAGCTCTTTGCTTGTGGCCTGGGAAAGCAGTCAAGGACGGCCCAATTCTTTGGGATACTGCACCCACATGGGAGAACCGGAAGAGGCTCTGGTCTCCTGGCTTCAGATCGGCACAGTTTCAGCCATTGCGGCCACTTGAGGGGTAAATCAAGAGACTGAAGATCTTTCTGTTTCTTCTCTTCTCTGTATATCTGCTTTTCAAATAAAAAATAAAATAAATCTTTTTTAAAAAAATGGAACCCTACTTTCTCAAAAAAAGGATGCAACTGAAAACTACTATGTTTAGAGAAATAAGTCAGTCCTCAAGAAACAATAACACATTTTCCCAATTTGCAGTGACTAGTTTACAGAATATATAAAAGTAATATATACAAGCAAAAGTGACATTTTGAGATTTGATTATTCTTTATAACGTTTGTCTACATTCTTAAGGAACACTGATCTTTTTCCTTTTTAAAAAACTCAAATTGGTAAGCAAAAATTATTTCAAATTAGCTAGGAAAAAACGGAATGTTACTTAAATGTGTGAAAACATAAAAATCACTGCAAATTTCTCTGCAATTACAATACAAGCTACAATCTAATAAACAAAACGGAAAAGAACATTGTCAAATTTGCAGCAAAAATAAAATCCCTCAAGAAACATGAAGGAATAAAGGACATTACCAGATAACTAAATTCCCTGAAAAATATTCAAAGATTTTCAGACTAAAAGAAAATAATATCACATAAAATTGTGACTTAAATGGATTTAAAATGGTGGAGCAAAATGTACCCATTTGGCAATATCTTTTTCACTTTCAAACAATATGTATGCAAAGAAAATTAAAAACAATAAGCTATGGATTTGAAACACAGGGAAAAATAAAATTAATGACAATGAGTACAACAATAAAATGAAGACTAATGGCAACTGAAATGATACTGCAAATTGTTATAAACACACACACACACACACACACACACACCAAATCATTACAGTAGATAAAATGGAATGCTGAAACATGATGACAAAGAAGAGCCAGTGTTGTGGGGGAGTAAAGTCAGCGCCTGGGACACTGGCATCCCACAGGCACATTGGTTTGCTCCATCTGCTCCACTTCCAATCCATCTCCCTGTTAAGGTGCCAAGGAAAGCATCAGAAGACGGCCTATGTACTTGGGCTCCAGCCACCCATGTGGGAAACCTGGATGGAATTCTGGCATCCTGGCTTCAGTCTGACGCAGGCCTGGTGTGGTCATTTGGAGAGTGAACTAGCAGATGGAAGAGCTCTTTCTTTATCTCATCCAGTCTCTCTGCCACGCTGCCTTTCAAATAAATAAATCCTTAAACAACATATAAATTAAAAAAGCAAACGAAACAAAAAATGCCAAAGGGATGGATCTAAACATAGTTATAAATAACTATGTTAGATTGAATAAAATAAACTCAAACAATGAAGATGTCCAGAATGAAAGTTTTTGAAGTCAATACAGTCAAGTAGGTAGGATGTAAATGTATACATATATACACATATATACACACACATTTTTGAGAGGCATTCCAGGAACAGGCATTGTAACAGGCCAAAATATCAGTATTATAGGGAAGTCTTGGAAAAGTCTTAGCCAAGCTGGTATTGATGCAAAAACATCTACTGCAGGACAACTGGATTGCTCACCCAGGTTAATATTTTGCCAACAAATCTCCTTAAATTTAAAAGGACTAAGACCACACAGAGAATTTCTGTGGCCAAATCCAATTTTGAAATTATTAGCAAATGTATTATTTTCAAAAAGGTGCAAATAACAAATTTAAATATTATATATATAAATAACCAATGAGTAATAACAATTATGATAGAATATTTTTAACTAAAAGATACTGTAGCATATCCAATGTGGTGGGATTCAGACAAAGCAACATCTAGCAAAAATATTTATGCATTTATTTATTTCAGGAGGGAATGTATAAATCAGTGGGGATAAGTTCTTGAAAATGTCAATAGAGTTGATAAAATCCTATTCAGACTGTGCAAGGGAGGGGGGAAAATGAAAAAAAAATCATAAGTTATTTACTATTCTATGGAATCAAAGGGCATCACTACAGATTTTGCAACATGAAATTGATCCTTGGAGGAGTATTATAAATGACAGACTGACACATTGGAAAAATATAGGATCAGATGATCGGACGTAACAGAAAGAGAAATTAGAATTCCAAACTGGCCCATAACTGTTAAGGGAACTGAATCCACAATTTGAGAGCTCTCCATAAACAAAGCTGCATGTTTGACTTAAACTCCAGCAACTGCCTAAGGATGAAACCATTTCAACATCACACACACACAATTTCAGAGTACAGGGGAGGCTGTGTTTCGGTTCACAGGCAGTAGCTTGCAATAGCCTCACTCCAAAACCAAAAATGCTACCAGGAAGAAAGCTGACATATGAACACCCTCATCATGGTAAAACAAATCCACCTCTTCACGTAAGAAAAATAGGACATCATGACCATGTATGTGTTTATCCTAGCAGTGGAAAGCTCTTCATATTTTAAAAAATAAATCAATATAACATTAGCAAAATAATGAAAAGGTAACATGATAATCTCACTTGATGCAAAGAAATTCCTAAGATTAAAAAACTGCTTGTAACAAAATTCTCAGCAAAACTGAACTGCATAAACACTGAATTAACACATCCCTCATTTCCCATTTGAGTGTGTAATTAAAATGGGTTTGCATCCCATTTGTAAATTACATCTCCACAAAGTGCATAAAAATTTGTACTAGAGAACATAAACACATGTTCTGATTTTGGATTCAGCTTAAAAATAACAGATTTAAAACTAAAGAAAAATATAGTACTTATTAGATTAAACTCAGTTCAAAGGCAACTTAAACAGGTGAAGGCAGTACCTGACACAAATTCAGGTAACAGTAGAGGTAACAGTAGAACTTCACAACCAAAAGCCATAAGCTCCCCGAACTCGAGGGATTCTCAATAAGAGAGAGAGAGCCAAGCAGGAAAAAAAAAATCAGCAAAAGAAATGAACTTTTTGGAAAACCACATGCTAAATTTACATGTGAGGAGTTGCTCAGTTTTCACAAACAAGAAAGTTATGAAAATCGCAATCAAAATTCGAGACTATTATATACTCTCTTGGACATGATATATACTGCTGGAAATATAATTAATAGAAACACTTGGTGAAGCAGATTGATATCATAAGTTCATTTTCAACCTGATTAAACACATTACCGAGAAACTCTACTTTTGTATATATTCAAGAGAAGCTCTTGTGTGTGTATACATACACAAGCTTACAACAGAAATGTTTCCAATTGAGAGAAAAAAAAACCTACACCAACAGAAATAGATTAAGTGTCCAAAGAAATACATAAGAATGCTACTGACTCCTGAGCAAAAAACAGTACAGAATTGTGACAATACACATAATAAATTTTAGTAGCCTAACAATATTGGATATAAAAGGATTTCTCCAAAGGAAATTGCCAGTCCCACATCAGAGTGCCTGGGTTCAATGCTCAGCGTTTGATATGGACATTAACTTCCTGTTATTAGAGACCTTGGCACGCAGCAGGAATGGCTCAAGTAGCTGTTTCTGTCACCCACGTGGAGACTTGGATCCCAGCTCCTGACAGTCGCCCAGACCAACCCCAGCTACTGTTTTGGCATTTGGGAAGTAAATCAGTGCATGTAAGATCTGAGTGTGTGTGTGTGTGTGTGTGTGTGTGTGTGTGTGTGTGTGTCCCTCCCACCTCCCCTCCCTCTCTCATAAGTATTTCTGAAACAAATTTTTTTTTAAATTCCCAGGACAATATTTATAACCAGGATACCCTTATTTGAAAACTAGCTAAAAGTGAATAACACTTCAAGGAGTGATATAAATAAACATGTTAAAATTCTCTCTCTCACACACACACAAAACAAGAGAACCTCCCATAGTAAACAACAGACTCCACTAAAATGTATGAAAGAACAGCATTTGGGCCTTAGATGTCAACCAGTGCATGGCTGATTTTGAGACATTAAAGGGAAAAAGTGAGAGGAGCTCTTTTCACCCCAGATCTTCTCACCTGGAGTCATTTTTCATTTTTTTAAAATGGAATTCACACATGGGTAAGAAGTGACAGTCTTACCAGGCAAAAAGAACTCAAGAGTTTATGGTGCCAGTCAGAAGAACTTAAAAGGTACGTTAGCAGAAGCAGGATCTAAAGAGAAAACTTCCAAAATACCTTTGTAAAAATGATACAGGAGAGGCCGGCATTGGGGCACAGCTGGATAAGCCATGCCTGGATCTGTCCACATCCCACATGGGAGGGCTCCACTTCTGGTCCACCTTCTCAGCACATCTGGGCAGACAGCTGGTGACAGCCCAGTAAGTGGGGTCCAACCATCGAATGGGAGACTCAGACTGACTTCTTGGATCCTGACAGTGGCCAAGCCCTGCCTTGACTGTTACAGACAAGTGGTGAGTGAAAGGTAGGATAGTTGCTCTCTGTCACTGCCCATCATTCACAACCCCCCCTTCTCAATCTGTATTTCAAGCAGATGAAAGTAAATAAATCAATGTTTTTGCTTCGGCTTTTTAAATTATTTTAATTATTTTTTTTTAAATCACACCTAAGTTTTGAATGACCCTTAATATGTGAATCTAGCTTGCAAAAAGTCTAAATAGATAGCATTGACTTGCTAGGATGACAGAGAAATCAGTGGATACTCCAGAGCTCACAGAGCAATGGAAACCTACCTAATTTATGCCCAGGCGAAGTACAAATGTCCTTAATATCAAGAACTCCTGAGGGAAACCTGATGAAGGCCATGTCTTACTGTGAGCATGTCTAAAACTGAAGAAAAGGCAAACACAGAATTCCCATTATGAATTTTAAATAGAATCTCAATAGGACATAAATGGTTTGATAGCAATAGGTTTTTAGTACAATATTTCAAAATAATTAGTAAAAATGAATGAGTCAGGCCTGGCATGGTGGCCTAGTGGCTGAAGTCCTCACCTTGAATGCGCGTGGATCCCATACGGACGCAGGTTCTAATCCCGGCAGCTCCACTTCCCATCCAGCTCCCTGCTTGTGGCCTGGGAAAGCAATCCAGGACGGCCCAAAACCTTGGAACCCTGCACCCATGGGGGAGACGAAGGAAGTTCCTGGCTCCTGGCTTCGGATCGGCACAGCACTGGCCATTGCACTCACTTGGGGAGTGAATCATCGAATGAAAGATCTTCCTCTCTATCTCTCCTCCCCTCTGTATATCTGATTTTCAAATAAAAAATAAAACAAATCTTTTTAAAAAAATAATGAGTCAAAAATCCTATATCTCCCACAGTTTGGAAACAAAAATCACTAGCATAAATACAAGAAATAGCTGATAATCCAGATATAAAAATACTCCACAAAATTAATACTCACCTCCTTGGAAAATGAAGCTCTCTGAGCTAACAGAACAACATTTGAAAACAAGCATTATGTACATCTCATGCCTATATGTTAAAGACAGCAGTGAGAGATAACGTGAAGGAAAATCTGAAGTACTAAAATAAGTAATTTGAACCCACCAATTATTTAATGTGGCCAAGAACCACAGAATAAGCATGTAAGAGTAAATGTCTATGAACAAGTAAAAAATGCTGAATACACCCAGCAAATGATAACCCCCAGACACATTTATACCTAACTTTCCACTGAGCCACAATGACAGAACTACAGGGGAAAAAGCAGAGCATAAAAGGCCTGTGCATCTGTTAACATATCAAGAGGCAAGAGAGAAAACGTCAACACCAATATTAAAATAGTGGCTGAGAACTTTCCAAATTGATCCAAACACACTGAAACATGGGCTCAATACATTAACAGGACAAAGGTAATGAAAACCGCGTCTGCCCAGATAGTTCAACACATTCTAGTAAAAATGAGAAAAGAAATGGCAGTAAGACTGATGATTGACTTCTCAAAAAAAATTTTAACCTGGACAAGAGAACAACGAAATCATTACTGATCAATGATGAGAAAAATAATTAGGAAATGAAGATTTGTTCTCCACTGAAGATATTCTTCAAACAAACGAAGCTGGTATATATGATGTGGCAATCACACTGACAAGCAGTGCCTGCAGAAACTTTTGTGGACAGCAATGTTGAACAATTTATTATTTCACTTCTCCTAACTTTTTCTATTTTTAAAGATTTATTTATTTTTATTGGAATGTCAGATTTATAGAAAGGAGAGACAAAAAGATTTGCCATCGCTGGCTCATTCTCCAAGTGGCCATAACAGACGGAGCTGAGTTGACCTGAAAGCCAGGATACAGGAGCTTCTTCCAGGTCTCCCACGTAGGTCACAAGACCTTGGGCTGTCCTCTACTGCTTTCTCAGACCAGGAAGCTGGATGGGAAGTGGAGCAGCCAGGACATGAACCTGTGTCCACATGGAATCTTGGCACTAGTTAGGCAAGGACTTTAGCCAGTAGGCCACTGCATCGAGCCCTCTCCTAATTTCTTTATAGGACATATGACGCCAGAAATGAAAATAAAAACAATATCAAAACACATGTGTTGCAGCAAAAGCAGTATTGAAAGGATTGTTGATCTTATAATAATTTGCATTAAGGTTGCCTTATATCAGAACATACGGTATTTGACCTTTTGGGACTTGTCCTTATTTCACTGAGCATAATGGTCTCCAGTTGGAATCACGTGGTTGCAAATAGTAGATTTTGATTCTTTTTGATGGCTGAGTAGTATTTCATGGAGTAGATGTACCACAGTTTCTTTAATTTCTTATCCACTCCTCTTTTGATGGGCATCTAGGTTGTTTCCACGTCTTTGCTATTGAAGATTGTGCTGCTGTAAATATAGGATTAGAGATCCCCTTCTCATTTGCAGCTTTCATTTCCTTTGGATATATTCCTAGGAGCAAGATAGCTGGGTCATAATGGCAGGTTTATTTTCATTTCTCTAAGGACTTTCCACACTGATTTCCATAGTGGTTTCACTAGCCTATACTCCCACCAACAGTAAAGGAGGGTACTTTTCTCTCCAGATCCACACCAGCAGGAGTTGTTAGTAGAGTTCTGAATGCAGGCCAACCTCACTGGAGTTAGGTGGAACCTCAATGTGGTTTTCATTTGTATCTCTCTGACGGCTAAGGAGCCTGAGCATCTTTTCATATGTCTGTTAGCCATTTGGATTTGTTCTTTTGAAAAACGTCTGTTCATTTCCTTTGCCCATTTCCTCACAGGGTTATTTTTGTTGTTGTTTACCGTCCCTCGGTTTCTGAAGCTCTTTGTAAATCCTGAATATTAGTCCCCTATCAGTTACATAATGTGCAATGATTTTCTCCCATTGCATTGGTTGTTTCTTTACGTTGTTAATTGTTTCTTTTGCTGTACAGAAGCTTTTTAGTTTGATGCAGTTTCATTTGTTTATTTTGCCTTTGACTGTCTGTGCTTTCAGTGAATTTTCCAAAAAGTCTTTTCCCATTCCTATATTTTGAAGACTGCTTCCTATATTTCTTTTCTAATAGTTTCTTTTCTCTTACTAAATGCTTCATTGACTCAGAGATCACACAGTAGCGTCATGTTCTCCAAGGAGCCTTTGTGGTTTTTTTTTTTTTTTCATTTCTTCACCGACACATTTGTTATTCAGTAGCATGTTACTTAATTTTTTGTTTGAACTTTATTCCTGTTGTTGATTTTGTTTCATGACTTCTCATTTAAGGGAATATATAGTAATGGTGTAATAGAGACTATCATTTCCAGATGTGAAGATACAATGCAATACACAACTCTACTTCCAAATCAAAGATGGACTCCCAATGACACCGTTGGATGTATCTGGACAATAGGAAGCTGGACTGTCTGTATCCGCAATGTCAGGACACACTTAAATAACAGAATGATGGACTTATAAAGGAGTATACTATTGTAATAATATGAAGGAAATCAGTTGGAGGGATTGAGGAGAGGGTAGGGGAAATCTGAGCGCCGATGGAATTGTACCATAAAATTGAAAATAAAATAAGGAAAACAACATATGACTGCAGCTCTGGTTCTGCCATAGTGGTAGGAGCCGACTACACCCATTCTTCCTGCTTGCTAGAACCAGAATTTCCACACAAAATGAAGAGAGAATGATTGTCTGAGCACTGCAAGCAATAAAGAAACTCAGGCAGATTTTGAATTTTGGAAAAGAGTCAACACTAAACAGGAAGACTAGAGAAGCAATTTCTCTTCCTCCCCCCACCCCGCCACCTCTATCTCATGTGTGTGTGTACACATGTGTTCATGTATGTATTTGTATGTGTGTGTACAAGCAGTATCCAAAAAGTTCATGGGAGAACGCTTATTACAAAAGTACATGCATGGATTTAAAAATGTTTCCACTAACGTAAGCTTATTTTTAATTACATTTTTTTCTATAAAATTTTTAAAGTCCATATGTACGTACACTCATCCACCCACTCCCCCATATATATACATATATATATATATGTATAAGTATATATACTGTTAGAAGCATTACCTTATTCTCTTTAACTTTCCCCGAAAAGAGACTCTCTTTGGGGATCAGGTTGGTGGTGGTGACAATACTAAAATCTAAACCTAAAGGTAGCATGTAAATTCATGCACTGCTTTTTATTCAGTGAACATGAATCTAGAGCAACAGTAATTACTCAATCTGAAGAGGAGGAAGAGGGGAGGGGTGGTTGAAAAAGAAGGAGCAGAGCTTCTAGAACTTGCTGGGCAAAACTGAAACATTTAAATATATGTGCTATTGGAGTCCTGGGAAAAGAGAAAAATATTAGGACAATTATTTAAGAAAACTCTCCAAGTTTTATAAAAGATATAAATTTATAGATTCTAGTCTGTGAACTCTAACAAGTATCAACACATAACCATGACTTATCTTAGTCAAATTGCTGAAAACCAAAGGAAAAGAAAAACCGAGAGCTGCCAGAGGAAGATACCATACTCAGAGGGTAATTATCATGGATTCCACATCACAGAATATGGAAGCCAGAGCAGAGCAAACAACATCTTTAAACCTGCAAAATGCTCAAAGGGAGGAACTGCCAGTCCAGAACTTCATACCCAGTGAAAATGTCCTGCTATAATGAAGAAATAATAAGGCCTTCTCAGAAGGCTAACCAAGAGAATCGTATGCTAGCAGGTTTGCACTATAGAAATGTTAAAACAATTGCTTCAGGCTACAGAAAACAATGCCAGAGAGACACTTGTACCTTCAGGAATGAAAGAATAAAACAAATAGCAAATATCTGAAGATGACTATTTCCCATATTAAGTACTTTCAAATGTGCATGCTTGTTGAATTAAAGAGGGTGTTTTATTATTTGTTAGGGTTTTCAATGCATGCAAATACACCTAACAGCTATACTACAAAAAGCATGAGGTAAGGATAGGGAGGTATAGGAGTGTGTAGCTATACATACGGTGCAATACTAACTGTAAATGTGCTCATAAATGCTGCAGCAAAAAATGACATACCCAAAAGACAAAACATAACATTGCATATAAAAAAATGTTCAAAAAAAAAAAAAAACCCTAAAGGAGGAATAAAGGAAGCATGGGCAACCAAATAAATGCAGAATAAAAAAAAATAAACATGCAGATATAAACCTAACTCTAGGTATAATTATGTAAGATCAGAGTGGGCATTTGGCTTAGCAGTTAAGACATCAGGATCTCCTATCAGGTCGTGTTTAAGTCCTGGCTCCACTCCCAGTTGCAGCTTTCTGCTAATGTGCATGATGAGAAGCAGCAGGCAACGGTTCAAAGCCTTGGGTCTCTGCCATCTATGTGGGTGACTGGGACAGACAGCCCAGCTCCTGGCTTCAGCTTGGTCCACTTTTGGCTGTTGTGGCCATTTGGGGAGTGAACTCATTGTTGGGAATGCTGTCTCTGTCTCTCCCACTGCTCTTCCTCTATACCTCTGTCTTTCACATAAACAAATAAATACACAAATGTTCTCAATACCCCAACTTAAAGGCATATATTTATTCAACAAACACAAAGCAACAACCTGTCATAAGCTTCCTTATGAGGGCCACAGCTCAAACATAAATACCACATGGATTGAAAATAAGTGGATAGATAGTGACACACGTTACCAAGGTTTGTGGAACATAGGCAGAATAGGACTTGCAGGGAAAAGTGCAGAATTCAATATTTACATTATAGAAAAATAAAGATATAAAAGAAGAAACCTAAGATTCCACCTCAAATAAGTAAAGCGAAAGTAAGCTCAAATTAAAATAGTACTAGGAGTAATAAAGATAGGAACAGAAATCACTGAGCATTAAAACGAAAAAGAGAAAAAAAACAATGAAATTCAAAGCTATTTCTTTGAAAAGACTGACAA
Source organism: Ochotona princeps (assembly GCF_030435755.1). Classification (NCBI taxonomy): domain Eukaryota; kingdom Metazoa; phylum Chordata; class Mammalia; order Lagomorpha; family Ochotonidae; genus Ochotona; species Ochotona princeps. The sequence goes on along the minus strand of NC_080844.1, from coordinate 9,225,826 downwards.
GACTGATAAACCTCTAGCAAGACTAAGAAATAAATAGAAAGACCAGCCTTGTGGCCCAGCATATTACAATGCTAACTTCCACCCAGACATCTCCTATGAGTGAGAGTTGGGAGTCCCAGTTGCTCCACTTCGAATCCAGCTCTCTGCCAATGTGCCTGGGGACACAGTGGAAGATGACCCAAGTACTTGGGTTCCTGTAACCCACATGGGAGACCCAGAGGGAGTTCCAGGCTCCTGGTTTCTGTCTGTCCCAGCCCCAACAGCTGCGGTCATTTGGGGAATGAGCAAGCATATAGATGGAAGATTTCTCTCTTTCTCTCTCTCTGTTTTTCTGCCTCTCCCTCTGTATCTCTGATTGTGGGGAAAAAAAGTTTCAAAAGGAAACTTCAAGCAAAGATGGCTCACTGCCATGACCAACTATAAGCATCTCTTTATGAAAACAAAAAAGCGAGGGACATTCATCAGCTCATTTTATGAGGGGAGCATTATCCTAACACCAGAGGCAGGACGACCTTACAAGAAAACTAGAGAACAGAGACTCTCATGATCTTAGATGCAAAAAATTCAGCTAAATATTATCAAACTTCAGTCATGTGCCAAAGAAATCCTCCAACCACAGATTAATTCCCTAAATGGTCACAACAGCCGGGCTTTGGCTGAGTCCAGCTGAAGCCAGGAGCCTAACACTCCATCCTGGGCTCCCACGTGGGTAGCAGAGTCCCAAGTATCTGGGTCATTATCTACTGCTTCCCAGGATATGCATTATTAGTAGGAAACTAATCTGGAAGTGGAGGCGGGACTTGATCCCAGGCACTTTTATATAGGATGCAGGGGGCCCAAACAACAGCTTAACCTGCTACACTGCAATTCCTACCCAGTAATTCAATATTTAATGGTAAAAGACTGAACCCGTTAACACTGAATACAAAGAAGAAATGCCTTCTTTTATAATTTTTAATCATGATCATATTCAAACTACTAGGCAGTGTAATGACACAAGAAAAATAAAGTAAATGCAGACTAGAAGGAAAGAAACAGAACTGCTTCTAGTCTCAGATTAACTAACTCTTCATGTCGAAAGCCCTACAGGATCGCATGAGAAGCTACTGGGATTAACAGGTAAGTTTAACAAGGTCATTGCATATAAAGACAAATTGGATTGTAGACTTAGGAAAAAAAAAAACTTTAGAACTTCTAAAAGAAACATGGAAGAAAAATTGTCCTGGTTTTGTGCTTGTAGAGAGCTTAGCTAAGATACGCACACACAGGAAAAACACAATTCACAAATGGGAAAATAACGATAATTTGGAATTTATCAAAATTCAAGTTGTACTCTGAAGAAAACACAGTTAAGAAAGTTAAATGGCAGTCACAGGTAAAAAATATGCTTTTAAAACACGTATTGAACAAACATGAGGCGTCAAAAATATGTATATAGAGGACACTTAGGCTTCAAGAAAAGGCAAGCCAAATGAATTTGTCTTAAAAAATGGTCAAGAGTTGAAAACTAAGTTAACAAAAAAGATACACAGATGGCAAATACACATGCAAAAAGATGTTCAACATCCTCAGACGCCAGATAAGCTGGAATTAACGCAGTAATGAGGCACTACAATCTATTTCAACGTTAAAAAATTTTAAATAATAATACCTTTTAAAAACAGAATTCCAAATGTTAGACAGGATGTGGAGCAACAATAACACTAATTTACTGCTGGTAGAAATGTAAAATTGTCACTTAGAATAAGACTTGGGCAGTTTCTCAGGAAAATAATTATACACTACCACATGACCTCTGTCACTCTTCCCTCCTAAAGGCATTTATGCAAACGAACTAAAGCTCACTTTCACACAAAAGCCTGAAGGGTTTTGTACAAATGTTGATCTTAAATCAGCAATGTTCAAAGTTAGTAATATGATGGCATCTCAGAAACTGTAGAAAACTGACTTTTAGGATAAATTCTAACATAAAATTTCTTGAAATTCACCCATAGTATTTTTTCACAATAGGCATTTTTTATTATTATTTTTAATTCATTAATTATATTGTATTATGTAACACCGTTTCATAGGTACTTGGATTCTCCCCACCCCTCCCCAAACCCTCCCACCATGGTGGATTCCTCCACCTTGTTGCATAACCACAGTTCAAGTTCAGTTGAGATTCCCCCATTGCGAGCATATACCAAACACAGAGTCCAGCATCTTATTGTCCAGTCAAGTTCAACGGCTTCTTAGGTAGACCCTCTCTGGTCTGAAGACAGAGCCAGCAGAGTATCATCCCAATCAATTAAAAACTCCAACATACCATCAGCAAAAATTTACATCATTATGGAATTAATTGACATAGTAATGAGTAACCAATATGGTAAAAGTAAATGCGAGTTCTTAACCACCTTCTGTGACCATCTCATTGACATTTCAATTTTAGTTTATACACAACATATAACAAACCTAACATAACATGTTATACATAACATCGTGTCATCTTAAATTAAGGCAAACATGTGGTATTTAACCTTTTGGGATTGGCTCATTTCCCTTAGCATTATGGTTTCTAGTTTGGCCTATTTGGCCACAAAGAACTGCATTTTGGTTTTTTTAATAGCTGAGTAGTATTCCATGGAGTAGATGAACCATAGCTTTCTTATCCAATCGTCTGCTGATGGGCATTTTGGCTGCTTCCATGTTTTTGCAATTACTGATTGTGCTGCTATGAACATAGGAGTGCATGTTGGTTTCTCATAAAACAAGTGTTCTGGATATATTCCTAGGAGTGCTATTGCCGGATCATACGGTATGTTGAATTTGAGTTGTTTGAATCCATACTGATTTCCATAGAGGCTGTACCAGCCTGCAGCCCCACCAGCAGTGGAGTAGGGTTCCCTTTTCCCCGCAACCTCGCCAACAAGTGTTGTTGGTGCTTTTATTCATGTGGGCCAGTCTTACTGGCGTTAGGTGGTACCTCAGCATTTTTAAAGCCACAACATAACATCAGTGGCAATTTACAACATTATGGAATTAATTTACATGGTATTGAGTAACCAATATGTTAAAAAAAATGCAAGTTCTTAACCACATCCTGTGACTACTTCATTGATATTTTTATGTGTGTGCGAGTCTCTGGAAGACACTTTATAGGAAAGGATTTCAAACGTCATTTACACCAAAATGAAGCTTCTTTTAAATGATACTTTCTGTGAACTTTAAAAAGTGTCCTTGTAACGGAGATGCCCTTCTCCTGCATGCATACAATGGAATTCTATTCAGTAGTGGAAGGAATCAACATTCAATTACATAATGGCCAGGATTAGTCTTAAACGGATTTTGCTAAGTGAAAGGGGACAGATTACAAAGGCTACTTGTCAGGTAAGTCATGAAAATAAAATTCCAGCCAAATCAAAACCACAGCAACAATAAATGGACCAGCAGTGACTTGGCAGGCATTTGGGCAAAGGTAGAAGATCTACATAAGGAAGAATTTAGGATGACGGAAGCATACATTGCCATGTTGGTGAATACAAGATGTGATGCATTTGGCAAAGTTCATCACAAAAATTAAACTTGGTTGCATAATTTAAACAAAAAGATCAAGCCAAAATGTCAGCAGATCCCAGGATGACAATGGATTGTGGAAAAAAAATGAATCTGTGTACAAATTGGAAAGCACAACCTCACTGAAAACTGTAAGGGAAAAGGGAGTTGACCTAAGCAGCTCTGGGAAACAGTGTTTTGCTTGGATATCAGGAAGCTAAATGCCAAAAGCAGCACAGTTAAACACTGTTCTTCAATTGGTAAATCTGCTTCTCCCGGGCATGCTGATTAGTAATTCTAATGTTCTATGTATCTATGGGATGGACAAATAAGTAAATAACTTATAAATAATGAGCCACGTTACTATCAGAGACTAAAGACAAAAAAACGAAAGAAGGCTAATGAGTCTTTTGTAATGAATGAACCAGAAATAATGGTTATTAATACAAACAAATGTGTGTGTTATCTCTACGCTCTCATTCTGTGTAGATACAGATATACATGCATACAGATGACTACAAGGAGATGATAAACTGCAGATGGACAGATGGATGAGACAGGTGAACAAACATAGGTGGATATAGATAACGGACAGCTGATAGGTCAATATAAGGAGAGATGACAAAGAGATAGGAGTGTACACGAGTCGATACACATGCCTAGGCTTCTCCAATGTATCTACTGAAAGGTTTTAGGACCATGACATCTCAGTAGCAAAGGACACACTTATCAGACAGATTTTATTGATTTATTTTTTGTTTTATATTTGCTTTTAGCCAAGAAACATTTTATCATTTTTTAAAAATTTGTTTGGGTTTTTTTGAAAAGTGAGATATACAGAGAGGAGGAGAGACAGGAAGATCTTTTGACCACTGATTCACTCCCCAAGCAACCACAATGGCCAGAACTGCACCAATTCGAAGCCAGGAGCCAGGAGCCTTTTCTGGGTCTCCCAAGTAGGTGCAGGGTGCCAAGGCTTTGGGACATCCTCAACTGCTTTCCCATGACACGAGCAGGGAGCTGGATTGTAAGCGGGGCTGCTGGAATTAGAACCGGTGCTCATATGGGATCCCGGCACGTGCAAGGCAAAGACTTTAGCCATTAGGCTACCACGGGGACCTTCAGTCAGATTTCAGATTGTTGAATACCATTCCACAATATAATAATCCAGAGACCTTTGGAGCCCTCACTGACTCTGGGCCGAAGGTACAGAAAATGCAAGATGAGACCAGAGCATCTTATCCACCAGGAACTAAAGATATCTTCAGAAAATGTTGCTGGGGAAGATACCTTTGCAAGCAGACAGGAGCAGACTGAAATGTAAGAATTTGAACCAAATAAAGAATAATGATATTTCAGTAGAACTCAAAGAATCATGATCATGAGACCATACTGATCTAACACATTAAGACAAATGAATAAATGGGGAGGAGAGGAAAAATCTAGCTTGGGTGGGGGGCGATTCTTAATGATGCAAGTGTAAGAGAAAGATCAGAAAGCACACAACTCAGGGGTGTTCCCCCCAAATGCACAGCCTCTCTCCCATCAGCAAACCTCCAACTGAGGGACGATTACAAAACTCCAAGTCACTAAGGTCAAAAAGACAAGGAAATCTTGAGAAGCTGTAGCAGCCACCATCAAAAAATTCTGCCTGGGTCCCTGGATTGGATCCCACAGGAATGAAAGAACATTAGTGAGGCAACAAATGAAATCAACAAAACCTACAAGTCAGCTGACAGAATATTCCAAGGTTAACCTCTCAGCTTTGATGCATGTACAGTTATTATATAAGATGCTAACATTAGGGGAAGCTGGAGAAAGTACAAGAATCATCTATGTTATGTGGGCAACTCTTCTGAAAATATAAACCAATCTTCTCATTTGAAAACATTTATAAAACATAGCAGGATACCACTACATTCATCCATATCAAGTGTAGTCAAGGACATGGAGCAACCAAAATTCTCACATATTGGAGATAGGGGAAGAATTTAAAAAGGAATCATTGGTTTGGAGAACAGCTTGGAAATTTCTTTAAAAATTAAAGATCAGTCTGCCATATGATCCAGCCATTCTCCCTTGCTGGTAGTTATTCAAGAGAAATAAAAATGTATGTCCACACTGAGACCTTTATACACAAATGCTTGTATAAGCTTTATTAAAACAAGTCACAATCTGGAAAGAATCCAAATGTCCATCAACAAATGAGCAGATCAACAAATTGAGTTGTTCCCAAATAATAAAATTCCTCAGCAGTAAAGAGGAAGGCGGTCTGGACAGATACAGCAGGACAAATGGGCCTTAAAGTCTTTATTATAGAAGGGTGAAAAAGAGCACACAGTGTAAGATTCTATTTATAAGAAATCCTGGAGGACATCAAACAAGCTGTTGTGACAGAAAGCAGGTCAGTGGTTGATTGGGAGTGAGATTTAAGATTAGAGAGAAGGAGGGACTGCTGGAAGCACAGGCTGAGTTCGGCAAGCCAACATTGGTTATCAGATTGCATATGTAGAGAGGAGGGCACTTTAGAAGGCTGGTGAAAAATAAAAGTTTGTTTGGATATAACTTTTTTAAAGTCTGCATTTTTACAACATGTATTTTTCATGAAAATTTGAGAACCCTTTATTATATGTATGATTACATATGTGTGTATATTAGCACACGTGCATGTGTGCCTATACATATAAATGCATACACACCCACACATATATGAGCACCCAACTCATTTAATTACACGTTGTAACTTTTCACAAATTATTTACTATAATTATCCCTCAATAGTTGCAAGCAGTTGTTAATGTTTGTACCTGAAATGAATCCATTGCAATCATTTTTTTAAAAAGATTTATTGATTTATTTGACTTGAAAGATGGAGTTACAAAGAGAAAGATCTTTCATCAGCTATTTCCCTCCCAAATGGCCACAATGCCCAAACCTGAGCTGATCTAAAGCTGGGAGCTAAGGGCTTCTTCTGGGTCTCCCAAGTGGGTACAGGGTCCCAAGCTTTTGTGATATCCTCTACTGCTTTCCCAGGCCATAAGCAGGGAGCTAGATGGCCAAGAAGAGAAGTCAGGACACGAACCGGCACCTATATGGGATCCCAGCAATTGCAAGGTAAGTATTCAACCACTGAGCCATGCTGCTGGATCTAATACGGACACTGGTTCGTGTTCTGGCTGTTCTACTTCCCATCCAGCTCTCTGAGTGTGACCTGGGAAAGTGGTAGAGGAAGTCACAAAGCCTTGGGACCCTCTACCCATTTTAGAGACCCAGAAGAATTCCTGGCTCCTGGCTTTGGATCGGTTCATCTCCTGCCACTGAGGTCACTTGGGGAGTGAACCAGTGGATGGAAGATCTTTCTTTCTCTCCTACTCTGTGTGTCTGACTTTCCAATTAAAAAAAAAAAAAACAAAAAAACCCAACCAGGTAGTGGCTATAGCTTGTCTCTCTGTCTCTCTTTCTCTCTATAAATCTGCCTTTCAAATAAAAATAGATAAATCTCTAGAAAAAGTTATACAAAATAAGGTGATAAAGGGCAGGAATTAAAAGTGGTTAATGTTGAAATATTCTAGAATACATTATGAGGGCTTAAAAACAATAATTTGCATATGACAGTAACGGGTCAAAACTTATGTTTCAATCTGTGAGGTATTTGTTAAGACTAGAGCAAAAAAACTATATGAATAACAAGTACATTGGTGAGGGTAGAAAACTTTACGATGGAGATGTAACAAAAAATATAATTAAGAAAATAGGAAACAAAGAACTGCAAATCAATCCCTCCCCCAAAACATCAATCACACAGAAAATATTTTACAATACAAAGAAAATCCAATACTGACTTTTCAAATATTAACAAACTGCAGGGTTTAAAACAGATTAATAATAACAAAGAGAAAAAACAAATAATCTCATATTTTAAATATAGTTTAAAAAAAGAGGGGAAAATAACAGAAAAATCCAGTAGAAAGCATATAAGGAAACAATCAGAAGCTTAAATAATCACTCACTGCATTGACTATGGCTACATAAAATGCTGACTCCCCTAACAAAGGCCTAGAAATTTCAGACTTTTAGTGAAATCAACTACAGCAACTCTATGCTGCTTAAATAAGTCTATTTGTAATATAAAGGAAATATTTTTAAATACAACAGGGCAAATGGCAGATTGCAAATGTTACCCATAATAAACCAAATATATCAACTATATTATAAGAACATATTTTAGGCAAAAAAAGATTATTCTATGTACAAGAAAAACATTTCATATTGATAAAAACACAGTTTGAAAAAATCCAAAAATTCTAAATCCCCATGGCTTTGAAATATAACACCCGAAACTAGCCTCAGATGACAAGAGAAATTGACGACTCCATAACACAACAGGGGGGCAGTAAGACAAAACACAGTCTGTGTGGAAGGGTACGTGGACTGTTTACCCAAGACAACCGTTAGGTGGTCACAAAATAAGCCACAGTGAGCAGCAGCAAGGAACCAAATCTGTCCCAGCAGGTGATGGGAATGATCAGAAAATAAGATGGCCAGAAAACCTCCTATGCTTCACCTACGGGCAACATGCTTTTCATAAATCCTTGGGTCAAAAATAAATAGGAAAAGAAATCAAATAATGTTTGAGTCACAAACCACTGCAAGTAAAATATCAAAATATTTGTAGTGTAGCTAAAACAACACAGGAAAAGAAACCCATAGCTTTAGAGGAAATGAAGAAAGAACAAAAAGTAAATGATCACTCTACAGATGTCAACAAGCCCGGAAAAGAATTACAGGCCATAGTGGAAGAATTCAGAAAATAAATAAGAAAATCAATAAGTATTTTAAAACATAATCTAAAGTCATAAACTCAAAAATCTGGTTTTGGGAAAACAGACAAAACACAAATAACAAAATCTACTTCTAAAAAGGCATGATTCTGTTGTTCCCAGAGGTGACAACTCAGATAAAATTGATAGACTCCTTGGCAAATCACAACAAAATTGATTCACAAAATAATCTCAAACCAAAATTCACGGACTAGCTTGTGTGTGTGTGTGCATGTGTGTGTGTGTGTGTAACCTTCACTAACAAAGCAAATCCATGCATGTGCCAATGCTTGTGTCTATGTGTGTGCGAATATGAATGTACACGTTCAACATGAGTTTACTTCACTAGTGGCTTTTTAAGGATTTTTAATTTACACAGACTCTTCCAGAAACAGAAAGAGGAAACCCTTCCTATTACTTTCTCTGAACCACAGGCCTCAAGCATCTGGACACAGAAACCCGACAAGGGCATCACTACAGAGGAAAATTGCAACCTCTCCTGGAACATAAATAAATTGTGAACAAGGTGTTAGTAAATCAAATGCTGTGACAGATACCAAGCATAAGAAATTATGGCCAAGTATAATGTGAATATTGAGAAATGGCTTGGCTATCAAAAACCCATCAAGGTGAGGGTTTCTGAATGAGATGGTATAGACTCATTTCTCTCTGTTCCTCTTGCTAAGTGCAACGTAGACCCCAGAAATGATGTGACAGGCTATCAAAAGAGAACTTTGAAATATGGAAAGGAAGAGGGAAACCTACAAAGCAATCCACTGATGGAGAAAGAACATAGGGACAGGTTATTGCAAGATTCTCAATTGACAGAAAAGCACAACTCAACCCATGGAATTTCCAAACCCCAGTAAAGCAATAGAAGATGTCCCAAGGTTATTCCCCAACCAGACCAATCCCAGTAGCACCAACTAATTAGGGTAATGAATTAGGAGTTCTGCACCAAACAAAACAGCCTAGCCCTGGAAGCTCCTTCCTCCTGCCACCCCGGCATCAGCCTCCTCTGACCCAGCAGAAACGACCAGGCAGCTGGGTGGTACTGGTGAGAGCATCCCACCATCACAACCTCACAACCCAAGCAAGCCACCTCCCCAGCAACACTGCAGCAGCTGAGCAGGAACAAAGGACAGTTCACTCCCCAAAAGCACAGCCTATATTGGTGAAACCTCTTCATTCTCTCAAGCCTAAGTGACGCCTCCTATTTGGGCAATTGGCACTGGTTTACAGGGCTCCAGTCAAGGAAGCCATCCTATTTCCCATGCAGGCAGGTAGGTCTGGCCACAGCTGCCCGGTCTGCAAAGTGCTCCTCTTCTTCGCCGGTCACATATGTCCTTCCTAAAACCAAGAGTTCCCTGTGGCCCAGCCTGGGAAATCCCCATTCCGCAGCTCAGAAGCATCATCAGAGAGAAGCGGGAGCCCCAAGCAACGCCAGGCTAACCAGCAGATCCAAACTGCACTCCTGAATAGCCCAAGAGTTTACAACTGGATAGTCATAGAAAGCACAGCCTATAAAGGGAGGCCATATCACTTGTGTGCTTAACTCACCAAGGTTAAATCGCTACTGGAACAGAGAGGATGCATGCAGAATACAGTCTCCTAATGCAATTACTATAATGTTCAAAAAGTGATTGAAACATCACCTCTCAGACCAAGAACCAGGAACAGCACAACTGGAATGAGGGGAAAAAATGGTCCAAATGATATTGAAATCCCAAGATGAGTCAGTTGTTTTAATGATGTGATGTGAATTTAAAATAAGTCATCATAACAAATGTCATATTCTCTTGAAACAAATGAAAAAGGCAGAACATCTTCTGGAAAGAATGAGAAACTATACAAGAGAGTCAAATAGAGAGTCTGGAACTGAACAAATACCCTAACAACAACAACAACAACAACAAACTGGAAAAGTTCCTGGCTGGAATCAGTGACAGAGTTTGACAGAGTTTAGAAGACACAAAACAGAATTAGTGGGTCCAGCGCGATAGCGTAGCGGTTAAGGTCCTTGCCTTGAACGTGCCAGGATCCCATATGGGAGCTGGTTCCAATCCCGGCAGCCCCACTTTCCATCCAGCTCCCTGCTTGTGGCCTGGAAAAGCAGTTGAGGATGGCCCAAAGCTTGGCACCCTGCACCTGCATGGGAGACCTGGAGGAGGCTCCTGGTTTCGGATCGGCTCAGCTCCAACCACTGTGGTTGCTTGGGGAGTGAGCCATCGGACGGAAGATCTTCCTCTATGTCTTTCCTCTCTATCTGCCTTTCCAATAAAAATAAATAAATCTTTAAAAAATAAAAAAAGAAGAAGGCAGAATCAGTAAGCCAGACAATGGATCAATCTACCCATTGTGGGCAAATAAAAAGAGAAGACAGACTGACCAGAAACAGAAAAGAAGTGTCCCAGGGACCTTCAAAGCACCAGCCAATGATCTAACAGCCATTCATTCTACTGAAGACTGGCAAGCAAAGATGGAGGGGACCTGCAAAGCTTCTCAAATACATCGTGGTTGACAACTTATCATCTTCCGTGAGCAATAAAAATCTGCAGATTCAAGAAGATAGGATCCCTGAACAGGATAAGACCAAAGAAATCCACACTGAGACGTATTACCATGAAACTTCTGACAACAGCTAAAGAAAAAAAGAGATACTGCAAGCATTCAAAGAGGAACTACCCAAAGGGACACTTATTTAAACAGTAATTGTCTCCCAATCTGAAACTTGAGAGACCAGTTAGAAAAAACAAAGTGTTGAAAGAAAAGAACACTCAAACAAAAATTCTCTGTCTGGCAAAGCTATACTTGGGGCATGAAGGGGATATAAAGGCATGCTTGGCTGAAAGAGGACCGAATATACTGATGGTGAGCGAGCAACCCTTCATGACTGGATAAAGGAGGTTCATTGAGCAGAAAGGAAATGAGAACGGAAGGGTTACTGGAGCATCAGGGACGAGGAAAGAACCACAGAAAGAGTAGGGATATAAGTGTATATGATCTTTTTTCCTTGAGAGCTTTACCAGTCATATTTGATGAACAGAAATGATAACATCATCTGATACTCAAGACACTGAGATTCCAAAGTGGAGAAGGGAAAGAGACATCAATGGAAGCAATATTTCCAAACTATAGAGTAGTAAAAATGAAAACCTTGATGTCAAGACTGACATAAGTCATATGCCAGGGATACTCAAAAGGCTCATGGAAAATCATTTAAAAGTTATGAATGGATTTCAAAATTATTCAAGTCAAAATAAATTTATATTTTATTTCAATTTCCCACAAACATTCTGAAGTACCTTTCTACATATGGTGTTACTCCCAAAGTAATCCCTAAGAAAATTATACAAAGATGTACATGAACAAAGCAATAAATAAGGAGCAAATCCTTAAAATACATAGACAACTCACAAGAAGAAGAGAGAAACAGAGAAATTAAAAATGGAAGAGACAACACAGTTGTCATTTAGCACTTACCTGAATGCTAAAGCAATTGCCATACATTTCAATAACGTAAATACATCAAATAAAATGCAAAGATTGGCAAAATGGATTTGTTTTAATACTGAATTAAATATTGCTTGTAAGAACTTCACTTCATAAGCAATAACATAAGTAGGTTTAATGGTATTTTAATAGCATTAAGTATGGAAACACACCATATAAATATCATTTTTTTAAAAGGACCACTGGCCATATGATAGCAGATAAATATCATCACCAAGAAGAGAGAACTCACATCATGCTAAAAAGAACAACCCAGCAGGTAGTGGCTATAGTTGAGAAGAGAAATAAGTACACAATTCCACAACTTCAGCAGGGCATTGAACAACCTCAAGTAATCTGAGAGAATTCACAGCAGACCACAAAGATATTAAAACTTTGAACAAAGGAATCAACCAGTAATATCTGATTGACAAGGCCACATCCCATATGGGTGCCGGTTTGGGTCCCAGCTGCTCCACTTTCCCATCCAGCTCCCTGCTTAAGGCCTGGGAAACCAGCAAGAGGCCCCTGAAGTCACGTGGGAAACCTGGAAGAACCTCCTGGCTCCCAGTTTCAGATTAGTCTAACCCTAGATGTTGCAGCCACAGTTAACCAGCAGACAGAAAATCTCTCTCTCTCTTTCCTCTCTGTGTAACTGTGACTTTCCAATGAAAGTAAATAAGTCTTTAATTTTATCTGTTTAAAAGGGCAGAGTTCAGGGAGGAACAGAGAAAGAGCAAGGGAGAGAGAGATCTTCCCATCTGCTGGTTTACTTCCCAAATGAACCAGGGCTGGGCCAGGCCAAAGCCAGGAGCCCAGAGCTTCATTTGTATTTCCCACATGCATGTCGAGTCCCAAGTATTTGGGCTGTCCTTCACTGCTCTCCCAGGTCCGTTAGGAGGAATCTGGGTAGGAAATAGAGCAACTGGGACATCCTATATGAGATATCGGCATTGCAGGTTACAGGCAGGGGTTTAATCCGCTATACCCCAATGCAGCCGGCCAATTGTTCTTTATAACAGTAAACACTCACAACACTCAGAGATTGCACTCTTGGGCATTTTTCCCAGAAAACTTATGCACAAATGTTCATAGAAACTTTATAATAGTCCCAAACTTCAAAGCATCCAGATGTCTTTCGATGGATTAATGTTTGAGAAAACACTGGAACATCCATTGTATAAAATGCCACTCATTAATAAAAGAGGGAAATTATTGATGCATGCAGCAATTTGGATTAATCACTAGAAAATTATGCTGAGTATAAAAATCAATCACAGAAGTGTACTACTGTATGATTCAATTTACATAAGTTTTTTTTAAATGACAAAATTATAGACATAGAGAACAGAACAGGCCACTGACTGTCAGGAGGCCAGGATGACATGAGGAATGCAGACCGTATGAGAGCAACTTGAGAGACAATCATGTGGCATCATGGGTTATGCCCCACATGCAAAGCCAGCACCTCTTCTGGTTGCTGGTTGGAGTCTGGGCTACCCCACCTCTGACGCAGCTCCCAACTACTGCACCTGGCAATGCGGCAGAAGTTAGCCCGAGTGCTTCGGTCCCTGTGACAGCACTGGAGACCCAGATGAAACTCCTTTTTCTTGGCTTTGACTTGGTACAATCCTGACTGTTGTGGCCATTTAGAGAATGAACTAGCATTTAAAATCTCCCTCTCTCTCTCTCCCTCCTTCTCTCTTGTTTCTTCCCACACCTTTGTAACTCCTCCTTTCAAATAAATAAAACAAACATTTTTGTTAAAGACGAAACAACAGGAGAAACCTTTTCAATAGCTATTCTTTGGACTGTGATGGCAGCTACCTCAACTTGCACATGATAAAGCCGAATAGAACTAAACACGCACACAGTCATACACTGGGGAAATACAGATCTATATGCAGGCCCATGGGTTGTCATCCCTGTTGTTACTGTGCAATAGTATTGCTTCCATTGGGGCAAAATGAGCAAAGCACATACCATATCCCTCTGCATTATTTAATCTGAATACATGTGAACTTGTGTTCACCTCAAAATGAAAGTGTAATTTTAAAAATAATGTTCTGAAAAGGAAGAAAAATTAAATGGTATCAGCCTTTACAAATATTGGAAATTACAGCAATCAACAGATTATGACATTCAATTTATACAACATGAGAAATGAACAGAATCAATAAGAAAAAAACCCAAAGGACATAATCAATCATACTTACATGAAAAAAAAATAATACAAATATCAGTATCTTGATACATACAAAATAGCCTTTGACTAAATATAATACCTATTCTTAAATTATTGGCAAAGTAAGAATTCAAAAGAATTTTCTTGATCTTTTTTATTTTTATTTACAGATTCATTTTATTCATTTGAAAGGTAGTATTATGGGCCAAGGTTGGTGGGGAGGAAAAGAAAAGGGAGACCTTAGACTCACTCACTGGTTCGCTTTCCAAGCCCCCTCAACAGCTATACTTGGCCAGGCCAAGCTGAAGCTGAGAAGCCTGGAACTCTCTCTGGGTCCCCACATAGTTGACAGAGCCCAAAGCACTTGGGGTACTGTCCACTGCCTTCCCATTAGCAGGGAGCTGGATCAGAAACACAGCATGGAAGACTTGAACTGTGGCTCCTATGGGACACCACAGGAAGTAGCTTAATCCATTGTGCCACAACACTGGCCCCCACTTTTCTAAATCTTAAAACTTCTTGAAATCTGCATAATTTTTCATGTTACACATTTCTATGCTTGTTGAGGATTCCTCCTATGCACAAATTTCAAACCACTCCACTTTCTGCTTCCTTCCTTTTGTTTCTTTTTTTTTTTACGATTATTATCATTTTATGATACAGTTCCATAGGTCCTGGGATTTCCCTTACCCCCTTCCCAACTTCCCAACTTCCCCACTGAGTTCCCCTATATTATTACAAAAGTATTTTTCTTTATAAACAGTCATAAGTCCATCATTGCAGGCATGGACAATGGCAGAGAGTCCAGGATCCTATTGTCAAGATATATTCAACAGTTTCATTGGGAGTCCATCTTTGATCTGAAAGTAGAGATGCATACTGCATTGTATCGTCACATCTGGATATGACAGTCTCCATTACACAGTTACTACACTTCCCCTAAATGAAAAGCCACACTTGCTGGGTGTGACTATTGCAGCTGCCACAACTATCCCAAAACCAGAAGGTTAAAAAAGGCCGGCTGTCTTTGAGTGGGTGAGGAATGTCTGAACCAGCTGCCCCGGAAGCTACTAAGCTCTAGTCCTTCGTGCTTAATGCATTTGGGGCCAGGACATTCTGTTAACTTGCAGACAGAAACATTCTAAGGATGCGGAAGAATAAATTAAACTTAAAATGAGAGAGAAAAAAACAAGGGAAACGAGCAAAGACTGAAGAATTGATGGCATCAATCAGGAGATATGCCAAAGTTAGCGACACCAGATGAAATCTCTCATTCAAGCAGCTGAGGCAAAGAAGATGTACTGGATAATTGGTGGTGGGAACTATTTGGTACAAAACATCTAAGCAAGGCCATCATGTCACAGTTCCAGGTTTCAATGAAAGCTCAAACCATAAAAATACCTAGAAGAAAGCATGGATAAATGCTCTGCAATTTAGATACGCTAGAAGCACAAAAATAGGGGAAACACTGCAAATGATTAATCTATGACATTTAAATGTTTCCATGTGAAAATACTGTTTCCAATCCAAAGGTGAGGTGAACCAGTTATTGCAATAGAATATTTGACACAACTATTCTGAAATAAAGTTACATGAGCTGACAAGAAAAACTGCATTATCAATTAAATTATACAAAGGATGTAAATTACAATATAATTTACCATGACCAATGACTATATTTTTAGGTACACTCTCACAAGAAATGCAAATTCAATAGCTGTTTTACAATATTGCTACAGGGCCCGGCGCCGTGGCCTAGCAGCTAAAGTCCATGCCTTGAACGCACCCAGATCCCATATGGGCACCGGTTCTAATCCCCACAGCCCTGCTTTGTATCCAGCTCCCTGCTTGTGACCTGGGACAGCAGTCGAGGACGGCCCAAAGCCTTGGGAGCCTGCACCCATGTGGGAGACCCAGAAGACCTCCTGGCTACTGGTTTTGGATCAGCACGGCACCGGAAGTTGCGGTCACTTGGGAAGTGAATCATCTGACAGAAGATATTTCTCTCTGTCTCTCCTCCTCTCTATATATCTGATTTTGCAATAAAAATAAATAAATCTTTTAAAAATATATTGCTACGAATTAGCAAGCATTTTAGATCTCTCAATCAGTTTTTTTGAGCACAGGCTGTTAACAGACACCTTTGTATATGAATAACAGATGTGAAATTTATTGAGCCTGGGGCATTGTGGTCCAGTGGGTTAAGGTGCCATTTACAACATCCCATATTCAAGTGCTGGTTCCAGTTTCAGCTGCTCTACTTCTGATCCAGCTCATTGCACATGGAAAAGCAGCAGAAGCTGGCTCAAGTTGGGGTCCCCTGCCACCTATGTGGGAAACCTAGACAGAGTTCCAGGATCCTGGTTTTAGCCTAGCTTTTGGGGCCATTTGGGGAGCAAGCCAGTAAATGTGAAATGCCTCTCTCTTTCCTTCCCTCTCGTCATACTACCTTTCAAATATAAACTTTTTTTAAAAAATGATAAAGCCTTTCTACAATAAGTATCAGGTGCATCAAAAGAATTAAATATTCATGGTGGATAATTCTACTTCTTATAAAATAAAATAAATATAGCTCTAATTAAAATTTTATATTTTATGGATGTTCATTATGGCACTATTCTATAGCAATATGCCTAACTATTTGTCACATAGGGAGATAACATAAAGGATGATTCTCTGTAAGCTGAGTAATGCATTTCCATTAAAAACTCATTGCTGTGGAAAATAGTTAAAGAATGAGAAAACACTCCCAATAGACCCTTAAGTGGGATCGTCAACATACAAATGTGTATACAATAAATAGCAATTGAATAAATACACCCATCTCTCTGCACGTATGGTGGGGGAAAACATAAAATGCACTAGAAATGCACACAGAATTTATTTCTTGGTCCAAAGATTCTAGCTGACTTTTATATTCTCCTTTTTCATTTATCTGTATTTTCCAAACATTCTACCGGAAATGAGCACGCATGGATGAAACGTGCTGTAGAATAAAATACTTCATTGCATCTTTGCTTCATGCCTTCCCTCCCATAATGCAGCTCTGTTTGTTTTGCTTCTCAGCTCTGTCAAAAGCAGTTTTTGCACAAGAGTTCTGAACGGTTGACATTTTACTTGGGGAATACGCTGTGAGAATGTTAATCCGCCAGGAGGCTGAGGTTTATGAGTCTTGCGCAATATACTGGGCAAAGCCATGGATGGGGGCCTCTCTGGGAGCAACTTAATAGACACTGCACACCCCAGGCACTGCCAGTTGCCTCAAGCCAGGGGTGAAGCTTCAGTAGCAAAGCCAGCCTACCCAGCACATGGTGCCTTTGCACCGGGGCTCATTGCTTAGAACTTCTGAACACACGAGGATGGGACAATTTGTTAAAGCAGTGTAGCAGATCTGGGAGAGCATGTTAATGACAAACTGCCAAGGCCAGAGATGACAGGTGGGGTCCTATGGTGTAGCTACTACTGCATGATAAGCAATTATGACTCGGAGAATTATCAGCAGTCACAAGTCCCTCCCTGGGACATGACATCAAGCTGGGCATTTGATTTCTGTCCAAAGTCAGTTTCATGGAGAAATTAAAATTGACATTGAAGATCGGAGAAGCATCTTAACCTAGCAAAGGGAAAGGAAGCTCCCCCCTTGCTTTAGGTAATTGCTGGAATAGGGAGGTTGAACAAGGGCAGGGATGGAATTCAAGTGAGAAGACTGTAGGGTCAATGAGAAGGGACCTTGATGCCCCCACACTGGCTGCCTTGCAGAGTGGTGGGGGAGACTTGCAAAGTGGGCTGAGGAGCGGGGAGGAGCAAGACAGTCCCAGAATTGCACCACCTCAAGTTCAGAAAACACACACACACACAGAGGAAATTTGCCTCCCAGCCCCAGCATGGGCAAATTCTTGTAGTGCTACATAATTAAGTCTTTTCCATCTCAGGATCTCACTTTCGCAAAGGAAGCTATGCAAGAAACCACAGAGATGCTAAGGATGGGGACAATTGTGGGAGGAACCTCAGGGTCTCCTGCCTATTGCAACCCACATGTATGCTTGCACAGCTGGTTCACTCATCTACACAGGTAAACCCTGCTTGGCCAGGTTTCAGCAAAGCTAGAGAAAAACCATGCCCACCCCAGACTAAATACTTCCTCTGCTTCTCTTGGTACCACTTCGATTCTCTATGAAAAACAGCAGAAAACAGCCATGGTTTTTCGTGCCACACCTAGGTTGCATTTGTCCTAGACACAAAGCAGAAAGCAAACACACAAACACTCCTCCGGAGCTTCCTGCCCTCCCTCTCCCATCCTCTGGTCCCAGGAAGACACACTACCCTTCACTGAGCTGGCAAGTCACGTGACCGCCGCGTGGGAAATCAGAGTCAAGGGGACTGGAGGCAGCTGGTAATTTTCCCAAGGTTTCACTGAGCCAGGGACCCTGCATTAGGGGAATAAAATGAGTCCCCCATTCTGGTGCCATTTGTGCAGGCAAGGATAGACAGTGAGACATGCTCCAATTCAGGCAAATCACGCTTGGGCAGAAAAATACAACTATGTTCCTCCTTGGATCATCCCAATAGCAAAACAGCACTGAGAATAACACTTCATCTGGCTGTGGTTCCCTGGATTCCTTAGCTGTAGATTCTTATCAGGACACCTGCTACCAGACATGGCAGGGGCCAGGGTTCTGCCCCAACACTGGGCTAAGTGATCCAGTTGTGCCTATTGGAGCTGCATGTAAAAGGATGTGTGTATCCGGCACTGTATTTCCACACATGGTACAATGAGGAGTTCGTGGTCAAGGCCCTGGAATGCAGACGGCCTGGTTCTAGGCCTGCCTGTGCCTCTCTGCTCTGGCGGTCTGGAGTCCACAGGCCAGAAAGTTCTAGCTGCCATTCTGAGAACACAACTGCCAGAGAGGAAGATATATGCCCTGGGCATTATAAATGTCAGAGAACTCCAAAGGGCATTGGAAGTTACTTTGCTGCATATCTTGTTCATGGTGGCAGATCAGGGCTAGACAAGCTCCAAGGTCAACCCGGACACCATTTAGCATAGTGCCTGGAGCTACCCAGCACACTGGCCATGCAGACCTTTAGTTCTGCCATCTAGCACTTCTGAGATAACTGAATTCATATTTACCTGGCACTCTGCAGGGAAGGGCAGTCACCCCTCCTTTGCCTACCACAAATGGGCTGAGTAATCCATGGCTCCTGGTGCCACTTGGTCTAGAACGTCTGGGTGACTCACCCTTGCAGAGTGCCCCTCTAAGGGCATGCAGTCTGAGAAATTATCCATTTGTTTCCCAAGTTAAGATAACTCCTCTTGGTGGAAGTCTAAAAGAAAACTCCTTGGTTTTGTATGTGGTTGTGTTGGCATCAGTTCCTTATATTTTTTTCAATTTGTACACAAGATTTGTGTCAATTTCGTGGGAACCTCTTGACCATGCCTGTCATGTTGGCACCCAGGAGTCTGGGCGCCGGATCCTTTAGCAGCTGTCTTGTGGGTGACCTCAGAGGAAGTCACATCAGAGGGTGGCTCCTCGACATCTAATCTCCCCACTGCCTTTTTGTGATTCCAGACCCATCCCTGACCCTCAAATCTGGCACTCATCCTCAATGACTATCTCTTACAGGAATAGTCTTTGTGTCACATCAGTATCTCAGCAGCACCGACACTAGAACCTCAACTCAGCCCTGCCTGCCTCAAAAGCCTGCCCTATGCCTGCGATGCTCTCCAAGCCCCTATCCTAATTCCCTCTCCTTACCTCATCCAGAAACCCCATCTCCTACCTCTAACCCTTACTTTAAGGCACCCTGGGCCTGAATTACAAACATTGGCTATGGCAAATCCCATTCCTCGCTTACCAGATAACTTCTCCTTCACAGCCTTAAGCTGACAGGCAGACAAGATAACAAGTGGGATATGCAGTTATTAAGGGCAGATTTTAAAATGACAAAAGGATACATTTTGAAATAAAACCCACTTGAAAAATCAGCTTCCCTTGCAACTCAATCACACACGGACCTCCTGCTAGAAGCTGCTCCAAATAGAGATTCCAGCTCCTATTGGCTTCTGGGGTTTTCAAGAGGGTTGCCTTGGCAACAAGAAAGGCCTAGACACCTAGCCAGGAAGTAGAAACCACAGTGCCTGCCCTTCTCAGGCACCTGGAGTGGGTGGCCTGTTGCCAAGGGGCTTGGGTGTCAGAAATGAGGCGACGGAGCATCCTGCCCCAGCCAACATCCATAGGGACATTGCAATTAAAGCTGTGCTCAGTAAAGAAGGCTGGGGGTAAGAAAAAGCCCAGGGGGAATGGCCTGGTTGTTCATGAACCTTGAAGGGGTACTTAGAGGTGAAACTGAGTGCCCACATACCAGGCTAATACAAACAGTCACTTAGGCAGGGAGCTACACTCTGTAAGCTGTTTTCACATTTCAGGAACAGAGTCCCTGTGATGAAGTTTCAGTCCATGCTAATTTCTTCTTGTGGTCACAACCAGCCTCAAGCTTTGGACCTCCCTAAAAGACATTACAGGCCAACCCTGACTCTCCTAATGGTCCAGGCTGCACCCTGGCCCTCCAGGATGTCAGAAAATAGTCATCACCCTCCCCCACCACACTGACATCATCAACCCATTGTTGGGCTTTAAAATATCACCGATCTGTGAGTGTCAGCTGTTGTATGACAGCCTATTACTGGCCCTCCTAGTGCTTACAGGATCAACCCATGAGTCTATCTTCCAGCACACTATGGGATGGGCATTCCTCACTTTCGCTATCACACACAGGCCCAGCCTCCCAGCTCCTCCACCTGCTGTCACTGATAAGCCCTGCACACTCCCTCCTGCCTCTGAAGCTTTCACTAGCTCCACACACATCTCCTGCCCCACTTCTCCATGAGCACATAAAATCAAACTTTCAGAGTGGATTCTCAGTCCCCTACTAACACTCCACCTCTGCCTGCCCCTCCTCCACTGCCTCTGGCGAAGGCAGAAGGCCAGACTACAAGGTTCTTGCTACAGGCATCTGCAGCCCCACATGTGCGCTTACTTCTTACAAGGACTGGCTTTTATCTCCCAGACACTGCCTGCCATTAGTGGGAACATCTTCCTCCTCAGATTATAGAAACCAGTTGGCCGGGGAGGAAAGGAGGGAAAAAGGAGAGGGATGGTACCTAAGTCTGTGCCTGCACCTGAGCCAACTGGTGAACGCTTTTATTCTTTTCTGTGAACCTGGAATCTCTGTGGACTGTTAACACCATGCATGTGCTGTCTCCAGCCCTGACAAGCACGCCAACCTCCTGCATCTAAGCCAGCCGTGTTAGCCAGACGCTGGTGCAGCAGCTGCTGTTCCTGCCTGTGCAACACGAACCATCCACCAGGGCTCCCCATCAAAGGGACCAGCACAGCTGAGTCACTTGTTTGGATAATGATTCCACCCTATTGTTCACCATGTCAACCTGCTGGTTTTCCAGTCCTATGAAATCATGGTTTCACAGGTCTCCTCCTAACTCTAGGGGTTTCCCATCATGAGTTAAAAATGAGTTAAAAGTCCACTTCCTGATTTTGTGTGTGTGTGTGCTGGAAAAAAAAATGTTCTGAACCAGGCCTCACAACACACTGAAACATTTCAAGTGCCCCTTCCTCATTTGCTCACGCACTGGGTTCCAGCACGCACACCTGCAAGCCTCCTTGCAGCTCACTTCGCTGTCATTGTCTTGTCTCACCCTGGGATCTGGAGCACGCTCTGGCTATAACCTCTGTCCCCAGATTCAGCCACAGTTTACACTTGCCCATGACTGTGGCCTGAGTTCACCACCCAGGGAATCACACCGGTGCTTCCAGCTTCCAGGGGTCCCTAATGGCCCTGGGAGCAGGACCCAGTGGATGCTGTACTCAGAGAGTGCATGAGCAACACTCCTTGTTGGTTTGCACATTTCTGTGTGCTATCTCCCCAGCACGCCCCATCAACACAAGCCTCAACACCAAGAGAGCCTGGCAGAGGGGAGTTCTGTGCCACTTCATACTTGCTGGGTGTAAGGAACTACTGGAACAGATACCCCGTCATTCTGGATCCAAAGCCACCTTAAATACATGTTTATCCAGCACTCGGTCCCGTTAAAGGTCCACTTGCCCTAAGTAAGCTCTGTGCCCTTTAGGATTAAATTGTGCTTTCTACCAATCTGCTGTACTTTATGATCCCAAACCTGATGGCCCTGCTCCACCAGTCTCCTGAAACATCTCTCCCTGGTGCCAATCCTTGATCCTGAACTCCCCATACCCACCTCCAGGCTATAAAGGTGCCTCTTCCCTTTGCTCTTTCTATTCTGCTCTTCTCTGTCTCTCTGCACTCTCTCTGCTCTCTGCTTTCCCTCTCCTTTGTTCTCTCTCTCTCTCTCTCTCTCTCTCTCTCTCCCTCTCTCTTTCTCAATTTCTCCCTCATGTACTCCTTCTCTGCTCCTGTGTTCTCTCTGCCCTGCAGCTGCCCCTCCCACTGTAATAAAGGACCTCTTATGTGGCTCCCTTAATGTATCTGGTGCCTCGGGTTGGTGGAGAAAATAGCTCACACTGGAGACCCAGGAGACCACAAAGCTGTTGCCATCTTCAATAACACTGCAACAGGAAGTCGGGGAGGCCAGGAGCCTCTAGCTTACCTTGCGCATGTCTTTGCCAAATGTCTCGCTATAGGTCGTGCCCAGGATTTCAAACTGGACGTAGGGATTTGAGCTGTCCTCGCGAAACTCCATCACCCCTGTGAGGCCAGTGATGTGACCCTGCAGAATACAAGATCATTGAAAGGGAGGCTTGAAGGCTGGGAAACACCAGGAAGAGGCCACTGAGATAGATGCTGCTTGGGGTCTAGAAGGGGATAGCTTGTAACAAGGACAAAGTCTTTCCCAATCTTGGCTCATGACACAGGATAAGAATTCTCACGCCATTTGCTTCCAGGGGACAGCCCTAACACATACAGTCATGTCGCTTATGGAGCCCATAAACGTAGTGTCAATATGCAAGCCATGAGCCCCAAGAGTGACAGCTTTTGTCCTGATTTTCCTTAGGATTAAAATTAACTTGTTTCAGGTTGCAAGAAGAATGTCACTTGTCAAGACCACAGGAGTTAGAACTCAGAGCCCAGAGGTTGGAAGCCTGAGTGTGGGAGGGAAACCCTAGCTCTAGTACTGGCATTGTTGCCAGGGCCCTTTGTGCAAGCCCACCTACCAGTACCAGGCTGGACTCAATCAGACTCGTGTTACACAGGCTGCAGGAATGGAAGGAAAAACCACGTCCAAAGTGTGACAATTGTGTCTGACAATGAGCGGCTGCCATGGGCACCCAGCCTGACCTTCATTCCAGTGACTTGGTGGAGCCTGGGGAGCAGTAGACAACGAGGCTGAGTGATCTCGGGCAAGCCCCATCCCTCTTCAAGTCCAGGGTCAGGGTTTCACTCAGCCTATCTCTTCCTATAGACTCTGTGAGCCTGGCCCTTGTAGGGGTGCTGGTTCTGCCATAGGCTGCAGTAGATTCAAATCAGCATCGGAATCTGCTCACTGCTATTAAAACCACATGCAATGGATTGTGATAAGACTCTGAACACGATGGATTTCCTTAAACACTCCTTGAAGCCTCTAAAACCTAATTTACTCTAACAAGTCTTCTATGGGTCTTTAAATTCAGTACAAATCCAGCCTGCAGTTCATGGGGCATGTCACCAGTGCACACTGGAGGGCACATATGCACAAGTGCATGCACACATACACACACACACACACACACTCCACAATCTCCAAGGTTACATGGCAGGACCTACGGAGACCATCCCATGACCTTGGCAAGTTACTTCCAATCTCTGAAGCTCAAGTTCCTCATTTAAAAGATGGAGATAAGAACAACTCACTCTGTAGACCTTATTACATCCTGCCTTCCAGTGCAACAATAGGAAGAGCAACCAGCACAGAGGTTTGTGAAGATACCCCCTAAAGTAGCCACAGACAGCTCTGCTTTGGGTGGCTGCAGGATGGGCAGAGTTGAGGGTATGAGGAATGACTCTGGTTCCTAATCTCTATCAGGGAAGATTGTCCTCACGCACATACCTTTTTGATTGTATCCAGCATAGACCTCCCTCCATTCCACGGCTTGGTGGACTTCCGTATGCAGTTGAGGCTCGCCATGCTATGCCACTTCCGGTCCTCCAGCTTCCTGTGGAAGGCGTTGGCCAGCATCAGAACACTATCGTACAGGTAGAGGTTGGAGATCTGCAAAGACAGGAGCAACAAAACCCTTTCTACTCATACATTTCCAGGATCAGAGGGTGAAACTAACAGAAAGCTGTATTCATGCAGGATGCCGACACCAAGATATGGTCCCCAGTGCTGAGGTGTAGTTCCCAGATGTTTGTTCAGCAGTGCAGCCAGGTGCCAGGATAACAACCAGGCTAAGGTACAACCCTGCCGCAGGAAGGAGAGTGGCAGCTGGAGCTCTACAATACAAGGGAGACCAGCAAGATGTGTGACTGAGACAGGAGTAAGAGCAGGAAAACTGCTCCAGGAATAAAAGAGGGACAGGGGGCTCAGTGTAACAGGTTCAGCAGGATGAAGGACACGGCACATTTGTGAAGGTATAAAGAGGTATAGCCAGTTGTGGCAGCATCCACTATTTTTTTTAAGGCCCAGGCTATAAAAACTTGAGTTTTACAAGTTACGCTGCCACCACTCAACCCTACTGTTGTAACTTGAAAGCAGTCCCAGACAATACACAAATAGGGGAGCATATTGGATTAAGATGTTAGTGAACAAAATAGTCTGTGTTCTGGATTCACCCCACGGCCTACAGCTGGCCAAATCCTGGGCCAGGGCCACCAAAACCAGTTCAAGAGGAAAACTGCTAAACAAACACAGCAAGATCAACAGGCAGACAGGGCCAGGACCAGATGGAGCCTTGGGGTGGTGCACAGAGGACAAATAATAGTGGTGAAGTAAGATGGCCCTTGCTGGGTCTACGCCCAGAGAGCTGTCAATCAGACTTGGCCTTGGAGAGACTGCCGTGGTCTCAGCACAGTGTTTGGAGAGATCATATTGGTAGTGAGCAAAGCACTCACAAGTGGTAAGCCCTGGGGTAGCTGCTTGCCAGGTCCCCCAGGGGAACTAGGTCTACCTGCCAACTGCTTATCTATCTGCTTGATTGTCTGCAGGGAAGCTAGGTCACAGAGGAGCCACAATCTCCAAGCTCCAGAGATGAGGGCTACCGGTGAGAAGTGGGAACCAAGGTACACAGTGTAACACCACAGCATAGGGCAGGGACTACCCTCCTGGGCATCCAAGGGTGAGTATCATGGGAGAACCCTGTCTGTAGCAGCATGGAGACCCGTACCTGCTTGCTCGGTGGCTCTGGAAGAGCCATCCCAAAGAGGAAGGCATTCCTGTGCCTTCACACAACCACAGGCCTCCAACAAAGCACTGGAACAGGAGGAAGGAGGCAAGGGAGAGGTAGTATCCACCCTTGATCAGGTTCAGGCACCTTGCCACCAACTGTTGCACAAACAGCCTCAGCAAAGTGGGTTACAGGGACTGGTCTCTGAACACCTGAGCAGTGAGGAGCCTGCTAAAAATATTTCAGGATAACAAAACTCAACAGGCAGTAACAAGAGACTATGTCGATCTCAGAGGATCCCTAGGAAGATCAAACAGGCTCCTTGGGCTACTACAAGCACTCCTTCTGCCGCCACTTCTCTGTCCCAGTGTGCTCCCCCACCAAAACCTAACAGCCCAATCCCTGCTACACGTATTTTACAAGCTTCCCCAGAAGCGGAGCCCCAGGCAAGAATCTGGTGGTGGAAACCATCCCCACAGGTGAAGCTGAAATCAAGGCAGGCCAAAAGGACACACCTGCTGTGGCCTGCCCATCTAGCTGCTCATGCCAACTCTCCAGGGCTATTTCCACAATGACACATACTACAGACAGCAGACCACTTCTCCCAGAGGTCTCCGTGTGGGCTGCCTGTCGCTGAAGAGCCTTGCCCTCCCTGCCAGCTTCCTATATTCTTATTGAGCCCATCATGAGGTCCTTCACACTGCAGGTATGAGAAGTGGGTGGAGAAGGGGGCAGGAACATGTTTGAATGTTAACTACTGTTGACCAAGATATGGAAAGCAGCAAGGTAATGCCTGAGCTGACCCGTGCCAGGGGCCTTCAGCACACAGGTGTCACCTGGCAACACAGAGGCAAGGTACTCCCATCTATAGGCACTCACCCTCCCACCAACCCTTCCCCACCACAACAGAATAGTGTTGCTGGCCCATTGAGAGTGGGAGGGACTTTCTCCACAGTGAGCAGAGATGGCCCAGCTCTCCAGGGCTCCAGGGCTCAGGAGTCCCCATTGCTCTACATTTACCTACCCACTCTAGAATATGAGAAGAATGGAGCTGCCAGGAGAACAGAATACAAACCACTTAGAGGTGGCTTGGGTTTTCTTTTCTCCCAACAAATAATGCTGAGAGTCCTTGACAAAGTGAAGATTCCTGTTCTCGAGATCTCACAGACATCTACTCACTGCCACAGCTATTTAGCCAGCCTGGACCCTTTGACCCACTCCCCACCTCCCCTGCACACACTGGGAAGAACTCACAATACCTTAGCTATAACCAGACAAAACCTAATGTAATGTGCCTTTTCCCTTGCAGCAACTCCTGGTCACAATGAATTAAGGTACTCAACAACTGTATGAATGCAGACAGGAACATGCAGAAGATGTCTCAGAAAGGCCAGAGGAAGCTCTCAGTTTTCCCACAAGCGTGTCTGCTGCAAAGGTTGAATGCATTCCAGCTCAGGGAAGCGGGCTGGAGCGATGTTGTTTTCCAAGCAGATCAGCCTTTCTACTGTCCCTGGATCTCCCTGAGCACACCCTCTTCCAGGCATGTATTATGCACTGTCAGTTTCATGAATGTGTTTACCTCCTCAAATGTCGAGCCCCTTCAGGGCTGACTCTAGGATCCAGCATCAACCAAGAAACACGGCTCATGCTTGAAAGTATGTGTAATGAATGAATGCAAGGAGATACATGTAATGTAAGAACAATGGATGAATGGGTGCATGGTGGATGGATGGGCAGGTAGATGGACAGATAAATAGTTAAATAGGTTGGTGGGTAGATAGATATGTGAGTGGATGTGTAGGCTGTAAAATGGATATGTGAGTGGCTGTGTAGATGGATGGATAATTACAATGATGATAGACAGATAGACAGAAAGATACATAGATACAGACAGACACGTAGGTGGATGGAGCAGACACACAGGTGGATGGTCTAATTCCCTGTTAAAGAGGTATACACTGCATTTCACCAAAAGAAATAATAGGTAGTAAACAGCAAGGAAAAATTAGTTGTCTCCGACTTTGAGTTCTTTTCTTAAATAGCATTTTGTTTTTCTTCAAAGCCTATTCAAGCTGCCTCCTAAATCCTCCTGGGAGGAGGCTCCACTGACCTTTCACTTTTCCTGGTTGTATGTTACTTCAATATTTCTCCCTACTTTTGGCAGAAGCTAGCACTCCAGAATTGATATGTGGATCTGTCATCTGCCCCCAACCTCAGCATCCTCACCTAGGTGACCTTCTTTGTGCAAACGGACTTTATGGTTCCTGGTGGGGACACAGCAGGTGGGGGAAGTTTTGTGCTTACAATCTGGTTGTCCAAGGAAGAGATCCTGAGGGCAAAAGGTCTAGAGAAGATGTTAGAATGACTGTTTATGCCAGGGGCCACCTCCAGATCTTGGTAAAAACTTAAGAGAACACTTCCCTTAGGGAAGGTGGGTAAACACAGTGTCCCAGTTTGGTCACACCAAGCCTCCAAGCGAATAGGGGGTGATCTGGGAGGAGAGATAACCTGAGCTGCAAGAACACTCCACAACACATTATTTGCCTGAAAGAGCTAACAGCTGAGGGTGGAGCCACAGGCCACAGAAAAGAAGAGTGTGGCCGGAAGGAGTCCCTGCCTCCTTCTTTCTGACATCTCACTTAAGTCCCAGTACACAACTCATTAGCAAAACGAAGACAGACAGCACAGATAGTGTTGTAGTTAGACCTTTGGTCTGAGGACATAGCTGGCTGGGAACGCTGCTGTGCAAAGGGAGAAGAGTGAAGCTGCAAAACAGGAGAGATGTCAAAGTGTCCAGGCCAAGGGAAGTGGCAGAAGAGAGACTGTTGCAAAGAAAAAGACACAGAACCAATCCAAAGTGACCACAGAGAGTGAAATCAGAGCTAGATGAGAGGCAATGCCACAGGAGGGGCCAAGGCTCTCTTGGAGGCTCACAGGCTATCTATGCTAAGATAAGACACAGTCAGAGAGGGAGTGGGCTTGGTCACTTAGAAAATCTAGAGCTACAACCTAGCTTGTAAGTCCAGTTCCCCTCTTACCCATTCATGTTGTCATATGTGCAACAAAGGAAGGTGGCCCAAGAACTTTGCAGCATTGCAACCTGAGCCAGCCTGGCTCCCTGCTGGATTCCCAGTGCACAGACATAATACATACTCTTTAAATGGGGGAGTCACACCTCAATCCTCACTCACTTGCTGAGCAATGCTGAGCAAGCCATTTAACACTCTCAGGATCATCCCAGCAAAACCCAATGTGATCAGGGCCCAGGGATGCAGTGAGCAGCCCTGATCTCCTCCTCTGTGTAATGCAAATGACAAGCTCTCAGTACACAGTCTTTCTTTAGGAGGGGGCAGAGGTAGGACAGCATAAAAAGGGCAAACACAGGACCTACGTGGCTCTTGGCTTCAGTGAGGGCTTATCTGGGAATGTCTCTAGTGGCTGGCAGGCTGGTATGATCATGGCATACAGAATGTGAGGCCAACTGGAAAGATGAACTTGGATCTGCCAAATTCTCATCCCCTGCTCTTTTCAGAGGTACACAGCAGTCATGTCTGGGATGTGCAGATTGTGGATTGGAAGACCAAGGAGGGGTCCATGCTGAGCATTAGTCCCCAACTGCACCTGAAATCTGCTCATGTGGACCCTTGAGTATGTGTCCCTGACCCTTCCCAGCCTCAGTACAAAGTCACAGCAGCCATGGGTGCCAGGACTGACTGAGTTTGCTTTAGAGGGCTGCACAATCTGGGGTGTCACAGGGTTACCCATTGAAAGAATGGTAATAGCTTTCCTTGGGATATTCCATGAAAAGACAGCAACAGTGAAAGGTACAGAGGACATGGACCCAGGCTGCCAAGAATTAAGTTTCATGGCCCATTGCACTCAGAAGGCTTCCTCGGCCACAGGACACCTGACAGAGATGATGCTGCAACGAGACTATCCAAGTGTACAGTGGTTTGAGCAAGGCAAGCAGCACACTCTTGAACAACGGTCAACCACTACCCAGCTCATGAGACTCTGCACTTGGCTACCTGTGCAAGCACTGGGGGAGGGGAGGAATTCAGTGCAAGGGAAAACTCCTTGACGTCTTCTCTAAATAGTCACCTCCCACTGCCACAGCACTGCTCAGCATCTCCCTAGGGACTTGATCACCACCACCACCTACCTTGTTCCTAGAGACAGACTTTTAAGCTCTACCCTACACGGTCTTCTTTCTCGGATGCACCTCCCACCGGATCACTGTTCCAAGAGAAGCTCCCTGAAGCCCCTCACCCCTTTGATCAGCTCCCCAAAACTCCTCGACTCTAACACCTCAGGCACATTGAGCTATGCCATTCTCCACTAGGTCTGTGGACCTCTGCATGTGTCAGTCTCACTCATGAGAACATGCTACAAAATGGCCTGAAAAGTCCCAATTTTTTGAAGCTGTTAAGAATCTGGCTTGGAAGCCAGCATCTATACCGGCCTGGAGTCTTGTCCTGACTCTGCTTCTACTCCAGCTTTCTGTTGTCATACACCCTAGGAGGCAGCAGATGACGGCTCAAGGACCTGAGTCCCTGCCATCCATGTGAGAGACCTGGATTAAGTCCTAGGCTCCTTGAATCAGCCTGGTCCAGCTTGGATCATGTGCAGAGTGAACCAGGAAAAGGAAAATGTATGTGTATTTCTGTGTGTCTCTCTTCCTTTAAAATAAACAAAACTAAATAAATAAATTGCTTTTTAAAGATTTATTTATTTGAGGGCCTAGTGCGATGGCCTAGCAGCTAAGGTCCTTGCCCTGAGCATGCAGGGATCCCATATGGTTGCTGGTTCTAATCCCGGGAGCTCCACTTCCCATCCAGCTCCCTGCTTGTGGCCTGGGAAAGCAGTTGAGGACAGCCCAGAGTCTTGGGTTCCTGCACCCACGTGAGAGACCTGGAGGAGGTTCCTGGCTTCAGATCAGCGCAGCACCAGCAGTTGCGGTCACCTGGGGAGTGAATCATCAGACGGAAGATCTTCCTCTCTGTCTCTCCTCCTCTCTGTATATCTGACTTTGCAATAAAAAAATAAATCTTTCAAAAAAAGATTTATTTATTTGCAAGATAGAGCTACATAGAGGGGAGAGATAGAGAGAGATTTTCCAAGTCCCTGGTGCACTCCTCAACTGGCCACAATGAGTGGGGCTGGGTCAGGCCAAAGCCGGCAGGCAGGAACTTCTTCTGAGTCTCCCACATGCGTGGGCCATGGAGAACAGAGAATTAACACCGCACATTTGTAAATGCTTGACCATAAGAACTGGCACATAAAAGTGATTGAACGAATGGCTGTTGACTAATGAAGGTTGAATGAAGAGTTCTAAAGCTGTTTTATAGGACACACAGAAGTAAACTGATACACACCATTGTCCCTTCTACAAGAAGGGCAGACAGAAGCCAGGCTGGGGACCCAAGGGGGGTCCTCCATGGACATAATCCATGGGGAGTTACCTATCTTCATTCAGGATCCAAGACTGCACCTGCATGGGATGGAAGGCTGCAGCCTCACCATCAGTTACTCACACGGGAGGCAGAGTCTCAGCAAGGCAACAAGAGCAGAGAAAACAGCACTTGCTGGTAAGCATGCAGCTCTCTGGAAACCCAGGAGACACTGCTGGTTGTCTGGACAGAAACCAACCACAAAAGCTGGCTAAGCATCAGCCGTGGGAAACCAGATTCGATTTTTAAAAGAGAGTTAGCACCAGAAATCCCACGATATCACTAACTACATTTTATGGAGGAGAATACTTGTGTCAGCAAGAGCAAAAGCAACCATAAAGATTGTTAAATTAATCTTCAGCAGGAAAATTAGGAGAACTTCAGAGTCAAAACGCAGAGGGAACAGAGCAAGGGGAAAGCAAGCCAGCAGGGTGGAGAAGTGGAGCCCTGGGGCAGAGGAGCAGGGCCTGGTCCCCAGAGGCTGTCTGTGCCTGCAATCTTGTCCCATCTTACATCAGCACATGTCATAGCAGCGGAGCGGCAGAGGCTGGCTCTGCTCAGCCACTGTAGCAAACCACAGGAGTTGACCTTCTCAACACTTCTGTAGGATGAGGCTGAAGACCAAGGCCCAGGCAGAATCAGTGCTCCTTTTTGCTGGGTCTTCACATAGCACAACTTTGGCCTCTACAGACCTGTGGGAGACATTTGCCTCACTCAGGAGGGCTCCACTGTCATGACTGAGTCACCAACCCTGCCCCTCAGGACTGTCACTTTGAGAGCTAGGCTGTGACTCATGAACCTGGGGAGGAGGACACCAGCCTTTAGACCCCAGTAGGTGCCGTGTGCACCCAGGGATACAGGGTCTTAAGGACACAAGGATGTGCAAGAAACCCAGATGCTCTAGTCAGTCACTGAGTCCCCAGAAAGAGAATTAGGACAAGAATTATTAGTTATAGTTATAACTGATTATAATTATATATGTACCCCCATGAGACAGGCTGAACTCTTCGGGTCAGCAATATGCTTCCATGCCTATGCAGTCATCAATAGGCTGAGACTTCTGTGTGCCCGATCAAACAGGAGAGACCCCCCAGAGGATATGAAGGGCACATGGCTGTGCAGCAAGGCTACCTGATTTCCAATATGCTAGATTAAATCTGGGAACCCAGCAGGCCTTAGTGGGATCCTTACTTTGGGGCCCAGGGATTGCGGTGCACCTGCTTTGTGAAGGTAAGAACCATCCTTGGGGAGAGGGAGTGCAGGCCAGGTTCAAAGTCATGGGATGGGCTGCATCACACTTCAATCCACTGTCTTCCCACCACCCAAGCTGGCAATGTGGAAAACATTCTCATTAAGAAAGGCTGTCTTTTCTTTAGGGCTTCTGCACTGTCTTTTTTTTTCTCCCTCCCTCCGTCATTAATCAAGCAAAGTGGCCTCTTGAGGGAGCATATCACAGCGGCAAACAGCAGGGGCTGACCTCTGACCAGACCCTCAGACCGGCTCTGGTCCGCCCCCAAAGTCAGACAAGCAGCAGACACAGGAGCCAGCAGGCAGAACAAGCTGACATCCAGATGCCACAGCTTGAGAAATCTGTCCCCAGGCAAGGCTTCTCTTGCCAAACTGCTGTTGGTCCACCTGTCCTGAGAGAGGGCATCATGACCAGGCATCAGGAGGCACAGATGTTGGCAGAGGACAAAGAGGTTGTGGGGGCCAAGCCTGAGCAGCCAGCATACACATTGTGTGTGGCAGCACCTCTGGGCTCCAGCAACTCAGGCAGCCCCCTTAACAGCCAGCATCATCAACAGGTACACCCAAGGAGACCACCTGCACCACAGTCTCTGACAAAATCTTGCCCCTCTTACACCTGTCTGGGTCTCAGGGGTTAGGAAAACCACTGAAAGCCAAAACAACTTTCGTATGAGCAAGGAAGCTGCAGCAGCAAGGCATCCCCTGACAGCTTAACAAAAACGTTGCTGCCTGGGAAAAAAACACAGGAAGCCCTAAAGAAATCACAGTGTGTGGGGCAGAGAGGATGGGGATGTTTTAAGGCAATGAGTGAACACTGGGGAGGCTAGATTCAGCTAAGCCCTTCAGCAGCTGTGAAATGCTTAGGGAGCATTCCACAATAACAACCACATTAACCCCCACCACGGCTGCACTCAGGCACCAGGCTCCTCAATGACCAGACAACAAGACAACGCAGCTTACATCATCCTGCCTGCCACGCGGGGGACACAGAGCTGAATGCAAACAGGGTGACAAACGGGAGCATTCTGTCCTGAAGCAGTCGCCTGGGCAAGGCAGTTCCAGTTACAGGGCATTCACTGGTTCTCCCCCAAGCACGGCTGCCCGTGAACTAAAAAGCAGCAAAGTCACAAGCTTTCGAGGGCCCAGTTATCACTTTTATAACTCACTGAGTCAGGCAAGCCTTTAACGAACTTGTCAAAAAAACTAACAATAAACATTCAAGAATGAGAAAGACACAAACAGGACAGCACTTTGTAGAGAAAAAAGGTATGTCAACAGCAGGACTGCGTGTTGGCCAATGCCATGCTTTTTAGAGCCTCTAGCAGCTACTTATTTAGATATTTTTCTCTCTGTTAAACAGGAACCCAATTGATTTGCTATAATAGGGCTTAGCTGGCAGCTGAACATAGAGATCCCCAGCCACAGGCCTAATAGAGGAAGATGGAGCTTCTGGGGTCAGCTCCATGGGAGAGATGACAGATGGTCTTACAGTCACACCCTGTTCCTACCAGTCTTCACAGAAACATATCATCCCAGGAGCATCAGGGAAGAGGGATTGGAGATGGACTAGAAAGTTCCATCTCCAACAGGATTTTCATTAATTTCATCAAGACAAAGTTAATAATCCATGACACAAATGTTTTTTTTTTTCTTCGAGTTGGTTGTTCTAAACACGTTAGAACCTTCTCTATAAATCTCACAGCTAGAGGCTAGTAGAAATTAGTTTGCCTTCTACGTTGTCATTAAGAAAGAAAGGAGTGGTAATAGTTTCCAGAGGAGACTTGAAGGGAATGGGCTTGTAAATGAGATGAATCTACAAGCTACCCCAAGTCACTGCTGAGCAGGGCTGAGTAAATAAATCCACATTTCTCTCTCACCGCACCCCGACCACCACCAACAACAATGAAGAAGAGGCAACAAATGGAGAAATTTCTTCAATGAAGTGTTTTGTTTACTTAAAAATGGGCTCCTAGAGACCATTAATTGTGCCAAGACCTGCATGATTTTTCTCTTAAGATTTATTTATTGATTTAAAGACAGGGTTACTGGGAAAGGAGAGCAGGGGAGGGGAGGGAAAAGAGGGGAAGGAGAAAAAGAGAGGGAAGGGCAGAGCAGAAGAGGGGGAGGCGGAGGAAAAGAGAGGAGGGAAAGGGAGCGGGGAAGGAAGGAGAGGAAAGAAGCGGGGAGAAGAGAGAACTGGGGAGACCACCGAGGCATGGTCCCCCAGACACTGCCTCTGTCTTACTTTGCTAAAGGTTGCCTCTCTGTCACTAATGGATGGAATCTGGTACACAGTGCCTGACCCTGCAATCTAACTTTTTCCCATCCTCACGGGAGTGACATTTACAGAGGTTTCAGGGAGAGGGACTGTGATGTAACCCTTGCTGCTTTTCCTAAACTCCAGAGAGGAGGAATACAGAACAGGCCAGCAGCTTCCTAAATTCCAAAACTGCATCAAGAGCTTTCTTTCGCTTTTACAAGGACAGGCTATGGGAGGACTATGGCTTAAGCTGTCACCTGTAACATTAGCATCCCATCTCAGAGCACCAGTTCAAGTCCTGACTGCTCTGTTTCTGATCCAGATCCTTGCGAATGCACCTGGAAATGCATTGGGAGACGGTCAAAGTCCTCGGGCCCCTGCCGCCCATGTAAAAGACCCAGATGGAGTTCCAGGCCCAGCCCCAGCCATTAAGGCCATTTGCAGAAGGAACCAGTGTATGGAATATCTATTTTTCTCTTTCTAAGTGATTTTCAAATAAATACATAAATCTTAAAAAAAAAAAAAAAACAGATTTTTTTTCCCCCATTCTGACCCATGTGCCCAGGGTTCCCAATTCCACCATCCTACAGAAGCCCTTAGCCAACCTTCCACCAAATCAGAAAAATCCCAGACATACCAATGAGCTAGCACCCTGGTGCAGTGTATGTCAAGGGTGAACAGGGTCACTTCAACTGAAATCACTATCTGTCATGTTTCCCTCTTCCCTCCACCCAAACACAAAATCACAGAACATACTCAAGATTTGGCAAATGACAAAGATCTACAGCCCACTAGAGATCCTGGCAGTCCCCCTTACTAGCCTGCATGGCTCCAGCCAGGGCAACACCAGGCTGTTCTTGGTGAGTGAGGATGGCACTGAGATAATGGACATGCCACCTCTGCCATGAAATCCTGCTGCCTATTCTTCATGCCTGGCAGGGTACAGGAGATAAAGTTAGTTTCAGTGTTCAGTGGCAAGGTGATGACATACCAAGTTCCAGGTATGCTGATAGTATGGTTCAAGGCAAGGTGATAGTATACCAAGTTCAAGGGTTCCACAAGGAGAAGTGATCTTTTGTCACATGGCTGCCGCACAATATCAACCCAAATTTTACTCTGCACAACAAGTAGCAAAGTGCATTTGGACACTCCCTGCCCTGTCTCCTTGTTGCCCCCATGCATCCAGAGAGAAAACCTATTTCCTATAACAAGCACAACACTCTCCATCCTATCCCAAGCTCAAAAGACCAGCCAATGCAGATTGTAACCAGCCGGAGTATGGATGAAGAGCTAAATTTGTGCCTCTTACCCCGGCAGGAAAGGAGCAGGTGCATCAGGCCATGACTCTGCTCCCTTGCCCTCATACCTCACTCATCTGGGGATGCAGCATTCATTGATGTGCAGGGAAGCTTCCTAGATGTAGTGCGAGACCATGTCCATATCCATAGCTTCTTATAAGAAGGAGTCTCAACCAAGCTTAAGTTGATGACTTCTCAAAGGAAGATTGCAGCCCCAGCCCTGCCAGGTGAAGCCAATCCCACAAATCAGCAGACTAAGACTGGAATGTTCTTCACTTCTCAGCATCTTTTAAGTACCACATGCACCTGCTGACTCCAGGTGTAACTGCCTGCCAGCGCCACTCAGAAACACTACAGCCCTCCGGTGTTCTTTTCACCAAAACACAGAGGAGTAGTAAATAAAGCTGGTGGGCAACAGTACCCAGCGTGTGCCCCACAGTGTGGCTCAGAGTGTGTCCCTTTCAGCAGCTTCAGGATGTGACTTAGATTCTTGCAAGGAATCAAGGGTTCAGAGTGGGAGCCTGCACACTGACCTGGAGCATCTGGAGGTAGCCTTCCTGGGGGTCGCAGAGCAGGGAGGAGATGCGGTGATTCTTCCTCATGCACTTCTGGTTGTCCTTGGCAGAGGGGAAGATCTGCCGGACCACGGTCATCCTGCCGAGGGCACTGTGGACCAGATCTAGGATCTCGGGGTCACTGATTTCCTGGGAAGAGAAGCAGACCTTGTTAGTAGCAGCTCATGGATCCAGGCACGCATTCTTTAGTTGCTACACATTCACAGATCACAATTACATCTCTGCAAACAGGAGTATGTGACGCTCAGAAAGGGCAGGAAAAGGATGTAGAAGGATTCCACAGGGTCAAGCTTTTAGGAACCCACACTGTCAGTGTCAGGGTAGGCATTAGGCAAACATGGAAGAGAAGTTTCCCATTGGGAGTTATCTAGCTTCCGTGTACAGGGAAAGCCAGATTCCACCAAGCTAGGTGCTCAAAACGCAATGTGCTTGCCTAGTGATTTCTGAATAATGTGATTCGCGTTATGAACGTGCATCAAAGTTTGGAAACATCTGTTCATTCACTCACACCTTTATTTCACAGCCTTTGGCCCATATCTCCTCTGAGATCTGCTCCATTCTGAGAGCTAGGTCGATAAGCTAGTGCAGGATTCAGCTCTGATCCCATCCTGGGAGTTTCCATTGTGAGATGACATGAGAGGTGGGTTTGAAAAACTTCGCAGAAAAAGGAAATTAAGAGATGCTGTTCTTTGGGAAGAAGAAATTTTGAAATCTACACATAACCTTTTTTTTCATCACATGTATTTTTTCATGAACTTTTTAAAGACTTCTCACATGCACAGATTCCACAGTTTCCTGCATCAAAATAAACGTATCCTCTAAATCTATTTTCTAGAGAAGTACTGAAGTCCCCTAGAACACCAAATATCCCAAAGGTAAAGAAAAGCCCTTGTGCTTTCCCAGTTAGCTACTGCACCGGGTTCCTCACATACACCAGCTCATTAGTGCTCACCACCACCTCGGGGATATTATGAGGTAGATCCTGTTATTATCCCATTTCAAAGGAACAGCCTGGAGCACAAGACTAGCACAGGGAGCAAGCAGCAGGAGCTCATTCCAGGATGAGGCATTCTCAAGGAATTGGCACCCATACTGCACCAGAGGATGGGGATGCACTTGGTAGCAAATTGCATAAATACATGTATATAGGGAAGGGCACCATGGCTAGCTACCCTGCCTTCACAGAAAGGCAACAGAGAGAGGGTGAAACACTGATCTGCAGAGACCAGGACAGTGGCAGGACCACTGGTTCTCTGTAGAGCATGTGAAAGGAGGAACTCTCAGAGAGGAGGATGGAGTTGTATGTGGGAGTACAGGGTCAGTATCCTGCTAAAGACCCACTCAGGGTGTACATAGGAGCTCTTCAAAGGTTGTAGACACAAATGAGCCACAATCAGAATTACTTTTTTGTTAACTTCTGGGTTGTTGGCTGGAGAGATTAGAGAGGAATAAAAGTGGAGGGGGGGACAGCAGGGAAGAGAGCCCCCAGGCTCCAGAGCTGGTGCAATACAAGCACTGGAGAAGATGAGGACAAATCATAAACTAAGAGCTCCAGCAGCGGGGGAGAGGGCTAATCAGGCTAAGGAACGCTCAGGCTCACGGTCTCTTACAAGTGACTGAATCAGCAGTTGGTTGCAAGTCAAGATCTTTAACTCTAAATTACTCTGTCTTATAAATAGGCCTTACGTCTCTCTCCTAACAAACGACCCATTCTAGCCTTGCGATTCTGTGATGGAGTAAGTGGAGCTAATGAGGTTAGAAATCAGGGTTCCGAAATTATTTGAAGAAGAACCCAACATTATTAGGGATAATATGGTAATTAATGTGTGTACATGTGTTTGCACGCATGTGTGTAGCATTGTTAGTAAAAAAAAAAAACACAGATGCAACTGTGGGAGAAAGTGAAAAAATCAAGAAGTATGTCCTTCGAGCATGATCAATAGTTCCAAGATGCACAGAACTGCAGAAATCCCCAAAGAATTCAATGTGATTACATCCTAGATTCTGGCACTGCAAAAGCTTGTACTTCAAAGTATTTGTTCTGCTCAGTGGAGGATGATCGTATAGGATTGTAATGCATATAACTAGAAAATGTTCACATCCCAGGGCCATGGGTCGAATGAACCCAGACCGCAGTGGCCACCAGCTGTCCTGTGCCCAGGGCCCTGTCGATAGTATGGCACACAGGATGAGAGAAATTACAACTTAACCTAAGAGGAGGCAGCAGTTCAGGGAAGAGCAGTGAACACTCCAGTTAGCTCTCCCTGGCAGAAGGAAGACAAAAATTGGAGAGATCATATCAAGAAAGAACACCAGACCACGATTCTTTGGGACTACATAGTTCCAGCACATCTCTATAAAGAAAGGAAAGGGTGTTTCTCCTGCTATCTGCTGTCCTCCCATTCCCTTAGTGCCAGAGGCCACCAAAGGCAGGTCATTTTCCTAGCTCTTCTATGACACCTCATTCATTTCCTTTTCTCAGAGGAAGTGTCAGCAGCACCAAATCCTTCCCATTTACCTCCAAATGCCCTGGAAATCAGGTTCCCAGAAAATCCCCTAGGGAGCTGACATACAGCATGACCAACACCTTCCCCAACAACCTACAGTAGCACCCAGGGTGAGCGGCTGAGTGAGCCAAGGGCAGCTGCAGCACAGAGGGGGCTCAGCCCCTGCCCCCCAGCTGCCCTGGTCTGCAGACTGCTCATTTTCCATTCTGTCTGTCCAAGTCTCTGTGAGGACTTGGCAGAGCTCTCTGCCAGCCCATTAGCCACCATATGCCCTCCTCACGATGAGGCTCTGTTGCAACCTTGTAGACCTTCCTGTCTTTCTGGCCTGGGTCTCATCTGCCAGTTCTGGTTCTTAGCACATACACTGCCTGCCAGTGCCTTCTCACACCTACCCATACTTGTCCAACGTGGTGATATCTGAATGCAATTATTGTCTAGAAATTTACCGAAGCAACTACCGTGTTTCCTTGCCCCAATTCTGAACCCATGGGAACAGTCAGTTTAGCAGCTGCATGCCAGGGCTTACTCTCCTTTGCTGGATGTGCTCATTCCCTGCATGCTGCTTTCACAGAAGATTTGGCAGATCCACTGCGAGTCAGCCTCTATTCAACCAGGAGAGATCCTCATCTTGGGTCCTTCCTCAGGGTACAGACAACTGGTAACCCTAAGCAGCCAGTTTAAACCACCTGTTGGGAGAACAACCCTCTGTCCCAGTTAAACACTTCCTACAGACAGTACTGCTGATGAGCACAAGCAGCCAGACAATGTGTATACACTGCTGTGGGGAGCCACATTAATTAGCAGAGAAAAACAAGAGAAACAACTCAGACCAGATGTTACTGGAGTGTGCAGGCTCACATGGATAAACCTCTCTTACTTTGCATCTTTTAAGTTTACACTGTGAAATGTATCTTTTGCACAGACATTAGACATGAAGAATAAAGTTATTTCGATGTGCCTTTCACCAAACTAAGAAAAATGCTACCCACCATCTTGGTTGGATGCATCCTCAACAAATGCTTCCTCTCTACTCACCAGAACTAATCTATGCCATACTGATTTATGCAGGAAACCCAACCAGCATACAGCTTGGTCATGCACACTTTGCTCAGCTTTGTGTTTTCTAATCTCTGCGTATTCCTCCAAGAATTGTGTCTTAACATATTGGTGCCCAAACTGTGTTGTCTATCAGAATCATCTGGGGAACTTGACGAAAGTATACAAGTCCAGTCCCATTCCATTACAATGAGCAGGGACCCTGTGTTTGTAAACTATCCAGATTATCCCAACAGTGCTTTAAAAAAAAAAAAAAAAAACTTGTTTGGGGTCAACATTGTGCAATAGTGGGTAAAGCTGCCACCTC
Organism: Ochotona princeps; assembly: GCF_030435755.1. NCBI lineage: Eukaryota > Metazoa > Chordata > Mammalia > Lagomorpha > Ochotonidae > Ochotona > Ochotona princeps. The sequence goes on along the minus strand of NC_080844.1, from coordinate 9,185,740 downwards.
TAATGTTGATACCCACGTGAGCACTGGTGTGTGTCCCAGCTGATCCACTCTGGATCTAGCTCCCTGCTAAAAGCCTGAGAAAGGAGCATAAGATGGGCCAAGTGCTTGGGTCCATGCCACCCATGTGGGGGACCTGCAAGAAGCTCCTAGCTCCCGGATTCAGCTTGGCTTTCCCCTAACCTTTGTAGCCACTTGGGGAGTGAATCTTTGTCTCTCCTTTTCTCCTTGTAACTTGGGGAGTGATCGTTGTCTCTTCTTTTCTCTTTGTAACTCTGCCTTTCAGAAAAACACATCTTTTAAAAAGCCAATTTAACACAAAGGTTTTATGATTTACACTTACAGATAGGTGCAGCTCTAGTATATTTATTTGCAAAGTTGTACACCACAAGATTGCATTAGATAGCCAATGCCACAACTGCTTTTATAACCTTTCAAATACTACATTTGATTACCACTACAAACAAGGCTTTCTTGCGTATGAGCCATGGTATTCTCATCTAAGAATTTTTCTAGAGTGTATGTCTAGAACTAAAATTTCTTTAATAAGAAATTATACAAACATCCAATTATTAATAATGTCCAATTGCCAAAGAAGTTACTCTGACGTAGAACCACATACTGGTAAGACAGTTCTGATACTTTGTCTCTTTGCCTACACCTGATATAGTATATGATTTTCTGATATTTGTCAGTCTGATGAGGACGAACCAGAACACTGTTAGATTTTAATTTTCACTTTCTTAAATTTTAATAAAGTAGAATATTTCTCAAACATTAATAAATCATTTGTATTTCCTTTACCACATTTGTGTTTGTATTTCATTTCCACTGGTTTGTATCTTGTACATATTAATTGGTGGGATTTGGCAAAAATCCCACCTTTGTCACAAATTACAAACACCGGGCTTGGTAGAACTACCTAGAAACCCACCTAGATTGCTTCCTTCTTCATGCAGTGGTAGGCTTTGTAGCTCCTTTGCATGAATGCTTCATGCACATTCACTGTCAGTGAGTGATATCTGTCAAAGATCTATTTTTAGATAAATTAGAATTATGTCCTTCTCTTAGTATGTTACCTACATTACCTTTCTATAATTTAAAGACTTTTAAAATAAATTCCACAAAGGCGAACCTTTTATCATTCTGTAGATAACCTCCTGATGTCTAGCAATGTATCTTGCCTTGTATCTAGTTCATTTGATATTAGCATAGGCAAAGCCACACGTTTTCTTTTGGTTCTTTTGGTTAGTATCTCCCTTTTTGTGTCTCCTTGCTGTTAGAGTTTCTCTACATCATGACTTTTAAAAATACCCTAAATAATTTTAACATCTCCATTTGGTGATGGTTTAATAGAAATAGCAGTGTATTTTTCTTGAGTATAATGATTTATGCAGAAAACCCAGCCAGCATACAGCTTGGTCATGTGTGCTTTGCTTGGGTGGACTTATACCACTTCATTTGTTACATAGTTTTACTGTTTCTTTTTTTTCTTTCTTTCTTTCTTCTTTTTAAATTTTCACTGTGGGATAAATTTTTTCCATTGTAATATATTACCCTCTTTCAGAAGTTACATTGTTTATGTTCTTCTTGGATTAAATATGCTGGATATCTTCATATCTGGATATGATGGCTGAATAATTTCTTCTAAGACACCTCAGCCCCAATCCTGGAGCCAGTGAGTGTTATAGTGCACAACAAACACAACGAAGTTTTGCAAGCAGTGATTTTACTTGTCAATGTTTTCCTCCAATCACCATTATCCTGACTGTGGGTGCACCAACAGCACATGGCACTTTCTTTGTGGCCTTCTATTATGCACTATCTCCACTGTTTAATTTACTTTTTCCATTTAACCAATTTTTGTCATTGTAGTGGTTGGATATTCTTTCCTAGACCTCAAACCTTACGTCTGGGGCTATCCAACTCCTCTGAGAGATTTGTTGATGATAAAAATGCTTTTTGTTCCTGGAATATGTCTTTATTGGATCTCCTTCTTAAAAGCCACAGCACTAAGTTGAATGCTCGGCTCTCCTCCACGTGGAAAGTAATACAACAGTCTTCACGCTGCCATTGTTGTCCAGTGATCTAGTTTTCTTCAGTTGTAACAACACAAATGATCATGATTTTAGTGGATTTGGATAACAGCTTTTTTCTGTCTCATTTCTGGAGGCCAGCGGTCCAAAGTCAGCCTTGCTGGAAGAGCAAGAGATACAGTCACTGGAATCACGCCTTACCTCTTCCAGCCTCCCTGGCTGCCATGTTCCATGTCAATCGACATCACTCCAACCTCCATCGTCAAGGCCACATTGCTCTTTCTCTGTGTGATTACTTCTTCCTTTGCCTCCCCATGATAAAGATTTTTGAGATTTCATTTAGGACTCATCCAGATTGTCTAAGGTAATCTCCCATTTCAAGATCATCAACTTCCTGATATATGAACAGTTCCTTTCACAGCATCACAGAATGCACATCAGTCCCAAGTTTAGACTTGAGATCTTGAGAAGCCACTATTCAACCTTCACATCCAGATATTAGAAACCCTGTAAGTGTCATTCCTCTGTAGATGAACTATCCTTTCTCTCTGGATGCACTGTGGACTCCTCTTGGTCTTTGTTGTTCCTCCTTCTATCCTCCCTTACCTCTTCCTTTTCTCATTTTCCTTAGGACGTCCCTATGCATTCTCTGAAACTCAAGTTGCATCCATACTACCTCAGAAACTCTTTAAGGTTGCATCCACCATCTCTCTTTAGTCAATGTAAATTAAATTCTGTTTAGGGTTTCAGATACTATAGGTGGTGTAAACTTAGATCACAAACTTATATGAAGTTTGGGAATTCTGAAAAACAAAATCCTCTTCCAAAGCAGCTCCAAAGTCAACAACAGGAAACTGTCTTTGTTTCACTCTTTTGCATATAACATTCATTAATTCGTACATAGATGATGTAGATTTCTAGCTTTGTGTTGAAATCTCTCATTAGGTACTTAGACTTAATATTTTGTTTCCTACACTGCGCTTAGCAACAAGAAGGAATATCCAAGATTTCCACAGTTTGGTTAACACATTTAAGTTTGAAGCTTGCATATTATTGCGATTATTCATATTCACTTTATATGTGGCCTATATGGATATTATTCTTGACAGCTTCTATTTTAAAATATTTTAAAAATATATCCACTTCTCTGGGTCCTTTCCCTTTGGGGAGTACTATTCAAGCTAGTTATTCTTCCATAAAGACATACTGTTAAATCTATTGTGTGAAATTTAAATTTTTTAGCCCATGACCCTGTTCTTTTTCTGGAACACATACTTATCTCCCAAATTGTTCCCAAGTACCTTGGATATGTGCGTGATGAATCCTCAGTTGTCATGCTACAATTTAGATTTGCTTCCTGTAAATGTCTTTTCTATGTTCATAGTCATTAACATTCAAAATACAGCTATGAATCAGGAAAATGAAAATGAAAACAAAAACCACAATGAGATTTTATCTCACCTCAGTCACAATGGCTATCATCCAAAAATTTTTTAACAATAATAAAAATAGGGCCCGGCGGCGTGGTCTAGCGGCTAAAGTCCTCGCCTTGGAAGCCCCGGGATCCCATATGGGCGCCGATTCTAATCCCGGCAGCTCCACTTCCCATCCAGCTCCCTGCTTGTGGCCTGGGAAAGCAGTTGAGGATGGCCCAATGCTTTGAGACCCTGCACCCGCGTGGGAGACCCGGAAGAGGTTCCAGGTTCCCGGCTTCGGATCGGCGCGCATCGGCCTGTTGCGGCTCACTTGGGGAGTGAATCATCAGACGGAGGATCTTCCTCTCTGTCTCTCCTCCTCTGTGTATATCTGGCTGTAATAAAATGAATAAATCTTTAAAAAAAAAAAACAATAATAAAAATAAATAAATGTTGGTGAGGAATGTGGGGAAAAAGTACACTGATCGACTGTTGGTGAGAATGTAAACAAGGACAACCACAATGGAAGACGGTATGGAGATTACTCAAAGATGTGGAAATAGATTTAACATATGACCCAGCCATCCCACTCCTGGTAATTTATCCAAACAAAAAAGAAATCAGCTTATGAGAGAGTTTTGGTAATATACGTACTTATTGTAGTTCAATTCATAGTAGTTAAGATATGGAATCAACACAGATGCCAAACAGCTGATTACTAGATACAGAAAATATATTGCATATACACCATAGAATGCTACTTAGCCACAAAAAAAAAGAATGAAATCCTGTTTTTTTTTTTTTTTTGCAAAAAAATGGGTACAAGTAGAACCACGATGCTTAATAAAATATGCAAGTCTCAAAAAAAGTTTTCTCTCATATGTGGCCACTAATACAGATCACAAAAATATGCATAGGACCAAAATGAACACCTTGTGATCTGATCATTGTTTTTAGCTTTTGTTTATATTCCTGTGGAATTTTGTCCTCTTACCTTTTATTTGTTGAGTATTATGGTTAGTGATGAATCACGCCTGTGAATGCAGAGTGCTTCAAAATTATGTCTGCACAAGAACTGATCAAGAGAGGGGATGGAAGGAGGGGAAAGACGAACAACAGAGAACAGAGGGAAGTGTGGCTGCCTTATTGGAACTATGGAATGCATAAAACCCGTTCTCACTGGAGTTAGGTGGTACCTCAATGTGTTTTTCTTTTGTATCTCCTGATGGTTAGGGATCCTGAGCATCTTTCATATGCATGTTAGCCATTGAATCTGTTCTTTTGAAAAATTTCTGTTCCTTTCATTTACTTATTTTTTTCACAGGGTTGTTTTTTGTGTTGTTGTTATTTGCTTGCTTGTTTGTTTTTTCTGTCCCTGGGTTTCTGAAGCTCTTTGTAAATCCTGGATATTAGCCCCCTATCACTTGTATAATATGCAAAAATTTCTCCCATTCTGTTGGTTGCTTCTTCACTTTGTTAATTGTTTCCCTGGATCTACATAAGCTTTTTAGCTTGATGTAGTCCCCTTTGTTTATTTTGTCTTTGACTGCCTTTGCTTTTGGTGTGTTTTCTAAGACGTCTTTCCCCATCCTATTTCTTGGGGAGTGCTTCCTATGTTTTCATTTAATAGTTTGATGGTTTCTGAGTGTAGATTTAAGTCCTTGAACCATTCTGAGCTGATTTTCATATAATGTGACAGGTACAGGTCTTGCTGCTTAATTCTGCAAGCTGCTGTTTAGTTGTCCCAACAGCATCTGCTGAACAGATCAGGCTTTTCCCCTGGTTTGTTTTCAATTTTCTTGTCAAAGATTAGTTGACTACACATGTGTGGGCTCCTTTCTGGTGTTTCTTTTCTATTCCGCTGATCTTCTCTGTTACTGTATCAGTACCAGACTGTTTTGATGACCACTGCTCTGTCGTATGTCTTGAGGTCTGGAATTATGATTCCTACACTCAGAACTCCATTAACAACACCTGTTGGTTTGGGAAACTTCCTTGGCAAGTCATAGCTCCCACTGGTGAACATGTGGTCCAGACCTGGGGGTCGGACAAGCTAAGCAAAGTAGCTCCAACAACTGGTCAATGTATGAAATGGCAATGGAATGGGCGTATTGGGCAGAACTGAGCAAACCCTAGCCCATAAGTAAAATTAGAGACCAGGATAGAGCACAAGACATGCCCAGCCAGGTTCTTGCACCTACTGATCTGCGTGAGCCATAGACGCTAAGCCACAGTGTCCAAGGCAGGGGTTGCACGACAGGTGACAGGCTGTGCCAAGCTGAGTCAGAGCAACCACTGGCATGCACGTGATCTATGGCTGGGAACAGGCCCAGTTGGGTAGCTAAGGGAACACCCTAGCTGGGTGGAGGTTGCCACTAAGGGGCGCACGAGCTGGAATGGGGGCTGCATTCTGATAAGGAAACAGTTGTAGTCTCCCTTGGCACAAATGTGGACTGGGACTGGATGCACCAGGCCGGGCTAGACTCCAACACCATCTGGTGTTCTGGAGGACCAGGGTAGATGTGGGATGGACTAAACTAGGTCTCAACCCCTACTGAGCCATGTATGAACTGTATGGGGGTATGGACGATCCGTGGTTGGGCTGAAACACCCAAGAGCAAGAACCAGAATGAGTTGAAGGCCAGTTAGGAAAAGCCACTGTTCCTGCTAGGACAGGAGGTGAACTGAGTAGGGCTGGCTCATGGACCCATTGGAATGCGTGAAATCTGGCATTGGGAGGGGTTCTGATGAAGGAGCCTGGGCAACTCCTCTGGCAGGGCACAAACCCTGCAGATAAGCGCAAGAAGCATGAAAGGAAATGGCCCAGAACAGGTCATGGAAAGTGACCCACTGGCATACATTTGGCATGAGTCGGGGGCAGACCATGCTGAATCAGTTCATGTCATCCACTGGTAAATTCAAACACTGGAACAGAGTGTGGGTCGAGCCAGGTTCGGTTGCGACAAAAGCAGTACACAATACAGAATGCCAAGGTGAGGTTGCCTGTGCCAGATGTGACCGCAGCACCCAACAGCACACGTGAGAACCAGGAAGGGAGGGGGCAGAGCCGGCAGGGGAATAAGGGGTGGTTCCCTTGTTGGACAGCTACTCCCACTGGAGAGCGTGAGCTGGGGTGGGGGCAGACCAGAGTAGGCAGGGCCACAACACCTGTGGGCCTCATGTGGATTAGACCAGGGAAAAGCCAGACTGGGCTGATTATTCCTACTGGTGCAATCTACAATTAGAGTGGGTGAGGATTGTTTGAGCTTACCCACAGCATCAGCTGGCAGAAGCTGGCACTGGGGTCTAATTCTGTCAAGTTTAACCACAGAACCACCTGGAGAGTGCATAATCCGGAAGTGGGAGTGGCCTGGGAGGGAAATAGTGGGCTCCTCCCTCTTGGGTTACCACCCCCACAGAAGGGCACGAAAACTAGGACAGGGGCCGGATAGAGAGACACCCAACAACATCCATGAGGGCTGGATAGATGAGCTGGTTAGATGGAACAAGGCTTTAATACCCATTGACATGCATGAGATCAGAAAGGGATGCAGGACAGACTGGTCTAGTCTGCTGCACACACTGGCAACCAGGGCAGGAGGCGGGCCTGGTGGGGATTATTGTGGGTCACTCTGACTAGGCTGCAGCCCACACTGGTTTGTGTGAGGGCTTTGTATGTGCTTGGCAGAACCAGGATGGACAGTAACACCATTGATTCCAGTGGAGGACAGGGATGAAAACAGATCCAACCGAGCAGTTGCAACCACCAGCTGATTGGGGCAATGGACTGTGCCGGGCCCTGTGCTTGCTAGTACATACAAGAATCTGGTCTGGGAACACCTCAGACAGTTTCTTTGGGGATCTCCCCAATCTAACTGCCAGACTCAGAACCCTAACCATCAAAAGACAGAGGACAGAACAAGCCCATCAACCACCTCAGCTATATGTTGGCAGTGAAAAACTGGGCAAATGGAGACTCTATGATGGACTATGTCAATCAGTGGATTCTTCAACGACCTCATTGTGCTAGGAGTGGTGACACTGGCAGCAATTCAGAACTGTTGAACTATCAAAACCACTTGAGCAAGACCCTCGGAGCATGCCCCACATCGGGGACCTGGGGTGGGTGGGAGACTGGGTGGGGCTTCTCCCTTAAAATCCCCTTTACATCAGATGTATTAAGCAAACAATATAGAACTAATTGTCTTTAAAAAAAAAAAGAATAAAGCCGAATCCCAGTACCTATAAAACTGTGTCACATAATACAATGTAATTAATAAATTTTTTTAAAAAGTGAAAAAAAAACCTGCTGGTGTGGATGTGGAGAGAAAGGTACCTTCCTCTTCCCTGCTGGTGGGAATGTAGCCTAGTACAACCACTATGGAAATCAATATGGAGAGTCCTTAGAGAAATGAAAAACCTATCATTATGACCCAGCTATTCCACACCTGAGAATGTACCCCAAAAAAATGAAAACCGCATATCAGAAGAGAATCTGTAATCCTAAATTTACAGCAGCACAAGCTACAGTAGCAAAGATGTGGAAACAACCCAGACGCCCATCCAAAGAAGAGTGCTTAAAGAAAACATGGTACATCTATTTCATGGAATATTACTCATCCATTAAAAATAATGAAATTATACCACTTGCAACCAGATGATTCCAACTAGAGACCATTATGCTCAGTGAAATAAGTCAATCACAAAAGGACAAATACCATATGTTCTCTGTAAAGTAAGAAAAGTATCATGCAAACTAGGCTTTTGTGTTTTCCTTTCGTCACCCATGCATTGGTTATTCAATGGAACATTTTTTCGACTTCATGGTGCTGTAACTTTTGTTGTTGTTCTTGGTTCAATATCACACCTGACGTTGACCTTATTTCATGGCTTCTCATTTAAGGGAATGTATAGTGATGGAGTAATAGAGACTACCATACCCAGATGTGAAGATATATTGCAATATGCACCCCCTACTTCCAAATCAAAGATGGACTCCCAGTGAAACTATTGGATATATCTAGACAAAGACATGCTGGACTGTTTGTCATTGTCTGCACCAGCAATGCAGGGGCACACTTAAATAACAGACTGATGGAATTATAACTCCTTACGAAGGAATATAGTACTGTAACAATATGTATGTATTGGGGAAATCAATTGAGTGTGGGAAATTGGGGAGAGGGGTTGGGAATCCCAGTCTCTACAGAATTGTACCATAAAATTCAAAATTCAAAATAAAAATTCAAAAAATCTGTTCTCGTTATAGTAATAAGAAATTGGACAAGCAATTTTAAAAAGAGAAATTGGGCTGTTATATGAAAGGCCCAAGAGAAGCAAAAGTAACTTCCTTCATTTGGCCAAATCCACATCATGTTCTTGAATTGTCTCTCTACAATTGATGCAGTAACGTAAATATTTCGCAGATCCTACCCCATTTTCCTTGTTCCACTAGAATTCTTCCCCTTGAACTTCTGTTATCATCCCCTTCCTAAAACTTAGTAGGTTGTATCCACTTGCTCTGTTTTCTCAAGACAGAATCCCGGCAACAGACAATGGCAACTTGGATCACTACACAAAGGATCATCTTTTAAAATAGTTAAAATTTAGAATCTACAGCTCTTGTTCGTAATAAAATGTGAGTAGGGTAACAGCAAAATACCGATAGATCTCACTCTGACTTCAATGGGAGAAGCACTTATTTGTGATTGGGTAATAAGAATACTGTAACAACTAAAACAAGCAAGAAACAAAAAGGAAAGTTGGGGTTTCCAGGCAATATGACATTTTCTTACCATCATCAGTAAGAATAATAAAAAAAAGAAAAGAAAATGACTCATTTGTGCCCTGTAGCATACTTAAAGGAAGATGCCTTTGAATACAATAAAATGTGAGAAATTGCTCTATGCACGGAATAATAAAAATGCTCCCTGCCTCTAATTCTGTGCTAACACTGCACACTGAAGCTTAGAACATCTGCATTTTTGAATCAAATATATTATTAGGAAACCTCTACAAGTCTCTACTTCACTGACAAAGGGTTAAGATCAAAGAAAACTAGAAATTATTCTAAAGAAAAGCCAATTCCCACATTCTCCCAGAAGGCACACACTTAATTCACGGATGGAAAGCAAAATTGCTGCTCTTAGAGAGCACGGTAAAGAGAATGAGTTCTGACTGCTGCTGTTCAGAAGGAAGGGGATGTGCAACTGCAAGCCAACATCTGTGGTTGGCTTTAGCAGGGCTAGTCGCACTCATTAATGCAAAGTCCACCAGTGTGTGTGTGTTCCCCTGGAGACAGTCCAGTTTTCAAAGAAGTCTTTCGAAAAAGAAGAAGAAGAAGAAGAAAGAAAAAAAGAAAGAGGCATGAGCAGCTGATACGGAGTCTATGACAGTGTTTCAAGAGCTTCTTGCTGCTAACTATGAGAAGCATAAACAAAATGATCAACAGAGCAATTGGGAGTTTAGTATCTACAGGACTCAACTCTTCCTTCACTTACATGTATGCATTTAAAAAAAGGCAAAACAGTAACAATCACACACACACACAAAAAGACTCAAAGAGGCAATGGAATTTATACCATGGACTACTAGGCAACTCTGAACACAATGATTATATAGTTAAAGTGTCACATCATTACCTGCACAGATGTAAATCAGAGTTAGCAAACAGACAAGATGGGTGGGTGTTTGACACAGAGGCCGACTGGGTCACCAGTTCTGGACCATCCAGGCTCTGCTTCCGAATCCCATTTCCTTCTAGTGTGCCTGCTGAAAGGTGAGACTCAAGAAGTTCGGTCCCTGCCACCCACAGAAAAGACACAGATAAAGTTATGAGGACCTGGCTTTCGTCTGGCCAGCCCTGACCGGTGACAACACTTTGGAAGTCAATCAGCAAACAGAAGCTCTCTCTGTATCTCTCTGTCTTCCAAATGCAAAGAAATAAACAAATAAATATCAAAGAACAAAAAAATAAGCGGTCATATGAAATAAAGCACTTGTGGAGTAGAGATGTGATTGCTGAACAACAACTGAGATGTGATGGACACAAGCTACCTTCAGGACAGCAGCCGTTACCAGGGCAACAGACAGAGGTAAGCTTCCTGACAGTCATGGGCTTCCTCTCCCATGCTACTCTAATCTAACCTCAGTGTGCCCTCACCTCCACCATGGTAATGGGGACATGGGAGCAACCCTATGATCAGAACAAAAGGGGTACTTTGTTCAGTCCAGAGCCAACCTCTGTGGTCCTAATATGTGAGGCAGTTTGGGGAGAGGCTCAGATAAGAGGAGGCTCTCCTGAGATGACTTTGAGCAGGTTCTCTCTTTCATTTGCATAAGATTTATTTATTTACTCAAAGACAGAGTTGCAGAGAAAGGGGGAGAGCTGAAAAGATAGGGATCTTTCATGTAACAGTTCACTCCCCCCAGCTTGGGGCTTGGCCAAGCTGAAGCCAGGAGCTCCATCCAGGTCTCCCTCATGGGTGTCAAATGCCCACATGCTTGGGCTGTCTTCTACTGTCATTCCTAGACACAGTATCAGGATATTGGATCAAAAGCAGAACAGCTGGAGGCTGTATTCTGTGCTTGGATATTAGATGCCAGGCATGGCAAGTGGTGGCTTAACTGGGTATGCTGCAGTGCCAGCCTGGTTTGCTCATTTGTGAAAGGATCTGGAAGAGGCAGCATCCTTTTATCTCTAGAGAGTTGAGTTCTACATGGGAGGATCCCACTTGGGCAGGCCCCTAACACTGCAGAGAGCAGGGGTCGTGGGCATGCTACTTAGCCTCTGAGTCATACTCCCCTGAAGTCACATAATCTACCTCTGTGCCTTCTCAAAAGTGAGATCATAAATTCTCAGACCATTCAAGGGAGTCTGACTCAGCATCTTCCCTCACTACAGGCAAAGTGCCCTGATGGATACTGAGTTGATGGGAACTGGAGTGAAACACCAAGAATTCCGCTGGAGCCTCAGTGGTCAATTTCTTAACATTTCAAGTCTTAACCATGGCACAGTTTGATTGGTGGACATGTGAGTGTTGTATTACTCCCTGTGTCTTAAACGTTTTTCAGACATATCTTATTAAGAAAGAAATCACTGTGGAGGTCTCACTCCAAGCTGTGTTGAGTAATCAGAAGGAGAAATTTTTATGAGAGGAAATTTTTAAAACAGGAATTAAAATGAGAAGCATCTCTTTTTTTCTAAGTATATATTTAAACAAAACTGATGCACAACTCAGGCACAAATAAGTTTGTGTTTTCTGATCTTTAAGACTTCAGTATAACTGATGAATCTTCTGATATCAGAGAAAATTTTTATTAAACATTTATATAGGTCTCTAATTTTGTATAGGGCTGTGTAATCACATTATTAGTCATTTCCTTTTATTTCTTGGAAGGACCTAGATCTGTGTGATAGCAGCATTACTCCATCTCTAGAGAAATAATAAAGTTTATTTCCTTCCTAAAACCCATGGCATCAGTAATCTGAAGTTAATGAGAGTAGAGAAACTTCACAGAGCTGGCTTATAGGAGCTGAGAATAGAAAGATCCAAGAGATGGAAGAAGAACTCGCAGGAAGTTGGCAAGTTTTTCAGAGTGTCCTGCGGGGTGCTCAGGCCACAGTGGGCAAAGACTTTAGAAAGAGCACAAGGTTATGAGGAGAAAGCAAGGATGCAAGGATGCCGTACAAGACTGGGTAAAGGCATGGCAAGAGAAGACCCTGTCTCACAAGCTGTCCCTTCAAACTTCTGGATATGTGCAGGCCTCCCCAGGTTACAGAGGATGTGAGGATCCTCTTCCCTCTCACGTGGAGGCCATGATCTGACACTGGTGAGATCAGAGCTGGCTAGGAATAAACAATCATCACACTGCTCCCACTGAATCAGAGTCTGAGCTGTCACCTGGGGAAGGCAAGCCCTGGTCTATGCAGCAACAAGTGCACAGACTTGGGAATCGGATGGATTTGGATCCCACTCCTGTCTCCCTCGCTTCCTGGCTCTGTAACAAGCTGCTGAATTTCTCTAAGTGTGTGTGGATTTTTTTTGCCATTAGAATAATAGTATTTCTAGAGTGTTCTGACACAATTCGATGGCTTGTATTCAGTGGAGACAATGGGGGAGCATAATTTCACAGTAATTGCTCCTTGTCCTCATCACTCAACAGCTTAAAGCCCCGTCCACATCCTTTGAAGGCAGAACCAACCTTGGATCCTTTTTCTGCCTCTCTTGCAGTCCGTGAGAGAGCCCTACAGCAGATCATCCCAACCTGCATTAGCTTTTTGCTGCTCCTCACCTCCAAGAGATGCCAGGAACCCTTTTCCTTTCTGCAGAAGATATCACACCAGGTTTCAATCAACTCGTCATTAAATAAAATGGACCATTGTTCAAATCGTAGGGCAGCATCCTTTCTTTGTGTCAATGACATAGATGGCTTCTGCTTCCAGGAAAGCTCAGCACTCTACCTGACCCTCAGACCCTGGTCTGTCCAGGATACACGGGATACAACTTTCACCACACCACCATGCCCATCACAATTAATCTCCATCCGAGGACTCGGGCAGCACAGCCTAGAGCAGACCTCACTCCCTGAAGATCAGCACCTAGCCACGGTCACAGGTGTCTCCCTGGGCCCTCTGCTCAGTTCTGGTCTACCAGGAGGATCTTCCAAAGAAAGCTTCGTGTTTTCAGTGGCTCTTTCACTGCACTGGACTTCTGCATAGGTACCCAGAGAAGTGTGTGGAGAATGGTATAAAGAAGCAACGATGCATGGATCTCACTTTTGTTTCCACCAAAAATAAACTTATCTTCCCCATGAACCTTCAGAAGCACCTTTGTATTTCATCACATTTTCTTCTATTCTGTACCATCCCAAGCCCACGGAGAACACCTGTCTGCCCTTCAATGAGCCAAAAGATTCACATTAGTCCTCAGCATTAGTGCCCCTATTCCTAGGGGCAGGGAGCAGCTAGAAAGCTCTAGCAGCTGCTGGGTTTATTTGTGGATGGTGGAGATCCTTGGGAAAATTCGGAGATGCTGTCCACAGCTCTCCCTTCCTGCCTCCTGGGTGTACTTTCTCTCCAATGTTTTTATCTGATTCTGTTGCCTCTGCCTCTGATTTCTTCCCCTCTTTTCCCTTCACCTTCTGTGGCCCTCCTCCTCCCTCCTGCTGGTTAGCAAGTACTCAGCATTCGTTCCTCCAAATCTCACTCATCCCTTCTCATATGGTGTTCCTTTATCCCAATGGACACAGGAACAGACAGCTCAAAGCAATTTTACAAAACTGCCAACTTGGGAATGAAAAGATAAATTTTAAAAATTGCAATAAAATTATTCTGTGAAATGGAGCCCAAAGATGAGTTTATCTGGATGCAAAAAAATTCTACACATATTTTTTTCATAACACCCAGTTTTGCACAAGCTTGCTGAACTGTCTACATGCAAGTGCAACTCAACAGCATTGCAAGTTAACCTATGCTAAACTCAAGTTGCCCTCAGTTTTTCAGATGAGATTCTCCTGACACATGCTCCAATCTGAATCTGAAATGTACACTTCTGTAACTCTAGGTTTGGGTTTTCAAAGCTCTAAAATAACTGGAGGGACAGGCTAAAAATAGCTTCGCCTGGTGTGGGGAGGGCAGGGCAAAGCCAGCATCTCTGCAGCTAAATAACTTGGGGTGGGACAGGAAGTTCTCCAGGGGTCAGGACTCTGCTCAGGCAGGCAGAGAAGACCAGCCTCCCTGCAGCCCCCAGCCCTTAGCCCAGTCAATAGGCCTCAAGAGTGCCCCACAAGGAGATTTCATTTGTTCACATCACAAAATCCAGAAGGATCCTCTGGGTCTTTATAGCTTAGCTCATGATCTGATTTAGCTCAGGATTTTGGAGAACTCAAGGCTCACTCCACCTTGAACCAGAGGGAAACTGGAAGGTGCAAATTCATCCTCCCAGCTGTGCTGGAGTAGAACCAATCCCCCACATCAGCTCCCAGGATGGTGAAGCAGGTGTCTCCTCTTCCACTACCCCTCACCCCACCCAGCTCACGTCCTAGTGCTGGCCAAAGCAAGGCAAAGAGGGAAGAGCAGAGAAGAGAGCAAAGTCCAGACTCCCTCAAACAGAGCCCTTGAAAATTTTAATATTTAAAACTATGACCTAAGTAACAATCTCCATAAAGTAAGCCGACACTTTGCATTCTGTTATTAAATTTTTAAAAGCTGGTTGGCCCCTTTTATAATTTGCAGCTTACTCCCCAGGCAGATATTCAAACAGAAAATAAATATAAAACAGCCAGCTGATCCTTCACAGCACTCATTTGCTTTCTTGTTACCAACCATTTTAATTATTTTGTTTGCAATACCTATTTGTTTGTCTCAAGGGAATATTTAAATCTGCTTCTATTTGTGCACAACTGTCCCTACCACTAGGAAAATGAGACCTTATGTTTCACATTAACACTTCATTTTTTTATCCCCAAGGAACTGATTGAAAACCATAAATTTTAATTGCATTTGTATTTTAAAATCCTGAAAGTTTGCTCCACCCTCCCAAATTTCCAAAGGTGATGAAAACATAAAATTGTGTGACCCAGAGCCGTGGCATGGCATGGTTCTAAGGATGAGAGCCTAGGGTTGACTATATCAAAGGGTTGACATCTCAACAACATTCAGTTGTGTAGACTCAAGTATAAGGATCTGAAAATATAAATTCACAGGATAAGTGAGTATAGCACTTAAGACTGTCAATTAAGACTGTCAACGACAAGCCATGAAGAATTAGTAAAGCTGAACTTATATGTCACCTTAAGTTTCAAAGACAAAATATAAATGGAGTGATCCCAGGCTTCTACGTAGACAGAACTTCCATGGAAAAGCAACAACAGGAGTAATCCAATGATTTCCATGAGCTAAATAGTTTACAGTTGTAACAGGCCAGCAGTTAAAAGTTCGTAAGTCTGAAAAGACACTAGAAAGAGAGAGCTATACAGAAAAATCCCCCCTGGAAATCTTTAGAAAGTTCTCATTCAGTCTTGACTTCAGCACTGATTACAGCATGTGTGTGAGAAAACCCCTTGAGTCCCGGGAAAGAACCATCTAAAAGGAGCAGGTGGGGGGAAACTCAACTGAACTTGAACTGTGGTTATGCAACCAGGTGGAGGAATCCACCATGGTGGGAAGGTTAGGGAGGGGTGGGGAGAATCCAAGTACCTATGAAACTGTGTTACATAATACAATGTAATTAATGAATTAAAAATAATAAATAAATTTAAAAAATAAAATAAAAGGAGCAGGTGTATTAAGCCTCAGTAGCGGGTCAAATCAACAGCCAACCAAGGAGATTTGCCTAACAAGGCTTCAAACCAAATCTTGAAATAACGGAAATTCCAGGGTGCAGGGGGGAGATAAAAACATTTAAAGGAATAAAGATGAATCAAGTATCCAACTACATAAAGTCACAATGTCTGGCATCTAACCAAAAATTACCAGGCATGCAGAGAAGCAGAAAATATAACCCCAAATGAGGAGAAAACTCCATCAGTAGAAACAGACCCAGAAATAACACAGATGGTAGAATTAGCAGGATAGCACACTGAATCAGATATCATAAATACTATAAATACATACCATATGGCCAGGAAGAAAAAAGAGAATGTGAATGATAGAGAAAGAAGTAGAAGACACAACTGAATTTCTACAACTTCCCAATGTTTTAGATGAAAAAATACATTGTATGAAAAAAAAATAATGGGTAAGATATTGTGGAGGGGGAAATCAATGAATTGGAAAGTACAGCAGCAGAAAAATCACTGCAAGGAAAAAACTGGGGGGAAAAACAACAGAGCATTAGTAAAAGCAGAGCAACTTCAAGCATTCTAACATACATGTCATTTAAGTCTACAAAGGAAAGATACATAAAACAGTATTTGCACAAACAATGAACAAAATTTTTTGAATTTATGAAAAACACAGGGGATGATCGAAACAAGAAAGAAAATCCAATTATGTTTGAAATTCTCAGCTAGCTAATAATAGAAGAAAACTTCCTAAGTTCTGATAAAAAGCATCTACAATTAAACAATGTCTCACATCACAATTCATGGAGCAAGGCCAAATGGTTTCCCAAAAAAAATCAGGAAAAAGCAGTAAAGGTGCTCACTCTTATTATACTTCTGTTCATTACTGCACTGAACAATCTAGCCAGTGAAACAGGACAAGAAAACAAGAATAAAAAAGAGAAACAGACTGGAGAGAACACATACAATTTCTTTATTCATAGATGACATGATAGCCTATGTAGAAAATCCAAGCACACCCACAAAAGAGTTACTAGAAGTAATAGGTGAGTTTAGCAAGGTTGGGGCAATATAAGATCAATACTGATAAGTCAATTGTACTTCTATATGCTGGCAACAAACGACTGCAAATTGAAATTACAAATGCAACACCACTGACATGCATGTCAAAAATGCTGTATTTACATGGATGAATGAATCTAAAAAAGACCTGCAACTTACTACCAAGCATCATCAAAAATAATTTAAGACTATCTGAACACACCTTGCTTATGGATCAATGGTGAAGGTGTTTATTCTCTCCACAACTGTCTCCAGTTTCAACACAATCAAAATTAAAATCATAGTTAGCCATTTCTAGAAACTACCAAGTTAATCCTAAACTGTATGTGTAAAGAAAGGGACATAATTGGATGAGGCACTGTCCTAAACCTGACAGTGAATTCCTCTTACATGCACCTTATGTACCTCACTTTCTTCACACTAAGTCCTAGCACTGTGAAAATGGGAAGTGCATAGAAGCGCACAACGTTTTAAGAAGAGAATATGATGGATAAGCTAATGATTGAGGCAGTGTGGAAAATACCAAGAAACTTCTCTAAACACTGAAAATAAATTTGCCTTATTATCCGGTAATCCCACTATTGGATACAAACCCAAAAGACATGAACACATGCTACCACAGAGGTCTCTGCTCCACCATGTTTATAACAGCACTGTTCACAAGACACAACATATGGAAGCTAGATACATACATACATACATACATACATACATACATATAACACAAGCACATATGTGCACACAATGAAATATTATTCAGCAATAAAAATAATAAAATTGTGTCATTCATATTAAAATAGTTGGACCTGGAGGACATCCTGTTAAGTTGAATGAGTTGAACACAAACAGACCAATATTCAAGGTTTCCTTTATATGTGGGAACTAAAATAAAATTTTTTAAAAAAGAATGAGTGAAACAAGAAAAAAACACCTATGTCAGTTTGGCAGAAAATAATGCTTTGTCAAACTTTGTTTTAAATCCCTGTGAAACAAACTGTATATACTACTATAGTTTAATGATTTTATGACTACTTTGAAATGTACTTAATTAAAGTTGAACATCTTCCATTTGATCATTGTTTATATCCCTTGCCTATCTTCCTATTCATCTATGGTCTTTTACTTTTTATTTCCAGAACTCCTTATTTAGTGGAGCATTAAACCTTTGACTACAATGTAAATTTAAAAATGTTATCTCAAAAATAATAAAATAGGGCCTGATGTGATGGATCAGTGGCTAAATCCTTGCCTTGTACACACTGGGATCCCATTTGGGCACCAATTCATATTTCAGCTGCTCCACTTCCCATACCGCTCACTTGCTTGTGGCCTGGGAGAGCAGTAGAGGGTGGCCCAAAGCCTTGAGACCCTGCAGCAGCACAGGACACCTGGAAGAAGCTCTTGGTTCCCGGCTTTGGTTTGGCTCAGATCAGCCATTGTGGCCACTTCAGGAATGAATCAGCAGATAGAGTATCTTTCTCTCTCTCCTTCTCTCTGTAAATTTGCTTCTCTAACAAAAGTAAAATAATTTTTGAAAAAAGTAATAAAATATTGACTTAAAAAAAAAAAACAGTATGACTGAAAGAAAGACTGACATATAGGTCAACGGAATAGAACTTCACAGTACATCCATATACTGAAGGTCAGTTCCTTTTTGACAAAGAATCCAAAAGAGGGATAGACATTATTTTGAATAATAAACGCAGGAAAAATCTCAATAACCACCTTCATAAATAAGATAAAAATTAGCCTTAACCCTAACCTCATGCCACAGACAAGTTTACTATAAATACAAACCAGCTGAATAAATATTGAAAATCATTACATTGGGTGATGTAAGCCTGAAAAAAAGAAGGATGCATCCACTGATAGAAAATTCTAGAAAAAGGCTAGCAACCTATAGTGATAGACAATGGATCGGAGGTTGCATGGAGAGATGGTGCAAAGAGAGAAATTGATCACTTGAGGTAGAAGAAATTGTTACAGGTAGCACAAATGTCCACAGCTTCCTAAACGTGTTATGTTAAGTGGTGGGCATTTGGCACAGCTGAACTGCTGCTCAGATCTCCTGCATCCCACATCTAGTGCCTAGTTTGGGGTGCAGATTCTGTTTCCCCTCCAGCTAGTTATTCAGGTATATCAGATGATAGCTACCCAAGTCCCTACTACCCAGATTGAACACTGGACTCCTGACTTCATTTTGGCCAAGCCCTGGCCATTATGGGTATCGGGACAATGAACCAGTGGATGGATGATCTCTGTCTATCTATCTGTCTTTCAAATAAAATTAAAAATTAGTTAATAACATGCAAATGTAAATGTCAAAGCTCCAAACTGCTCAGATTGTGCTGGGTTTAAAAAATATAGTCTCTATAAAAACATGAGGATAGGCATTGTGGTTGAGCACTCCACAACATGCCATTCACCTGACACACACCCTAGACCCTCAGTCTCCCATCTCTCGCTTTGAATACTTGCAAGGTGCTTTCCTTGGACCAGTCATTGCACTCCTCACAATCAGTTTGGTCAACCATCAGCAGCTCTTATCAGCCCTATATTTGAAATTCCAGAATCTGAGAACATCTGACAACTCTGCTTGTATCACCCGGGGCAATCCACCACTCTCTCTAATGAAAAACCCTAACTTTAGATTGTTTCCCTATCTGTTTGCCCTCTGCCATGCCAACTCCCATGACAAGGTGGTCCTCCTGAGACATAATTCATCATCACCTCTCAGCCCTGGAGTATACTCCCAATGACAGCCAAGGTCTGTGTAGCAGCAGAGGCTACAGAATTTCCCCACGTGCTGTCACCTTATATCCCATGTTGAGCTCAGTTACTAGATGCCACCCATAGTTCCATCTCCCAGTAATCACCACTTGGCTCACACCTGGGGCTGTTCTTCCCTCCCTCCTAATAAAATTGCTTAAAAGATGTATTTACTTATTAGAAAGAATAACAGACAGAGACACAGTGAGACACACAGAGATTTTCCATTTATGGGTTCACTCCCTACGAGCGAACAACAGCTGGGGCTGGGGCTCAGGCTGGGCCAGGCTGAAGCCAGCACCCAGGAAATCCATCCAGATCTCCATGTGGTGCCAGTGATGTATGTGCTTGGCATCATCATCCACTGTCTGTTCAGGAGCATTAGCAGGGAGCTGGATGGCAAGCGGCACAGCCAGGACTCAAACTGGCTCTGCAATATGCAATGTGGGGATCCCAAGCAACTGCTTAACTCACTACACCACAAAGCCCATCATGTGGACTGGTTCTTGTGTTGGTGGCACCCCTAACTTAGTTAATTTTCTGCTGCTATGACTGAAGTCATAGAGTTCCTGGCTCAAAGTCATTCTGAAAGGATGGAAGCTGATTTTGGCTCATGATTGCGGAGGCTAGAAAATCCAAAACATGGCCCCAGCATCTGCTGGCTGTTGTGGAGGGACTCAAAGCTGGAATTACTTGTACACAGACATCAGTCCCTCTTGAGAAATCAATAACTTCTTAAAGGGCCGACCACTATTTACACTGAGGACTGTTACTATATGAGTTTTGGAGTGCACAATTATTTCCAAACCCAATAGACAATTCCTCCCAGGGTGGGAGCAGAGGTGCAAAGTCCTGGTGTACAATACAATCTGTCTTCCTGAAGCCAATACCTGCAAGAACAAAACCTAATCCTTTAAAAAATATATATTTATTTTATTTGAAAAGCATAGTTATGGACAGAGAAGGAAAGACAGAGAGGGAAGGTTTTCTATATGCTGGCTCACTCTCTAAATGGCCTCAATGGCCAGAACTGGGCTGGCCTGAAATTGGGACCCAGGAGCTTCATCCAGATCTCCCTTTTGTGTGCTAGGTTGGAAATGGAGCAACAAGGATTCAAACTAGTGCCTGTATGGGATGCCAGTGCCACAGGAGGTGGGTTAGCTTAATATGCCACCATGTTAGTCTCAGAAACTGTGCTTCTATGAAACTTAACCTTTTGTTAAATTCTCAATTTACTATGAGCCATTCAGTTATAATGATATGAAATTAAATGGTGGATGTGCCTGGCCCGAACGCAGATAACCAAGGGAAGTGCCTGGGAATGTCTTGATCCTAACATTCTCACTCACAAGTAGGATACAAAATTACAGTGTGGGCCAAGCGATATCTCAAACAGAACTTGGATGAGATTCCTCTCCTATGAGGATGATGAGCGATCCTGCTCCTTCACTAAAGGTCACCTTGGAGCTTTCAGTGAAGCTACTGGCAAGTCCCACACAACAGAACCAGGATCCGAAACAAGCTGGGTTCTTGGGTTTCATCATAAAAGCAACCTTATACTGTCTCCCTTTGTCTCTTTGAACCTGCTCACTCATTCTATTCTATTGGATGAAATATCCCGCATGTAATGACTTTTGACTTGATTCTTTACAGAAAATTCCATGTCCTTTTAATGAGGAAGCCAAGTTCCAATTCAGAAATCAAAATTATCTATTTCAATATAATAGTTGTAAGTTTTACTTGACACAGAAAATTTGACTTTTAAAGATATCAGGCAACACATACCTCTCATAAATAGAAGACTGAACTTGTTTAAAAATGATTTTACATGGGCCTAACACCAGTCTTGAAGTTAAAACCAAATAGAGACTACACTTTCCAGCTTACTTTTACAAGCCCAGACTCCCTTAAACCTTTTCTAAGTCTCTACTTCATCCTCTATGTTCTATCATCAATAGGCCCTCTCTCATGAGGCTGTAATGCATGAGTCTGTGGAATATAACCCCTGTATCTCTGCCTTCTGGGCCTATGTGGGAGGTCATAGGCATAGCATATCATGTCACCAGGGGAACCCCTGACTATGATTTTAGTTAACCAAGACCTCAACCTGGTCAAACAGGCAAGACAGGTGGGCTGCATGCCAGTCTCTCTTCTCTGTCCTTGGATGAGCTGTGCTGGAACTTCCTTAATAAGCAGGTACAGTCCACAGTACCTGCCAGCCTATCTGTGACCCACAGATTACCTGCCAGCCATGAGTGTTGTACATAACCTATGATATGATTGGAGGGTCTAGAGAGATAGACATATCTTCTAGCCAATTACAGTGACGTTGTTAGGTGGGAGAACTGTCAGGTGATATCCCCCTGTCTTCCTCTTTCTTACTCTATATAAACTTGTGCTATATTACAATAAACGAGCATGCTAGACCAGTCTGTTTCCCATGGTTCTTACGGCAGAAGAACACGGTTGCCTTACCCCCTCAGTGGTTTCACGGCCTGCTGGCAGGAAAATCCCTAAGATGAGTCAGACAAGACTAAGATATCCGCACAAAGGATTGGGTAGCTAAGTCATAACATCAAAGGTTGACATGATGACCAACCAATAAATGCTTTAAGTGCTTGACTTGGCTAATGAACAAAGAAATACAGATGTAACAACACGGTGATACCTTTTTTATTATTACTTATGAAATTGGTAAACATAAAAAAATCTTCTGTGCTACCCATATTCACAGGCTGGAATGAGACAAGGTCCCTAAAAAAGTGATTCAGAGCTTTTGAGAGTCCTCAGATTTAATCACAACATTTTTACCAACACAGGGAGACTTCCACAGATTGAGGCGAAGGTGGATACCTGTACCATCATTCACATAAGCCTTAACCAATCTAACTTTCCAAAGGTAGAGATATACATAAATTGCAATCCCTTCAAATGACAGAAAACTACAAGGCCATTAAATATTATCTTAAATGCAATTTACTGGCAGGATAAAATGCTAACAGTATTCACCGAAAACTGTGGGACCCAAAACCGAACATTCCAGTGCAATCTCAATTTTGCAAAATAAGCTGCACAGATAAGGAGGTCTGAAAGGATAATTTGGTGGTGTATTAATTTATATTCCATTTTACTACTACAGAACAATAGGCAGGAATCAGAGTGAGCTTTCCCTGCGCTTGCACATCCCTGCCCCTCCTCCTCTACCATACCTGCATCCATGCACACCCACACAGAGGTGAGTGAACAACACATACTCTATACAGGATGAGTTCCTCATTCTCCCCAGTTTTTTTTCCAAAAAAAAAAAAAAAGACAGGTGAATTCTCTCTCTTTCTCTCTCTATTTCTGTATCACTCTGCCTTTCAAATGAAATAAGTAAATCTTAAATCAAGAAATAAAAGATAAATAATGGGACCCACGTTGTGGTGCACTTGGTTAGGCTACCACCTGTCACGCTGACCTCCCATATCGGAATGCCAGTTTGAGTTCCAGGTTACACCATTTCCCATCCAGTTTCCTGTTAACATGCCTGGGGAGGCAGCAGATGTGCCCATCAGCCACGAAGAAGACCAGATGGAATTCTTGGCTTCTGGCTTTGGCCTGGCAAAGCCCTGGCTATTGCAGCCATAGTTGAGGATTGAACCAATGAATGAAACATTTCTTTCTTTCTTCCTCATTCTCTCTCTCTCTCTCTCTCTCTCTCTCTCTCTCTCTCTCTCTCTCTCTCTCTCTCTTTCCTGTCTCGATTTTCTTCTTTATGTGTGTCTTTCAAGTATCTGAGAATAAACAGGACATAAACATCTCCTATTTCACTGCTTCACATTTTTACCATTTTTTTCACGGTAAGAACACTTTAAATCTATTCTTTTCAGAATTTTCAAGCATACAATATTAACTATGTTTATCATGTTATATAAGAGATTTCTTGAACAAGTTCATCCTCACTGGGGGAAATTCTGCATCCTTTGGTCAACCTTCTCCTAGCCCCTAGTAATCAGCATATTATTTTCAAGTGCTCTGAAATCAACTTTGTAGATTCTACATACGAATGAAATCATACAGTTTTTGTCTTCCTGTGCCTGGCTTATCTCTCTAAAGGCTGAGCCTTCAAGGTTCAGCGATGTCATCACAAAAAAAAAAAAAAAAAAAAAAACAAAAAAACAGATTCCCTTACTTTTTTAAGACAGAACAGTACTCTATTGTGAATACATACCACATTTTCTTTATCCATTCACCTGCTGATAGTCACTGAGTTTGACCACATATGTTTTGACTATTGTAAATAATGTTACAAAGAACATTAGTGCATGTACCTTTTAGAAACACTGATTTCTGAGAGTAGGTGCGGGTGTTTGGCCTAGGTATTAAGACACCCAAGTCACACACTGGAGTGCCAGGCTCCATTCCTGCTTTAGGATCCTGACTCCAGCTTAGTGGCTAACATAGATCCTGGGAGGCTGTGTTGGTGGCTCAAAGCGGTGAGTTTCTGCCACCCACGTGGAAGACCTGGATTGATTTGCTGGCTCCAATGATTTACTGGCCCTGACTATTGCAGAATTTGAGAAGAGAATCAGTTAATGGGAGGTGTTTTTTCTCTCTCTCTCTCTCCGTCCCTCTTTTCCTCCCTCCCTCCGTTGCCTCATTTGCCTCTCTCTCTCCTCTCTCTTTCTCTTTTCCTTTAAGTAAAACATAGCAAGAATTTTCATTTCAAAAGTACACTGATTTCTTTCCTTTGGTTTTCTATGATTGAATTTAACACAAAGACCAGGATCCTCTGTGCATCCTGGAGGGCAGAGAGAAAAGAATTCTGTTACAACTGGGATCAATAACCTTGATACCTCTTTAATTGATAAATTATAATTATTTAGAAATAATGTCTATAGTGTCAGCACAACAGCACAATTGGCTAATTCTCTGCCTATGAGTGCTGGCATTCCATCTGTGGGCTGTTTCTTGTTTCAGATGTGCCAATTCCCAGCCAACTTCTTGCTTATGGCCTGGGAAAGCAGCAGAAGACTTTCCAAAGCTTTGGGATCCAACACCCACATGGGAGACCCAGAAGAAGCTCCTGGATCCTGGCTTCAGATCAGCTTAGCTCTGACCATTTGAGGAGTGAGCCAGTGGATAGAAGATCTTTCTCTCTGTCTCTCCTTCTCTGCGTAAATCTGTCTTTCCAATAAAAGTAAATAAATATTTTTAAAATGTCTGTAAATCCACTGTTTCAGGGTAGGGCAGGACACACTGTAGAGACTCAGCAACAGCAATTTCCTTATTTCTCTAGGCAGACAAACTGTTCATTGTTGCAATGCCACACAGGAAACCAATAGACAAAGGGCAAACAGAGGTTATTTATATACCATTGCCTTTGATCCACTGGTTCTGCAGCTATTTTTTAATGTATGTCTATTGGAAAGGTAGATCAGATTTATGGAGAGAAGGAGAGACAGAAAGATCTTCCATCCTCTGGTTCACTCTCCAAAAGGCTGCAACAGCCAGAGCTGAGCTGTTTCAAAGTCAGGAGTCAGGAGATTATTCCAGGTTCCCCGTGCAGGTGCAGGATCCCAGGGCTTCCCTTGACTTCCCAGGCCATAAGCAGCGGGGCTCGATGGGAAGTGGAGCAGCCAGGACACCAACCAATGCCCTTAGGGCACTCCAGTGCTTGCAAGAAGAGGATTCACTGAGTCATTGTGTAGCACCCACTACAGTAAATTCTTGACCAGAAACCCAGGTAGGCATCAGGATTGCTAGATATTTCATCTTGCTTTTACTCACTGACTGCTAAAAAGCTGCCTTGCTCTCCTTTCTCAGATTGCATAATATTCATTTGGGTATTTCAAGCAACTCTGAAGCAGGCCGCCCCTATGCAAGGGGCATACCTTCCAGCAGACACTACTGGCTCTGTGAGCTACTCCAACACTCCAGAGGACAGCTTGCACAAGGATTTCTGGGGGCTTCTCCTGCCTATTACTGCCTCTAGGTTCCAGGTTTGGAAGTTACTTCTTTGAGGAGTTCTGCCAGGGGCTGGTTGTGATGGCAGCAGCCGTGTGTGTGTGTGTGTGTGTGTGTGTGTGTGTGTGTATCAAGTGTACTTGCTCCATGTCTCCATGGGATGCCTAATGACTACCCCGTCTGGCAAAGGAGGTGTAATAACAGGGTAGAAGGCACAGATAATGGAGCCTTTCTGGCACAAGCTGAGTCTACCAGAATCCTTTTATGGGAAAGGGCGATGGGTAGAAACACAGAAAGGTAAAGACACTAACCTTTATTTTTCTGAAATATTCACTGCACGTGGTAATTAAAGCTATTTTTAAAACTGTCTACGTGTCAGCCCTCCTTTTTTGCAAGCTTTCTTCTGTCAAAACTCTGCAAAGTGGCAATACACTTGTTAGGAACAATTGACTCACGTCTAAAAACACAGAGTCTGATCCCACCATGGCAGTGTATTGTCTGTCTATGGCAGGGGTGGACGTGAGGAGAAGAGGGACGAAAAGGGTTCCACAACCCTTGGCTGGCTGCGGGTGAGTGATCTGTGGCACAGCTTTGTTGCCTGGGATGCTATAGGCTCCATAAGGCTAGGCCACCCGTCTTTCAAATCGCAACAAGTGGCATCAGTGAGCTTCCTAGGTACCAACTATGTGCATGATGAATGAATAAGAACTTGTCCACGGTAGGAAGCCAGGGCATGAAGCGAAAAGTGGGGCCAGCAATGGACCACTGTTTGCAACACCAGCATCTCATGTTGGCGCTCCCTGATAATGTGCCTGGGAAGGCAGCAGATATCCTTGGGCTCTTGCCATCAACATGGAAGACTCATGTGGAGTTGCAGATTCCTGGCTTCAGCCTGGCCCAGGCCTGGCTACTGTCAGCGTCTGGAGAATGACTAGCAGAAAGAAGAAGTCTCTCCCTTTCAGTCTCTCCCTTTCCCTTTCCATCTATGTACTATACCTTTCAAATAAATCTTTAAAAAAAAAAAGGGAAGGATCATTGAAGAATCCCAGCCCAAATTTTCCAGGATATTGGAAAACAGAATGGCCAATCACAGGTGTTGCAACCTGTAGTTGGAACTGGTTTTCCAAGGATGCATGGGAGTTAGAAAGCAGAAGCAGGGAGAACAGAGCTCCCAGAAAGCCCAGAACATGATTGTTAGGTGTGCCATTCACTTTCCCCCAGAGGATGAAGCAAGCTGTGTTCCCAACCTGTCCACCACAAGAAGAGGATGAACATACCCGGAAGCAGTGCCTTCAACTGGTGAGCTTTCTTGATTAAGATTCTGAAGGCTAGCTTTCTTGTTGAATGTTAGTGCTTTGTTGATGGGAAGGTCTGTCTTTGAAGGGTGCTTATTCTCTGCTTGACCCTGCACTGGGCCATTTCCCCTGCATGCCCACCCATTCAATTTTCACAACTCTTCTAGGAAGATCAGAGGAGGAAAATAAGGCCCAAGGAAGGAGGTAACACTGCTGGCCCAGAGTCACAGAAGAGTTAAGCATAGGAGCCCAAATCACCTGCAGTGCCTTTACTCAAAAACTGTTCTCTGAGACAGGAGGGCGCATTTTCCCACTCCCTACTCCCCCCATCTGGACAGCTCCACACAGGCTCCCACAAGACTTGCAGGAGGATTACAGAAGGATAGTAAAAAGAGCAATGCTGTCTTACGTCTTGATCCATAAATGCCAAGTCCCATAGGTTCCTTCCAAACTGCGAAAGGAAAAAGATGTATTCTGGTGCACAATGAAAGTACATCCCCAGAACATTAAGCTATGTTTGAGAGACATGTATGCATTCACGGGTATGCAAATTCTTTCACCATTTCTGTAAGAAACTTGAAAATACAGCGTGAAGGGCTGGGCATTTGCCTTAGCAAAAGATGTTCATTAGGACAGCACATCCCATATATGAGGTCTGAGTTCAATTCCCATCTCCGCTTCTGATTCCACCTGCTTGCTAATGTGCTTTCTTGAAGGCATCAGTGATGGCACAGGTAGGTGGATCCCTACCACCCATATGAGGGAACTGGATTGAATGCCCAACTCCCAAGTTGGACCCTGAGCAAGTCCTGGTGGATAATTACAGGAACATGAGGAATAAAACCATGAGTGAGATATTTCTCTCTTTGCCCTTCTATCTCCCTCTCCCTTATTCCCATCTTCATTCTAGAATGAAAAAAGTATAAATTTAAAAAGCAAGTTGCCAATATGCAGCATAACATAAAGGGAAGAAATCTAATAACAAGTACATTTCACAGTAAGATTTTCCAAATAAGAACTACATTGCTGCTTCCAATTTATGGAAATCTAGTCAGAGATTGATGGGCTTGCCCTGCTATTTCAGCATTCAGATAGTTCTGGGTACAGGAGGAAAGAGAATGGAGGGACACTGAGATCCAAGATACATTGTTCTTCAATTTGCAGTCACTCAGATCTCAGTTCAAATCCTGGTCCTGACACTTCCTGGCACTGACACTGACAAGCCAGGCTGTCCTTCTGAGCCTCAATTCTCCTGTCTGTAGCATGGAATACTCTGGGTTGAAGTTCCTTGGTGCTCAATACTCCAACCTTTCCCAGAGCTCTCCCTCCAGGCCACCATGCTGTCCTGGCAGTGGCACTTGGCAGCAGCAAGTTCTCAGCCCTCTGGCATGGCTCCTGAACTTGGATTCAGACACTCCATCCTCCCACTGGTTTCTCTTCCACCTCACCTTCTCTGGAGTTTTCTCCTCCTTCCAATGTATGGCTGTTCCTGGGGGCCGGGCTTTGGGCCTCTTTTAATTTGAGTACTACCAGCCCTCAGTGAAATAAGAACATTGCACATTCAATAAGCCCTACATCAATGTGGCTTCCAGATTCATTCCACCAGCATCACCCTCTGCTGGAACTCTGGATTCACACAATCAAGTGTCTAGTCAATAGTTCCACTTGCTGCTTCAAGAGACATCTCAAATTAAACATTCACACACATTCCTAATCCTGGCCCTCAAATCTATATCCCTGTATCTTTCTCATCTTAAAAAAATTCTTCCCTTTCCATGGCCTCAATCCAAAAATGACTCTTGAAGACAGGAAACAAGGGGCGCCTGTGAACGTCCATGTCACAGGGGGAGGAGAGGACCTATAGGAGCCGGGGGACCCTGTGTATCAAGTATGTGGGTCTGAGTTGCTGAAAGACCGAGACAGAGTTCACAGGACAGAGCACCAGAGAGGAAACAACCTCACAGGAAAAATGTGGCCCTTGGGCCCAGCACAATGGCTCAGTGGCTAAATCCCTGCTTTGTACATGTTGGGGTGCCCTATGGGCACTGATTCTTGTCCAGGCAGCTCAGTTTCCCATCCAGCTCCCTTTTGGCCTGAGAAAGCAGCCAAGGATGGCCCAAAGCCTTGGGACCCTGCATCTATCTGGGAGACCTGGAAGAGGCTCCTGGCATTAGATCAGCTCAGTTCTGGCCATTGTGGTTACTTGGGGAGTGAACCAGTGGACAGAAGATCTTTCTCTGTGTGTCTCCTTCTCTCTATAAATCTGCCTTTCCAATAAGAACAAATAAACCTTCAAAAAAAATGTGGTCCTTTCCAGAGGATTCCACAGCAGAGTGCAGCCTGGGGCTTGTATCCAAGGAAATCACTGAGGTGGGACAAATAATATGTACAAGACAAAGCTGTCCACAGATGCATCCAAAGAGACCAACCCAAAATGATCAGAGCTTTTAGGCTGTGGAGCTCACACAGATCTGGGTAAAGAAGCTCTTCCCAGGCCCAGCACAAAGACCTAGCAGCTAAAGTCCTCACCTTGCACGCGTCAGGATTCCGTATGGGCGCCGATTCTAATCCCAGCAGCTCCACTTTCCATCTAGCCCCCTGCTTGTGGCCTGGGAAAGCAGTGGAGGACAGTCTAAAGCCTTGGGACCCTGCACCCGTGTGGGAGACCTGGAAGAGGTTACTGGTTCCCAGCTTCGGATCAGCACAGCACCGGCCGTTGCGGTGAGTTGGGGAGTGAATCATCGGACGGAAGATCTTCCTCTCTGTCTCTCCTCCTCTCTGTATATCTGACTTTGTAATAAAAACAAATAAATCTTAAAAAAAAAGAAGTTCTTCCCATCTCCCTTCCAAACTGAAAAACCTAATACATCACATGCACTAGGCAAAATACTTAGAGATTCTAGGTCCATGGTACAGAATAATTAGCCCTACTCAGAGTTCTACTGAAGAAACACTCAATAAATCAGAAAAGCAAGATCAATTTGTCTCCAAAGAACTGTGTCTTAGGAAAAAAAAGTTCAAAAAATATATACATTAATGTAAAAATAGCAGGTCCCAGACAAAATCCAATTCATAACACTTGCTTTTTAATAAAAAAATATCAGACATTCAAAAAATAAAACACAGGCAGTAATGAGAATAATCAACTAATCCAAACTGACCTAGAGCTCAAAGGGAGATGAGAAGTGGCAAATAATAGTTTTTAAATAATACACGTCCAGAAAATGTAAGTACAGGAGTGATCATACAGCCT
Organism: Ochotona princeps; assembly: GCF_030435755.1. Taxonomy (NCBI): domain Eukaryota; kingdom Metazoa; phylum Chordata; class Mammalia; order Lagomorpha; family Ochotonidae; genus Ochotona; species Ochotona princeps. Next base: position 9,155,679 of record NC_080844.1, on the reverse strand, counting down.
AGTGGAGAAGATGCCCACACTCCACGCTATAGTAATTGGGTTTGTCTTTCGGATCAAGCTCTTTACTCTAGCGTTCTTCTCATGTGCAGCCTGGGGGGCAGTGTTGGTGACTGAGTAACTGTCTTCCCTCCACTGGCAAGGGAGAGCTGGATAGAGTTCCTGGATCCTTGGATTTGGCTCTGGCATTTGGAGAGTGAACCAGCAAGCAGGGACTCTCTCACATACATGTTCCCTCTCTCTCCTTCTCCCTACCCTTCCCCTCTCCAAAAATAAGAAAAAATATATTAAATGCAAGTACAGACACTGAAGATTTAAAGAAAAGACTCAGATTTCCAGAGATCCAAACTACAATGTGTAAGACAGAAAATACAACTAGAATTAGCGGAAGATTAGAAACTTCAAAAAACAGCAGTGACCCCGAATCCACAGCAACAAAAATTAGGCACAATGAAACAGGAGAAAATTAAAAGCAATCAATGATATGGAGGACACATTGAAAAAATCTAATGTATAATTAGGATCGTCCTAAAAGAGAATGGGGAAACAGACTACAAATTTGAAGAAGCAGTAGATGAAATTTTGTAGTATTTTGAGAAAATGATAGATGAAGATTCTGATATGACTTATAAATCCACAAATCCAAGAAATTCAACAAACTGCAAGCACAAAAAGAAAAGAAAAAAAAATCACACGATGGCACACTGTAATTAAATTAACCAAAACAAGACAGAATCTTGAAAACAATCAGAGCTAGAAGACATGGACATAAAACAAAATAAAGACAATGCCAGATTTCATCCAAGTAAGAAGGCGGCAGGGGGCAACATTTTAGAAGTACTCCACAAGATTCTGCACCCAAGAAGAGGGTATTTCAAAACTGAATGTGATATCAGGTGACTTTCAGAGACATAAAGACTGAAAAATGTCAAAATCTGAAGGCATTCATCACTGGTAGACTCACACTTAAGAAAGAAGAAAGTGAATCCTTCATGCTTAGGAAGTGACACCAGATAAAATCCAGATGTTCACAGAGAAATAAAGAATGCCTGAAGTGGTGACACGCAGTATATATAGGGTTGCTGGTTTATAAAATTCAGCTCCCTTTGAAAGATGATCAGCTGCTTCAAAAAATATAATTGCACTGTGGTATGTATTATAGACTACAAATAAACACTTGCATGTATACATATAAAGGTGTATCTATAGAGAGCTGTGATACATAAGACAACGATTACATAAGAGCCAGGAGAGGAGAAGTACAAGAATATAATCAGAAAACACTTATACTATATATGAAGTGCTATAAACTCACTTAAAAGTAGATCATAGTGAATTAAAGAGGTATATTAAAAAAAACACTAAAGCAATTGCTAAACATTTTCAGACTTTCAGTCAATATGCCAACAAAACAGCTGCAATTGAATCATTCAAAATTTTCAATCAATCCAAAAGAGCTTAAAAAGGGAGGAAACCAGATTTAAAAAAAAAGAGAGAGAGAGAAGCAACTAGAAGCAGAAGACAGCTTTACATCTAATCACACCAATGGGCACACGACGAAGCATGAATTATTTATGTGTCTTCATTAAAAGATAGGGATGGTCCTTATAGATAGAACAGCAAGACCAAAGTATCCATGGCTTTCAGGAAATAAACTTAAAGAATCAAGCAAATTTAAAAAGAATAGAAAAGGATGCTGACACATTCAAAGGAAATCTGAAATGGCTGTACTAATGCCAGGTAAAACACATTTAAGAGAAAAAGTTACCAGAGAGAAACTAAGTCCAATAGTTATATACCCTACAAAAGAACTTCAAAATACGCTCAGCAACAACTGATAAAATTTCAGGAGATAAACTCACAATTACAATGGAATATTTTAATACACCTCTCTCAGTAATTGATAGAACAAGCTGACACAAACCATTGAGGACATAGAAGACATAAACAGTACTATCAGCTAAAAAGTCAATCATTTCTAGAATGTTCCACACAATAATGGACTACCCGCCCTTTTCAAGAACACAAGAAATATCTACCATGAAGGACAGTGTACCAGATAAATCAGCCTCAACAAATATAAAAGGGTGCAAGTAATAGTCAAACCATTGTCTGGCCACAGAGGATTTAAATTAAAATCTGTAACAAAAAGCTCCTTGTAAAATACCTAATATTTTGAAACTAACACACTTTGAAATGACTCAGGGGTCAAAGCAGAAACAAAAAGCAATAAGGAAAGTATTTTTTACTAAATAATGGACATACCACATATCAAAACATGTGGGATGCCACTGAGTCACTAAACGGAGGCCAGTAATGGAAACAAAGAAGTGTCTCCCCTCAAGAATATAAGTTTCCCCATCCTCACCATGCCAAGGAAGTGAAGTCAGATGAGAAATCAAAAGTCAACAGAAAAAAAAAGTAGTAAAGAGAAAAAACAGAAGTCAACACAAAGAGAAAAAATAGTACCAAAAATTAATGAGAAAACTGGCATCTTCAAATCAGTAACATGGACATATTTCTTTTCCGATTGGTCAGGGAAAAAAAGACACACGTTGTGAGTACAAGGAATGGGAGGGAGAGATTGCATATCTTTCTGTGGCCTCAATAAGTATCAAAACAGAAGATAACAAATTTCACATACATTTGAACTTTGTACATATGTGAACGTTGCCTATACATTTGACTACTTAGATGAAATGGAGTAATTCATTAACAGACACAAATTACCTAAATTCACTCAATAAGAAACAGTTCTGTGCACATTAAATAAATGCAATTTGTAGGGTTTTTTTTAAAGATTTATTTATTTATTTTTATTGGAAAGGCAGATCTACACAGAGGAGGAGAGACAGACAGGAAGAGCTTCTCTAATGGTTCACTCCCCAAATAGCCAACGGATGGAGCTGAGCAGATCAGAAGCCAAGAACCAGGAGCTTCTTCCAGGTCTCCCGCATGGGTGCAGGGTCCCAAGGCCTTAGGCCATCCTCGACTGCTTTCCCAGGCCACAAGCAGGGAACTGGATGGGAAGAGGAGCTGTTGGGATTAGAACTCCCACCCACATGAGACCCTGGCGCATTCAAGGCAAGGACTTTAGCTGGTGTGCTATTGCACTAGTCCTGAATAAATGTATTTTGTAATGAAAACCTCACCCCCCCCCACACACACACACACATATTCTTACAGTACCCTTAAAAGGAGAGAACACGTTCTTGACTATTCTGTTTTTGGAGACCAGCATTGCACTAATACCAAAGCCACAGAAAGACATCAAAACACTAAGGGATATTGGAGACCTATTGAACATGGTAGGAGAAACCTCTCATCAAAGTAGAAATAAAAAGAGAAATCTCCCAATTAGATAAAGGCCACTTATGAACAATTTATGCTCAATATAATACTTAATAATAAAATACCGGGTGTGCCCTTCAAATACCGGGAATAAGAAAAGGGTATATGCTCTCAGCACTTACGTTCAGTGTCCTGAACGTACTAACCAAGAAAAAGAAATCAGAAGTATTCAGGTGGAAAGGAAAAGGTAGAACTGTTGAACTCTGAAATATAGTCAATGAGGAAAATCTCATGCAATCTAAAAACTAAATAAGCCTACAGGTTTAGCAAGTGGTTCAGCCAGTTTCCAGGATACAAAATCATTATATAAAAATCAATTGTATTTCTACACGCTATCCATGAACAATTGGAAGTTGAAATTTTTGAAAAATACCATTTACTACCACATAAAACACTGAAGGGTAAATCAGAACGATGGAGCAGTCTGTACCTGAAACGCTGAGAATATTGTTGAGGGAAACTAGAGAAGACCTGAACAAACAGAGCCATGCACTTTATGCGTGAGAAGACCCAATATTGTCAACATGTCAATTCTCCCCAAGTTGGACTGTAAATTCAATTCAATTCCCAAATGAAATTCCAGTCAGCATTTTTGTAGAAATTGACAAGCTGATTCAAAAATTCATATGGAAATTCCAACACAGCCAGAGCAACTTAGAAAATGAAAAACACAAGTGGGTAGATAACAAAATCTGCTACCAAATCTTATTATAAAGAGACAGGAATCAAGAGAGTGTGAGATTGGCATTAAGACAGAAAAAAACAAAAACAGATCATTGGGAGAATGGAGGGTTCAGAAGTGTTTTAGCTACTACACTAAAAGCACAATCAATGAAAGGAAAATAAAAATCCAATTTCATTAAAATTCCACATTATATGTTATTAATAACTTCACTTTCAAGAAAAAAAACCTGCATGTATATAATATCTGCATCTGAAGTGAATATGGAAAATGCTTAAAATTGTTAAATCTAAAAATAAATGTGATTTAAAATAAAACTCTACTACTCAAAGGACAATTTTAGAATAAAACCACAAGCTACAAATCGAAAAAAAAAAAAACTTGTGAAGTATACATTGGATGAAGAACTTATACTCTGGAGGTGGGTGTTATGATGCAGTGGATTAAGCCACAGCTCATGTCGTCCTGATCTCATGCTTGAGTCCCTGCCACCCATATGGAAGATCCAGATAGAGTTTTAGCTTCTGGCTTCACCCTGGCCCTGCCCAGGTTATGTAGCCATTTGGGGGAATGATTCAGCAGACGGAAGATCTCCCATTCTACCCCTCCCCTCCTCTCTGCACCAACAATACATTTTTTAAAAATTAAAAGAACCTGTAACCTGAATATATAAAAAACTCTCAGAACTCAGCAAGAAGAAACCAAATAATCCAACAAGATGGGCAAAATATTCAAGCAAATACTTCACCAAAGAAGATATGTACACCAAGATGGCAAAGAAGCTCATGGAAAGATGTTCAAGATCATTATGTATCAAAGAAGTTACAATTAAGATCACCATGAGGACCATTACACTAAAAATCAAAAGACTTCCCATATCAGGCACTGGAGAAGATGAGGAACAACCAAGAACCACTTGGCAGTTTCTTAAAGACTTTAGACAGAATAGCTACTATATGACTCAGTGATTATAGGTCTATATACAGATATCCCCAAGAAAATTAAAGTGTTCTTCTACGCAGAGTCACAAATGAATATTCACAGCGGTTTTTTTTGTAATAGACAAAAATCTAGAGTAATACAAATGTCATCAGCAGGTGACTGGAACACCAAACTGGAGCATCTGGACAACTAAACATGCCTCATTAATAACAGGAAGGAACTATTACTATACACTGCACAGAATCTCAACACAGTTACACTGGAGTGAAATAAGCTATAACCTAAAAAGAGGGAGACTAGACTGCATGCTATTTGAGTCCATGAATATAAACCCTAGAAGACCGAAGTAAAATACAGTACCAGAAATAGGAGTTTTCCTAGAGGGTGGAAGAGACGGATCGGATTGATAAACAGTACGGGGACTGTTGGGTAAAGGGTTATGATAATTATTTTCATTTTGGCTATGGTTTCCTGATACACATATGTCAAAAAGGACAACTTATGCACTCACTGTATGTCAAACAAATCTTCATAAAACTATTACTTTAAGATTTTTTAAATACATCACAGTAAAATAAATAAATAAATAAATACATCACAGTGATTCTAAAACGGCACCTGATTCCACCAGTGTCTGATGAGGGGTCATTTTTGTTCTCCATTCATGGATTCTGAGCAAGGGCTGCAGTGGTGGATGAGGGGAGAGAAACATGGGACTGGAATACAACAAACTTAACTGTTTTTGGGTGATACTGAATTAAATCTGAAGAAGCTAAATGGTTAAGACATAATATTCCAATGGAATTAGGATCTTCAAATGAAGAAGCAAATCTCCTCCCTCCCTCTCTCTTATTCTCTGCAGCCCAAATACAGATGTCTGCTGGCTGTGAGATTCACACTCCAATCGTGGTCCTCTCCTTCAGTAACAGTAGTGGCCTCCTCACCCCGGGACTGGATATCTGGAGACCAATGACATTGTCCTTTAACTCGGAGGACGTTTTGAGGTTAAACCTGGAATTGGTTGAGAATGCAAAGCACATGCATGGAACAGACTAGGAACACCGTCTTGTCTTTGTCAAGACCCCACATGTGCTATAGCCCAGAGCTACTTGGAGGAGACACCTGTTTCTCACCTGTTAGTCACTCTCTCTTGATTCCAGAATTCTGATTTTTTTCTCTTTTCTGTTTACTAATAAAAGAACCTACAAATCAGCAGGACACATATTTCCCAGAGTACGATGTGGCAACTTCCACACTGTGGAATCTAACCAGAGTCTCCCTTGCCCTTCCCTCTGGCCACTCTAGCTCCCTGACAATGACCAGGTGAATATGTATGCATCACCAAGTCAGAGCTGGTGCCTTGTGGAGCAAGGTGCAGTGAATGTGGTGCAATGAAACAAGGGTACTGACAGCTGTAGCTCAGAGAACAGATCACAGTTTTCTTTAGTCCACGAGGAACTGAAAAACTTCCTCCACATAAGAGATGTTGGAGCACCATGATCTAGGTAAGGAAACAAGAGATAGCAGCAAGAAAAGTTTAACCCAGTAAGCTCTTCATGTTGGGCACTCTGGGGAGCCTAACAGAAGAGAGAGCCAGGCCCTCCATTACAGGTTGAGCAGGGAAATCAGGCACACCCAACACAGCAGAGTTGGGGTGAGGAGCACAGGATGGCATGACTGGGGAAACCCACCAGGTCCTCTCAGCAGAGGCAGTGCTTAGCAGAAACCTGTAGAGAAGGTGGATGCTGGACAAGGGTTAAAGGTTAAAGGGTTAAAGATTCTGGAAGGGCATAGCAGGTGGAAAAGGAAAGTCACGGCCAAATCCCAGAGCCAGGAAGAGAAAATAAATACAGGAAACAAGAAGTCACTGGTCCACTTGCAGGGATGAACCATGAGATGGTGAGTGGACAGGGAAGAAGTAAATGAGGTTAGTTAAGTGGAGCCAGGCTACTTTCATAAAGGACTGGGTATGCTGTGCAAGGTGTGCTTTCCAGCACTGGCCCCATAACTTAGATCCCCACACACCCATGTGAGAGCACAGATTGAGTCCCTAGCTCCTGGCTTCAGCCTGGCCCAACATGGGCTATTGCAGGAGACAGCCAGGGATGGGAGATTTCACTCTTTGTTTCTCTGACTGCCTGCCTTTCAAATAAATGAATAAAAAGTTTGTAGAAGAGAACGTGGTTTGGGTCTCTGTATCTTGAGCTAAAGGGCAAGGTCATGGACATGGTATATGGGCTGGCTACTGGGAAGGGCTGCTGAGGGCCTGCTCCATATGCCTTCTCCTTCTTCCAGGCTCCTGCTGACCCACTGATCACACACAAAGCCTCATTCACCAAGAAAATCCAAGTGTCAATGCTGTGTGGGGGCATCACCAGTGCCTCTTAAGTATCTGCAATCATTTCCCCCAAAACATCTTCAAGAATTGATCTAGCAATGAGAGCTGCCTAGAGCAAATGCAGGGCTTCAACTCCCCATCTCTCCTGATTCTTCCAGGAGAGTCTCTGTGCATACTGCATACATGAATTGCCTGCAGGAAGTTCCCTGGGAGGTCAAATGATGAGGCTTCTGACTTCCCAGTAGCAGATCCTCTCGGGCAGGCCACAACATTGTTCCCTGTGTGCAGACCACACTCAGCACTAGGCATACTCCTGTCTCACGGACAGAACTAAGTTACCAGCATCCTCTTCTATTTATTCCTTTTATAAAAAGAGAGAGAAAAGAAAGGTAGTCACACAGAAAAAAAAATGGAGGAAGCAGAGAGAGTGATCTTCCATCTGCTGGTTCACTCCCCAAATGGCTGCCACAGCCAGAGCTGAGCTAATCTGAAGCAGCCAAAATCCAGTAACTTCCTTCAGGTCTCCCACATCGGTGCAGGGGCCCAAAGACATGGGCTGTCCTTTACAGCTTTCCCAGGACACAAGCAGGGAGCTGAAGTGGAGCAGCCCGGACATGAACTGACACCCATATGGGATGCTAATGCCACAGGCAGAAGCTTAGCCTACTGTACGATGGCACTGGCGCCAAAACCAGTACATGGAGAAAAAGCACTATACCACAACTGGCCAACAGATCTGAGAAGCGACCTAACGCTTTCAGAGTCAGGTCTGCCTGGTTTTGAACCTGCATCTGCTGATGAGCCACTCAGAGCAGCCCTGCCGTGTTTAAGTGTCTTCATTGCAGCCTTTGTTTCTGAGGCAGTCTGGAAAGCGCACATCAATGTGGTTTGCTGAATGTCATGTCCATCAACCTGCCTTCAGCCAAACCTTTTAAGCATCTATTGTTTCCACAGGCATTGCGAAGTCAGCTATGCGCCAACTCGGGCTCTCTCCTGAAGGGATCCACAGTCTAGCAGTCTGCTTGACTAATAGTGCATTTTCATTTTGTTTCCCATAAGAGGTTTTGAATTCCCCACCTTCTTCTGTGGTAAGCTATAATTCAAGTGCCCGATGCAAATAAGGTTGATATCCCGAAATGCATCTGCTTGCCTAGGTCCCCAGAGTGGGAGCCAGAAGACCTGTGAAAACTGTCAGGGAAGCTCACAAACTTCACGAGGCTTCCTCTGCATCCAAATATCTCTTCTTCAAATAAACCAGGTCTGTACTACGCATCAGCCAGCCTCACTAGTGAGACAGGGCAGGCATATTTGGCAAACCAACACATGAAGAAAGCAAACGAGACTTATGCCCTTGAGTGTTTAGCTGGAATCCAGAAAAACACATTCAACACATCAAAGATAGAAAACTAGGGGACAGAACCTGGAAAGAGATAGGCAAATGAGAGGTGTAGCTAAAGGCAAAACCACAAACATGGCAGGGAGGGGTACAGGACTTCCTATAGACCAGTGGGGATCAGTTTCCAGGAGTAGGAAAGACTAGTATGCTATGCAGCAAACACCTGCAGGAGATCCAGGTGGAAGAGGAGCCCCCATCCAATGCCTATCCTCAACACCATATTGTTTTGCCTTTTTTAAAAATCCCTCGTCATGGTATATGACAAAATGGTACCCGGACACAGTTTCTCTATCGTTCTCTATTTGAAAGACTTAAAAAAATTACAGAGCCAGAGTGGTATACTGCTGCAATAAGAATACAGCCAAATAATCTTTGACAAAAAGACAAACGACAACCCGGGCAAATGGGAAGGTCTGTTCAATAAATGCTGTTGGGACAAGTGGTTGATAGCCTGCAGAAACAAAAAAATAGATCCACATCTCTCACCATACACTAAGATCAGATCTAAATGGATAACAGATCTAAACCTACATCCAGAAACCTTCAAACTTTTGGAAGAAAATGTTGGAAACACACTGGAACACTTAGGGGTAGGCCCTCACTTCCTAAAAAAGACTCCAGATGCAGTAGAAATCAAGACCAAAATAAACAATTGGGACCTCATCAAACTAAGAAGCTTCTGTACAGCTAGAGAAACAATCAACAAAGTAAAAAGGCAACCCACAGAATGGGAGAAGATCTTCGCACACGACATAGGTGATAGAGGGCTAATATCCAGAATATACAAAGAGCTACAAAACAACCAAAATGTCAAAACAAGCAACCCACTCAAGAAATGGGCACAGGAAATGGGCAGACACTTCACAAAGGAACAAACCCAAATGGCAAATAAACATATGAAAAAATGCTCAAGTTCCCTGGCAATAAGGGAAATCCAAATTAAAACATCAATGAGGTACCACCTAACGCCAGTAAGACTGGCCCACATGAATAAAAGCACCAACGACACTTGTTGGCGAGGTTGCGGGGAAAAGGGAACCCTACTCCACTGCTGGTGGGGCTGCAGGCTGGTACAGCCTCTATGAAAATCAGTATGGAGAATATTCAAACAACTCAAATTCAACATACCGTATGATCCAGCAATAGCACTCCTAGGAATATATCCAGAACACTTGTTCTATGAGAAACCAACATGTACTCCTATGTTCATAGCAGCACAATCAGTAATTGCAAAAACATGGAAACAACCAAAATGTCCATCAACAGAGGATTGGATAAGAAAGCTATGGTTCATCTACTCCATGGAATACTACTCAGCTATTAAAAAAAACAAAATGCAGTTCTTTGTGGCCAAATGGGCCAAACTGGAAACCATAATGCTAAGGGAAATGAGCCAATCCCAAAAGGTTAAATACCACATGTTTGCCTTAATTTAAGATGATATGATGTTATGTATAACATGTTATGTTTTGAATGTTATATGTTGTGTATAAACTAAAATTGAAGTATAGGTGAGGTGGTCACAGAAGGTGGCTGGGAACCCGCATTTACTTTTAACATATTGGTTACTCATTACTATGTCAATTAATTCCATAATGATGTAAATTTTTGCTGATGGTATGTTGGAGCTTTCAATTGACTGGGATGATACTCTGCTGGCTCTGTCTTCAGACCAGAGAGGGTATACCTAGGAAGCCGTTGAACTTGACGGGACAATAAGATGCTGGACTCTATGTTTGGTATACGCTTGCAATGGGGAAATCTCAACTGAACTTGAGCTGTGGTTATGCAACAAGGTGGAGGAATCCACCATGGTGGGAGGGTTTGGGGAGGGGTGGGGAGAACCCAAGTATCTATGTAACTGTGTCACATAATACAATGTAATTACTGAAGTTAAATAATAAATAATTAAAAAAAAAAGAATAACTGACTTCTCTGTGTGTATATCTGTATGTGTATTTAAATTTTGAATATGTGAGTGGTAAAGATAGAAAAACAGAAAGAAAGACCTCTCTCATCCATTGGTTTATTTACTCAGGGCTTGAAGCTAGATGAAAATTCCATCTAGGTTTCCCATTTGGGAATCCAACTACATGAGCCATCACTTGCTGTTTTGCAGGATGTACTTGATCAAGAAGCCTGGAAGCTGGAGCAAGAGCTCTATTAAGTGTCTCATATGGGTGGCAGGGATTCTACATACTTGGGCCACCTTCTGCTTGCCTAGACACATCAGCAGGGAGGTGGTTGGAAGTAGACCAGCTAGAACTCAAACTGGCCATGAAATCTGATATGGGATGCTGGCATTACAACCAGAGGCTTCACCTACCACGCCCCAATGGTAGTTGGTCCACAAGAGATGTGGGCATTTAACTAGTGTGTTAACCACTAGTCCAAATGGCCTTTCTGGAAGGAATGGGAAAGAGAGGGCTTTGCTTTCCATGGGGCTGTGCTAGAACAGGTGACAGCACTTCTGAATATGGCTGGTGCTAAAGCTAAGTTGACATATCATTCAGAGAAGACCCCCACCATTCACCAGAGTCTACCCTGAGCAGATAGAGGGGTCAAAGCTTCACAAGAAGTCCTACCTTCAGATTACAGACTTCCAAAGATGACCAACAGTCAGCCTCACAGACTGTCCACAAGCCAGCCCCACAGGACTGCCAGGAGCTCGCCCCACATACTGTCAATAAGCCAGCCCCACAGGCCGGCCACGGGTCAGCCCTATAGGCCAGCCAGGGGCCAGTCCCACAGCTGGTCATGGGTCAGTCCCACAGGCCTGCCAGGAGCCAGCCCCACAGACTGCCCATGAGTAACTCCCACACGCTAGCCAGGAGCCAGCCCCACAGGCCGGCCAAGGGTCAGCCCCACAGACTGTCCACGAGCCAGCTTCACAGGCTAGCTACAAGTAATCCCCACATGCCAGCAACGAGTCAACCCCACAGGCCGGCCACGAGCCTGTGGGGCTAGCCTAAGAGTATCATTAACAGTATCCATGCACCATATGTTCTCTCTAATATAAGGAAACCATCATACAAATTGGAATGTATAGTGATGGAGTAATAGAGACCACCATATCCAGATGTGAAGACACAATGCAACATGCATCCCTACTTCCAAATCAAAGATGGACTCCCAGTGAAACTGTTGGACATATCTAGACAATGGGATGATGGACTTTATGATGCTGTCTATACCAGCAATGTCAGGACACACTTAAAATAACAGACTGATGGAATTATAACTCCTTCTGAAGGACGATACTATTGTAATAATATGGGGAAAATCAGTCGGGGGTGGGAATTGGTAGGGGGTGGGAATCCCAGTCTCTATAGAATTGTTCCATAAAATTCAAAATTTAAAATAAAAATAAAAAAAAACAGTATGCATGCAAGGTGTGTGCTAGGTGTGTGAGCCCCACGGGGGGAGGGGGTGAGGAGGCGGGGAATCTGGCAGGAACTGGGTTGCTTGGGTCTATCGGTGAGTTAAAAAGGTGGATCAGTGGACACAGACCCTGATGCACATGGCAGCCCATTTGGTACCATAGCAGAGGAAGGAAAACAGAACAAATTGGACAACTATCTCAGCAAACAATGACAGCAAAAATCGGGGTGAATGAAGACTTGAGGTTGACTATGTCAGCCAATGGACATTGGGAGGGCTGCATCATCCCTGGATCAGCAAAACTGACAGCATTTCAGACTGTCCAAACCACTTGGGCAGAACCCTTAGAACATGTACCACATTGGGACCTGGGTTGATATTGGGTGATGGTTCCCCATCCCTGGGTACTGGGGCATTTGGGAGGCTGGGTGTGGCTTTCTCCTTTCTCTCCCCTTCCCCGAGTCAAGAATAGAAAATTTAGAAACAAAACAAAAGACAGCATGCATGTTTGAACCTTACATCAGACACCAGAAGTTCACGGTCTCTGCTAAGCTCATGTGCACAGTGGCGTCGATGAGTAGAAAGGGCTTCAGAGCCTGTCTTTATATGGAATCCCCTAGACGTACCATCTAAAGGCTGTGTGACCTTGGGCAAGTGATTCCATCTCTGGAATCTCCATTTTCCCATCTGTACAATGGAGTTGGTAACAACTATCACACAGGGCTGTTGACAGTAACTGGCATATCACAGGAGGTCAAAGATGTCACCTACTATCCCTCTGCCTTTCAACGTATGTGTTGGTTGGGGAGAGGAGCCCAGCAAGGGGGAGACCAGTGCCTCCTGAAACCTCCTGTTCACTGGAGAAACTCAAAGGTCAGGAAGCACTGCCCAAGTGGCCCAGCGACACTGTGGATCAAAGTGGCAGGTGCTCCGGGGTGAGGTTTTGCCAGTGTCGTCCTGACAGGTACACCCCTGACTCTTGCTGACATCCGTGACCCAATGGTTCTAGTTGTGAAGGAACAGATAGATAGACTTGAATGAGCAGTGGGCATCGAGGGAAGCCAACAGAGGGTTCTGAGGGAAGGAGACGGAGCACATTTCTGAGGTCTGGCAAGGGAGCAGTGCAGGCTGCTAGGCCATCTGGGAGAGTCATCAGAGGAGCAAGGCACCAGGCACCTGATTTCAGGGCATGCAGAATGCTCCCTTTCTCTGAAACAAAGGAAACACAGTTTTGCAGACCCCTCAGTGAGGCCAGCATAGCACAGAGAATCAAAACTTCCAAGGATCAAGGAGGCCTCATACGGGCTCTGCAGAGAGAGAGAGAGGCAGCAGCCATGCCCCTGCTCCTAATGACCAACATCACCTCCTCTGCAGTGCTGGCAAAGGGTCAGTAACTATGCAGGTCTATAGCTGGCCTCATGTACCCAAGAGCTACCGCGATGGGAATTCATGTTGGAAAACCACAAGCCTTATGCCTCGCAAGGAGCTACCTGCTTTGTGACACCACTCATGCCGTTATTAACAGCAGCCAACCCAAAATGGCTTCGACGGCATTCGCACCAGGCTAATGAAGACACACATACTATAGAAGAACCTGCTACCTAATTAACTTCCATCTTCCAAAATGAAGCCATTAGGAACTGATCATCTAATCCAGGAGCAGCTGAAGGCTGAAGTCCTGATGAAGGCAGGCACCCACTAGGAAATGCATTCCCAAGTCAGCTCGCTGATAACGGCACACAGGGGACAGACATAGGCAGTTGGAGCAGAGAGGATTCCTTGTGGGAAAGTGAAGACATGTGGTACAAGTCCCCCCTGAACAGGGAGAGACCAGGGCCTGGGAAGGTGCAGTTAGTGAAAAGCAGACCAGGTCCCCATGACTGTATCTTCATTCCTCCCTGGGGTCAGGGCCAGAGGGGTGCCCAGTCATGAAACAGATGTTTTCATTCTCCTCTGAATGGGAACCCTGATCCCCACCTCTGCCTACTGCACATAAACACACTGACCCACACATGCACACTCACAGAAACTCCAATGTAAAAGCAAGTCACGTGAACACATCCACTCATGTGTACACAACACTTACAGGTGCATTCACATGTACATGTAACTCACACATACTTACATCCACACAACTCACACACACCCACACACATACAAACTCATATACACATAATTCATACATGGACATTCTCACATGCTCACTAACCCCAAAATCACACTTACACATCTTCACACCTGTACACATCCACACAGTCTGCACGCATGCTCCCATATGCCCTGCACATCCTCCCTTCCCCAGCCCTATGCCCAGGCTCCCTTTTTTAGCAGACCCTCATTTGACTGCCTGATCTCTTGCACATATCCAACATCTGATATCTCTTCTCTTTGCATCCCAACTGCTTTGTGGATTCAGGGTTGGACTCTCTCCCCAGCCCCACCTGCTCCAGGTCAGCATCTGAGCAGGTCAACTGCAGCTCTGACTTCATCCCTTGGCAGCGTAGAGTCTTAGGATTCACTTCAGCCCTACCCTCTGCAACCCAATTCAGAACTGGATATGAAAGGAACTGCTTAGTGCTCTCTTGAAGGGTAGGGGTTCAACCTGAGCCACAACTCTCATGGTTCCTGGGACCTCTTACCTCATTCACAAAGACCCAGTGGCTGTCCTTCGAAGCCAGGTTGGTCTCCACAGCCTGTAGGGAGAGAGAGAGAACGGACATGAACAGAAGCCAGCCAGAAGCCAGCACACATGCAGGATGGTTGCCAAGATAGTGTCTGTAAATGCTATTCCTGCAAAATTTTCTCTTCACAAAACATGCCACCCCACTTGGCCCTTATCTGGGGCCTGCTCAGGCTGCCTCAGCTGCAAGGAGCCTCGTCTGAACACAGATCACTAATGACCCGCTGTGCTTTCTCACTCTGTGCACTAGCCTGGAGCAAGGTCAGAAGCTCCAGGTCCTGCTGGCATGATGGTTTGGAGGCTTAGCTGTGCAGCCCTTTCCTAAAGACATCTGCAAATGCTTTCACACAGGGCCACTTTGAGATGGATTTAATCTTGCCCAAGATTGCAGAGCCAGGAAAATACAAGGAGGACTCGATGGAGGCTCACCCAACGATGCCAAAAAACCCTGCGATGGCAACTAGGAGCTACCCTCTATCCCTGAAAACCCAAAGATCTGGGTTCTTGTTAATCACCAAGCAGTAGCCTCACTCCATCATTCTCTGCTGCGTGGCTTTGTTCTATTTCTGATAGCGACTGAATCACAATAGCGACAGCCATTGGTTTATTTGTTTTCACTCATCTCCTCTCCAGGTTGGGGACACCACGAAGTCAGACACTAAAGCTCTCTGGCCACAGTTGTGTCCCAGGAACCTTATGCCACCACCAACACATGGCAGGTGTTCAGCAAACAGTACTGAATAGATGAACGAACTGGAAAGCCAAAGCAAAGAACACACTGCTGCTTGCTGCGTTTTGTGAACATGTTTAGGAATGCTTCTGCCCCCCTCCATTGGAAGGCCAACAGACTGGAAGAATTAGAAAGCAGTGACGCTTTTCCAGCACAATCTGTAAGAACACTTACAGTGAGCATGTGCCAAGCGCTGGCTGAGTACCCAGGCCCGCACCAGGCATCTATGAACCTGTGAGAGCTGTCACATTGGAGTCTTTGTTTCATTGTTTTGGTTTAGTATTTTTGTAAAAATACAGGAAAATTTTAAGAATTGCTCAAAATCATTCAATAATCTTTCCCTCATTTAAATAAATGCAAAAATATGAAAATTCTTTCATATAACCCCCTAGATCCATCCCCTAAAGGTTGTCTGAGGTTCCTGACAGCTTCACAATCATATCTGCAACCACTCATCACACAGGTGTAAATCTTTGAGAGGCAGAGAAAGACAGATTAAACTCCCATCTGCCAGTTCACTTTCCCAGTGCCCACAGCGGTCTAAGCTGGGCTGTGGCCAGAACCAGGAGCCTGAACCTCAATCCAGATCCCCCATGTGGGTAGCAGGATTTCCATCACTTGAACCATCAGTGCTGCCTCTCAGGCCTACATTAGCAGGAAGCTGGAGTCAAGAGCCAAAGCCAGGAACTGAACACAGGGTACTCGGATGTGGGATGTGGATGTCTTAACTACAAGGCTAAGTACTCACTCCCAGACAGATGCCTTATTAAAACCAGGTTGCAAAGTATGCATTAGGTCACAACTATTTATTTTTTTTAAATGATGAACACAGAGCTATTATACAGCTGACAGCAGCCAACACAGGACCAAGCAGGACCCTGGGCCATACATAGGATCCTGTGGTAGAACCCTGCCAAGTTAGACAGACAGGTCTGCCAGCAAAGATGACAACACACAGCAATAGAGCACACAGACCTGCCCAGTAAGCTTTAAAACCCTGGTTCTTTACCAACAGCTCTTCACAATACACCAGAGGTAGGCACAGAGGCCTTTGCAGGGGCCCTGGCAAGGCTAAAGGACTCAGATTCTGCTCTGTGGCATGTAAAACCAAGCAAAGCCGTGCAGGATCAGGAGCCAGGACTACAGCAGACTGCCTCGCTGTCACTGGATCAAACTGTGGCCTCCATTTGTTCCTTTGGAAGATGCAGGGAACACATGCACTCTGCTCTCAGGCCAGTGCATGCCCTGGGTCACAGGAAGAGGCAAACACAGACAACAGCAGCCATGCCTGTCCCAAACCTTCCCAGGAAGCAGAGACAGGAAGCTGGCTGTCCCATGATGCCTCATGGGTTCCAGCCCTGCCCCAGAAATATGCACTACTACTGTCCATCAACATTTAATTTTTTCCAAAAGCATAATAAATACAGCATTTCAAAAATGTTAAGTTTGTTCTGGTGCACATTTTCTCTTATTTATTTATTTACTTACTTATTTTTATTGGAAAGATAGATTTACAGAGAGAAAGAGAGACAGAAAGATCTTCCACCTGCTGGTTTACTCTCTAGGTGGCTGGACTGGCCGTAGCTGAGCTAATCCAAAGCCAGGAGCCAAGAGCCCCTTCCTAGTCTGCCACATGGGTGCAGGATCCCAAGGCTTTGGCCTGTCCTCCACTGCTTTCCCAGGTCACAGGCTGGGAGCTGGATGGGAAGGGAGGCTGCTGGGATTAGAATCCCTACCCATATGGGGTCCCGGCAAGTTCAAGGCAATGACTTTAGCCACTAGGCTACCATGCCGGGCACCTAGCTGTTCCGTTTCTGATCCAGCTCTCTGGTTATGGCCTTGGAAAGCAGCAGAGGATGGCTCAAGTGATTAAGATTGTGCGCTCATGTGAAAGACGCAGGAGGAGTTCCTGGCTCCAGGTTTCAGATCAGGTCAGCTGCAGCCAGTGCAGCCATTTGGGGAGTGAACCAGGGGAAGATCTCCCTCTGTCTCTCTGTCTCTACCCCCATCCCCCGCAAATATGCGTTTCAAATAAAAATAAATACATTACCAAGGAACATACTGACGTCTCTGCATGGAGGCTGACCGCAGCAGAAGGGAGCTTTGTTGCCCCAAAGTTCCAACCCTGACTTGAGAATGTGAATGAGCAGGGTAGCGGTCCTCTGCATGTCCCCCGTGGCAGGGAGTACTGCAGAGGACCTGCAGAGACTGCCCAGGGAACAGTGGACATGCTGGCTGCCCCAAGGAGTCTTCCCACATAGTATCAGACTCAGGCACAGAAAAAGCTATCGGCAGAGGGAATCGATCAGAAAACCCCGCAGGACGGGTGGCCAACTTTCCCGTCCTACTTTCCCTCACCAATTAAACATCAGGTAATTTGTTAAGCCTCTTTTCCCCATGCGGAGATAAATAGCGCTTGGCTGAGGCTTTTTCCAGAGGGCGCGGCTCACTCACACGGGGGCTGGGATGAATGGTGAGACACGGAAGCTACTGCACAACTGGAAGAAACGCTGCATGCCTCACCAGCCAATTACTGCCCACTCAGTGGGAACAGCCCTCCAGGCACTCAACCCAGTGGGCACGAGCCCTCCTATACGTATCAAAGCCTTTGTTAAGTGCTGTCCTCCCCTCACCTGTGGTAGGTATAGGAGGGTCCTACCCTCTGTAGAGCCAGTACAGTAAGGAGGATTCCTAGCACAGTGATGTGGGGGAGTGGGGCACTGCTTCACTTTTTCAGCTGCAAACCCACCCCACCTGTGGGGCATATATTTGAACACCAGCAATGCTGGGCCCAGTGTGGTAACTTAGTGGCTAAAGTCCTTGCCTTGCGCGCACTGGGATCCCGCATATGGGCAGCAGTTCTAATCCCAGTGGCCCCGCTTCCCGTCCAGCTTCCTGCTTGTGGACTGGGAAAGCAGTCAAAGTCAGCCCAAGGTCTTGTGACCCTGCACCTGCATGGGACACCCGGAAGAGGCTCTGGGCTCCTGGCTTCAGATCAGCACAGTTCTGGCCAGTGCAGCCCCTTGGGGGAGTGAATCAAAGGATGGAAAATCTTCCTCTCTGTATATCTGACTTTGCAATAAAAAAATAAATTAAATAAATCTTAAGAAAAAAGCAGCAATTCTAAGGGCACTGTGCCCATGCTCCCCTCAAATCTGAGTAAGAGCTGGGAGTCTGTAGGTTTTCTGCATGTGTTCACTCCTTCCACTTTGCCTGGTGGAACCTGGACTGACACTTACGGTGCCCATGAATGCACAGCCCTGCCTAAGGGCCGTGGGTGTCCCAGTGACAAACCCCAGCTGCCTTGTTCCCTGGCGGGGACATCTGCAGAAATGGCAGCCGAAATTACCTCACTTGGCTTCCTTCTATTCTCTACTCTGTGTCCTCCCTTGCCCCCGCTGCCTTTTTTTTTTCCCTCTAAGAATTTCCCTCAAAATACTCCTTAATAAACCATTGTCACACACACCTCTGTCTCGAAGTTGGCTGTGGGAAACCCAGCCTGAGACAAATGCCTCCCACCTGGGGTGATGGTGAGAACCCCACAAAGTGACAGGGGAGAAGCTGACTGTAGAGGGGTCCCTCAGTGCTAGGCCCACCCTATTCCTTCCCATCATGCCCTCTGTCTCCCCTTCACCCAGTGGCTCCCTCGGAATGTGCCCAAGGACATTCTCTCATTACTTTCCAACAGGGTCTGCCACACCACAGTGGCTGTACTAGTTGTCCTGGATATATAGGCAGATCAGGAGCCTGTTCCTTGGCCAATGTGATACCAAAGTCCCATTTACCTATCAGGGCAGCTTAGCACTAGGCCTCTCCTCATCTAGGCCACAGCATCTTCATACAGCTGCATAGAGACATTCACAGCTACAGAGAAGTGTTGGACAAACCCAACAAGAAAGGGCAGCTCCTGTGTCCTCTGGCTAGGGAGGGTAACGGAGGAAGAGAGCTTCTCAGGATGGGATCCTTGTCACACTCTTGCCTTCAGCAGGTGAGGAGCTGGGTCCCCTGCACTTGGGCTTCTACCCTGGGGTTTAACACCAGGAGGATGGCACATTCCTGAAAATGAAGCAGCAGCAGGTGGTAGAGGGGTCTGAGCAACTGCAGGAGGTCCAAACAATCCCTATGGGAGTCAAGGACTTTGTCTCAATGAGCCCAATGGGACAGCAGGGGTAGCCCAATGCTGTGGAACATCATGAGTTACCCAGCTATGTTGTTCGATATTGCTGTTATGAGGCATCCCAATGGCTTGGTAAACCATCAGAGCCCGACTCCCAAGCTCTTGCATACCCGGGAGGCAGTGATGAGGTAGGAACTTCAGAGGACACAGCTGACTTCTCTTCCAGCCCCTTTGGAATGGAGGCCATAGCACATGCTGATGCTTGTATAACTTGTCGACAGGAGAGTAGACACGGGCAGCCTAAGATCTTGTGAGTGTTGACGTGTGTGAACATACTTGCACTAACATCCACAGGTCATCCTCTGGAGAGGAGAGCATGCTGCAAAGAGGATTCTGCTACAGGAAGTTAGGGGCAGAGGTCCTCCCCACACCTGGGAAGGCAGAGCATGGGAGGCAATGTGTTCTCTTGTCTACCGGTGGCTGCTCCAGTCTGAACCCCAAGTGCCTTCTCCATGGCCAACTGGCATCAACAGAGCTGAGGTGTAAGTGACACAAGACACTGACATGCCCTCCTGCCGGTCCCCTGGAAGTGGGAACATTAGAATCCAACTTTGGCTGCCCTAACTTCACAGTTTTCATTTAAAAGCAGACCCGGGCCAGGCTCCAGCTCCTGGTTCCCCAGCAGGATCTGGAGAGAAAGCATTCCCAGTGTGCCGTGGAAATGGCAGGTGCCGGGCAGCTGGCCTAGACTGTGACTGGGATGGCTGACAGCTGGCCCTGGATCACGTGCTGGTGAGGATAGGCTCTGACATCCAGGAGCCTACACAAAGCGAAGAAGATGGGTGGTGCCAAGTGCGCCAGAAGAAGCATCTTCATTCTTGCTCTCAGCCTTGTGTGCAGGACCAAGCAGAAGCCATTTCCAAGAGCATCAGAAGCCTGCTTTTAGCAAACACTTTCCAGGTACATGAACACCACATTCCCCAACATCTCATTCACACACACACACACACACACACACACACACACTTCTGACTCCCCATGACTTAATGAGCTAGACATCATTTGTATCTCCCCCTCTCTGCTTTCATGGTTAGGAAATGCAGAAGTCCATCCAGTCTTAGATCCTGAGTTAGAATTTTGCAGATGCTGGATGTGAACCCAGACCCAGCTATCATTCTGTGTTCCCAATCATGCTACTCCCAAAAGGGTCCGAGCAACCATCTAAGAAAGGGTCTGTTCCCCTGTGCCTGGGGAACAAAAGGAGCTTTCATCCTACTTTCTGAGCAGTGATGCTTCCTTTCCCCAGGTTAACCCTTTCTCAGAAGCTCAGGACCATCACTGCACTTGCACTCTTACATGCAAGCCTGTTTCCCTTTCTCTTGGCCCCAAGGAATAGTAAATGAAGTGGAAAAAAACCTTCACTGGTGGAAGCCTTCCAGCATCATCCGAAGGGTTTATTTTATAGAGTGCAAATGCCATTGCTTATTTACGTATGCCTTCATTGTTGGCCACTTATCCAGGCACCCGCCCCCCTCCCAGCTGGGAGCCCATGATAATGAAAGCTTGTTGACAATTAGCATCTTTTGAAAACCCAAACCCTAAGATGTGGGAATATTCCCTCCACAGAGTCTGGCACTTTCCCAAGGAAAGATACTGAGCTAACTCTAAAGACCTGTCACTGCCTTCCCGACAACTCCCTATTCAGGAGCCATTCCCTCACCCCTCCAAGGCATGAGTGAACAGCAACAACCCCCCTACACACACACACACACACACACACACACATACACAAGGAACAGGGAGTGACTGGTTTGAACAGCTTGTTTACAAGGGAATTAGCAAAGCAGCCACCATGAGGCTCCACATCTCAGAGCCACAAAGAGACCTTGAATTATCTCGTGCTCCCTACCTCTACAGACATAAGGTCAAGAGCATGACCCTACTGCTTCTCTGTTTCCTCCAGTCTTGTCTCCAGAGCATTGCTGGGCTTTGCTTTCTCTAGAAAACCAACCCAAAGTCTCCCATGGCTCCTACTTCTGGCCCCGTCCTTTACTCGTACATTCTCTGGGGAACCTCAAGGTCAAGCAGGTTGCTTGTACAGGGTCTCCCTCTGAGTTTCCCTGGATAAGGATGAGTTTTTTGTTTCTACGTTTCTCATCTCTGCTGGAGCTTCTGTGAATCCCAGAGCTTCTGCCCTCAGGAGAGAAAGGAAACACACAGAGAAAGGCAGTTTCACACAGAGGCAGTGGGTAGAGAGTAGAACCCTAGTTTGCCGGATGAGGGTGCAGCTGGGATGACCACTCCCAGTTTTAGCAAGGTTGTCTATAGGTGTGACCCTGTGCAGCCTCATAATCCAGCTCTGGTATAGGGGTGGGAGATTTCAGAGGACCCTTTGTCTAAGGATGATCTGAGCCTGTTGCCTGGGAGCCAGGGAAAAGGAAGTGTGGCTGCAGGCTGCGGCAATTGCTGCCACTTCCAGGATCCCTCCTGTACCCGTGACCTTACGCTAAGCCTCATGCACCATCCCTCCTGCTTGGCTTCTGAGCTGCAGCCTACATGAGGGGAACCACGGGCTCAGAGGACAAAATGCTTTATTTCCAACAAGTCAGTGTGACCAGACTTTCTAGATACGAAGCCTGTGGTCTGTCTATGGGATCCCACCAACACACAGTTTACACTCGGTGCTTTCCAAAGATGTTCACTGCCAAGGTATCTGCTGAGCTGTAAGGTGACAATGAGGCCTGAAGATCGAGCGGCAAAGGAGAGCACTGAAGGTCCATGGAATTTTTGCAAAGTATGGGCCTGCCTTCCAGAGCTCTCTGCCAACCCCCTCCTCCAGCCTTCCAGTACACCTGGCTCAGGTGGATTTCCAGGCTCTAAAGGATGTTTGCATGGGGAGGGGATAGAGGATGCAGCAGGGATAACTTCCAGCCTCACACTGGAGCACATACTCTGAGAGGGGAAAAGCCTGCCATGGGCATCACAAAGCTCCTCGTGGGAGGTAGCATGAGACAGACAGGGAACCTCAGCAGTTGCCACTTAGATGAATCAATGGGGGACCTAGATGCACTGAATATTCATCCAGTGCCAAGTAGGAAGAAGACCAGGGACCCAGTATGGTGGGACGGAATATAGACATCCTTGGCCCTGCACCATACAGTGTGAAGCCAGACTGGCAAGCATGCCTGTAGTTTCTGGGTGCACTTTATCTTCAGGTAACATTGTGCCATGTATGCAAAGTGTGTCCTGCCTATACTAGAAAACAATGCCCTTATTCTACATAATTGAACCAAGACTGAAACAAGTAGATGTGACACGCTGTAACCTCAGGGAGCTGAGGGGAACAGGATGGAATTCTGGTATTGTTCTACCAAGACACAGTTATTATCTTCCTTTGTGCTCAGAGCTGAACTATCCTACTTAACAACATCTAAGTTCTGAATTTGTCCAGGCACACAGTGGCATCTTAAAAGACGCAGGGGCCAGCGCCATGGACTGGTAGGATATGCTTTGTCCGTGGCACCGGCATCCCACATAGGCATTAGTTCTTGTCCAGTCTGCTCCACTTCCAATTCAGCTCCCTGCTTATGGCCTGGCAAAGCAGCAGAAGATGGCTCAAGTCCTTGGGTCAATGCACTGTCCGAGACCTGGGGGAGACTCCTGACTCCTGGCTTTGAATCAGCTCAGTTCTGGCTGTTGTTTGAAATAAACAACCAGGCCAGTCCACGTCACCTTCCCCTTCTGTAGGCAGGGCAGAAGCAGCAGCCAGAGCCTCAAGAGGATGAAGATTCATTACAGATCATTTGCAGATCCTTCAGATGAAATAGAGACAGGTTCCAGAGCTGTGCAGGAAGCACAATTTGCTGTAATAAAAAGTGAGGATATGCTACACGTGGACAATTTATGAGAAAACGTTAATACCAGCAGAAAAATGAAATGGAGTCTGCCCACAGGCACGATCTGTTTAATAAGATCAATTCAGAGAAGGGCCGTTGGGCGGGGCCATGAGCACAGTCTAATGGATACTTGGATTTTAATCAATGGTCCAGCATTGCCCTGCCACCTGCAGGACACAAAAGCCAAGGAAAGCCATACATGATCTAATACTTGCAGAGACTCTGGCTGTGTCCTGAGAGGAGTTCCAAGGAATCAGGCTCTTCTCCCAAGTCCTGCCTTACAGAACATGAAGGCAGCCAGGCCCTGGCCCCACAGACACTGTCACACAATCCCTTTTCGAGGATAGAGATCCATTGCAGAACAAATCTCCTTTACGCTCATTATCTGGTGTGGCGAGAGCAGCCACAAGCCTCTGCAGCTTGGGATCTAGGAAGTTTCACAGCTCAGTCCCCCAGCGGCCAGGGGCTTGGCTCCTCATGCAGGGGTTGTTCAGCTCTGGCTTCAAGTGATGCTCAGAATCAAACAAAGTCCACAACTGATTGGAAACACGCCCCTCTGCCTCCCACCTGTAGCCCTGTGTTCATGCCACTGCTTGCATCTGAGTACCAGCTCCAGAAACCCCTGGCATCAGGGAGAGTGGGCCCCCCTGGTAAGGCTGGATCACATCGTGCCCCCAGAGGCCCAGACCCAAGTCAGGGACATTCACTGGGAGACCCATGGCACTGCTTCGAGTAGCTCAATTAAAGCATCTGCCTTTGAGGTCAGTACCTCAACCCCATCCAATCACGTCCATGTAAACCACTACTGCACAGGACCCAATTCTTGCCCTCAACCTCAAACTGTTTTTTTTTTTTTTTTTTTTTTTTGAAAAGAAAGAAGCATTTGAATTCTTTTTTAAGGCAATAAAGTTGAAAGTAGCAATTCTTTACCAAGCTGATAAGAGCTGTTGGGTATAATTTGTATTCTTTTTTATGAGCCTGACGGAGAACGAAATAGAAAGAAAAATATCTTCTTTTCATTTCTGGAGACAAGCACCGCTTCTTTTTCTTCTTCTTCAGGGTGCTAGGGTGGAGCTCTGAGCCCAGGAACTGCCAGGAAACAACGGCCTGATCTGGGACACAGTTCGTCAGGGAGGTGCCCGGGAGGACTGAGGCGGGACAGGGAGCAGCTGGGACGTACATAATCAGCTGGTCCCACCCATAGCTCTGGTGCCTGGCCTGCGGACTGCGTAGGAGACTGTGGTGGGGTTATGAGGTCTTGGAACTAGGAGAAGAGGATACAGCCAACTCCACAAACACAGGGCATAATGAGGCAATCTCTTTCCTTTAGTGTGCACAATATAAATCATTTTACAACCTCTTCAAGATAGCCTGGCTCCAAGTACATAGCCCCCATGCAGAGAATTGCCAGACTTGAGGGTGGCCAGGAGCCCAGCGATAGTCCCAAGCCCCCTGGATTCCTGCAGTCTAGCAAAGTGACACTCTCTGCACTCCACCTCTGGAATGATAGAAGCAGAGTCAGAAACCAAGTAATATTTTGCTTTGCCCTGTGGGTGGCTCACACCTGCCCTACACACACACACACACATACACACACACACACACACACACACACACACACATTGCAAGCACAATGCACCTAGAAAGACACTACCTGCTTGCACATAAAACTGTGGAGCTTCTCAGAAGATGACACAGAGAGACATGCAGGTCAGGAAGTGGCTGTATTCGCCAGTTCTTCATCACTATAAGTAAAATTTCCAAGAGAGGATCCTTACAGGAAGGAAAGAAGCCAGAGGGGCTTGTTTTGTCTTACAGTTGGGAGAATCACAGTCCATGATCAGCAGAGCCCCGCAGTGAGGCAGTCAGATGCCTATGATGGAACAGGCACAGAGAGGGAGGGTCCTGTGAAGCAGCAGGTGGCAGGGGTACAGGGGAGCTCGCACTTCCCCATGTCAATGTATCTCTGCATGAAGCCAGCATGAAGGAATCATGTGCTTCACACCAGCCATCTAATCCAACCCACAACACTTCCCAAAGATCCTGACTTCAGACATCACAACCGGCCCAAACCTCCACTCTCAAACCATCAATGCGTTAACTGTGAACATAAGACTTTGGGGTGTAAACATTCCCATGAGTTTGAGGAGCTGAACTCTGCACAAATCATGACAGGGCAGACTCCCATCTTCACATCCTACAAAGGAGGATTTGGTTAAGTAACTAGATGAAGTGGCCATTAAGGATGAGCAAAATTCGCCATAAAAATTAATTAACTCATGTATCAAGTAAGGTATAGAATGTATAAATTGGTGTTAAAAAAAAAAAAACAAATCCATTCCCTTTATCAGTCAGTATTTCCCTCTCCCTTAGCTACAGCTTCGTTTTCCTCCTTGAGTATGCTAAGTCAACACCACTTACCCAACCCTGTGCTATGAAGCCATGCTCTGTGCAGACACTCAGAACTCCTTATGGCCTGGCCAGTTAGGACAGGAAATGCAGGAGCAGATCTACACTCACCTGCATCAGGCAGACTGGATATGTGGAGAAGCCACAAATACTTTTCCCGGTGAGTTCTTGCTAACCGTGTTCAGCTTGCCTGTGCTCACTGCCTGTTAAGGTAGATATGGCACTGTTAGGCCTGAACACAAACCAACTAAGCATCTCCACTGCTAGTCTGACTGTGCCTTAAGGTCAGAGGAGAGAAGATCCATAGCAGAAGGCATGGAACTCTAACAGCCATAGAACTCTGCTAGGCCTGGTCAGCAAGACTTTATTCCATGCAGTGGGACTGACTTCTACACAATAAACCAAAGTTTTAAGATTGTGTTCTAAGGGGAAGGTGTGGGATCTTAGGAGATGCTGCAAACAGAAAGTTTGAGATACAGATATGATGCTACTCAGGTTATAATGGGATTACACCCCCATTCAATTCTTTATAAAATGAAAACATTTTAAGTTGAAAATCTGATCCAGTGTAACTTCTGAACATCCCAAGTGGGACCATGATAATTCAGACACCATCTGTCCTGCATTAATACCTCCATTTTGGAATCACAAAACACAGTAGCAAAGAAGTTCTAGGATCACAAACACCTGCTGAACTTGACTCCACTCAACTTTCACCCAACTTACCTCCCAAAAGTACCAAGACTTTTTGTTCCAGGTACACATGATTATCTCTCAGGACAGTAAGGTCTAGCGGGGACAAAGTGGGGTAAACAAAACTCTAGGCATCAGGAGTTCAAGAGAGGAACTTAGGATGGGAAGTGCATGGTCAGGTCCACCCACATGGAAGTGAATGCCACAGGTTTGGAAGGAACATTGAGGCAATCAGTTTGAGCAATTACAAGTGTCCAGGAAAGTGGTGATGAGGATCAGGTCAGGACAGCAATCGTGTCCTGGGACTGCAGAGGGGGGTGTAGTGCTTAGAAGGCAGAGGGTGAGGAGATGTGGCCTTCAGTTGCGAATTGAATGAAGTATGAACAGGAAGGAACCTGATGTGACTCCGAGATCCAGGCACATGAAGATGGAAGTTGAAGCAGGCTCCACAAGAAAGACAATGCACTCAGATGTAACTTCCTAGGGCAGCCAGAAGTTGGAGAGGTTAATATTCTTTTAAAAAGACCGAAAGAGAGAGAGATTTATTCGTTTTTATTGGAAAGGCAGATTTACAGAAAGAAGATACAGAAAGATCTTTCACCTGCTGGTTCACTCCCAAAGCAGCCACAACAGTCTGAGCAAAGCTGACCTAAAGCAAGAATCCAAGAGCTTCTTTCAGGTCTCCCACGTGGGTGCACGGTCCCAAGACTTTGGCCCATTCTCTACAGATTACTGCTTTCCCAGACCACAAACAGGGAGTTGGATGGGAAGTGGAGTAGCCAGGACACGAACTGGCACCCATATGGGATCCTGGCACTGAGCCATTGTGCAAGGCCCGGGGAGGTCAATCTTCAAAGGTTTGAAAGCTAAGCCATCATGAGCATAAACAGGAACAAAGCAAGGGCTTGCCTCAGGTAACTGGCAAAGGTCCACAAGGACACGATAGGTTCACTGTGAGCAGTTAGCCTGGAGTGTCCCCTACCCTTCAGTGTAATAAGTGGACAGCTTCATTCCAATTGCTCCAGCTGTGGGACCAGTGACCTGCAAAGGCTCGGATGAGGGCAGGTGGACACAAGCCTCCCTCTTGTTTGTGTCACAATATATACTAAGACTTCATGCACAGGTTCCCAATGGTTTGGAGGACCCAGTGGTTTGCTGGGGTGGGATTGAGGGGATGGAGAGGAAGGATCTACCATACGGGGCATGTAACCCAGTTTCAGGTAATTCTAGATTTGTAATGTTTCCCATTCTGTGCACCTGGGCCAGAAGCAGGGGTTACATAGGGAAGAGGGAATCCCTCCCTCCCTCAGCTCTCAGAGGCCAGCATCAGACCTGGACACAGCCCAGTGGATTCCCTTAATCTTGAAAGAATGACCTACAAGATTTAAAAGAATTTACTCATCAGAAAGGCAGCGTTGAGAGTGCAGTGATGGTGTCTTCAGAAGTTTGAACATTTTCTCTCAAGTTCACTTGCAGGAACCGTAATTCTCAAGGCAAAAGTGTTGAGATGTAGGGCCTTTAAGAAAACATGAATGGTGTTTAGGAATGGATTCAGACGATCACCTTGAGAGTGAGTTCTAGGTACAGGCAA
The DNA here is from genome assembly GCF_030435755.1 of Ochotona princeps. Classification (NCBI taxonomy): domain Eukaryota; kingdom Metazoa; phylum Chordata; class Mammalia; order Lagomorpha; family Ochotonidae; genus Ochotona; species Ochotona princeps. Next base: position 9,127,476 of record NC_080844.1, on the reverse strand, counting down.
GTCCCCTCATCCTGCTGTCTCCTGCTTCCTTGCCCTTTTGCCTTCCACCATAGAATGAAACAACAGAGTCAACATGGCAGAGCAGGTAAAGCCACCACCTGCAACACTGGCATCCCATAAGGGCACCGGGGTTCGAGTCCCGACTGCTCCACTTCTGATCCTGCTCCATGCTAACGTGCCCGGAAAAGCAGTAAAAGACGGACCAAGAGTTTGGGTACATGCTACCCATGTGGGTCACATGGCTCTTGGCTTTGTTCTCGTACAGACCCAGCCAAAGTGGCCATTTAGGGAATCCATCAGTGGATAAAAGATTTCTCTTTTTCTGTGCCCGTGTGTGTGTGTGTGTGTGTGTGTGTTTCAAATGAATAAAAGTGTATGTTTTTCTAAAAAATGGATGAGGCAGCATGAAGGCCCTCACCAGAGGGTGGCCCTTGACAATGGGCTTCCCAGCCTCCAGAGCTATAAGATAATACCATTTTATTCATTATAAACTGCAGTCTGTAGCACTCTGTTACAGTCACACAAAATAAAGATGGTGTCTTACCCAGACTGGTGCCAGAAGTGACCTATTCATGCCCCCTCCTCTAGCCAGCCTCCCATTTCTGCACATCACCTAACAGCATTTGAATAAGTTCCTTTTATTTCTTATTAAGTCAGCTTTGCAACATTTTACAAGAAATAATACTTATTCTAAAATCTAAGTAAACCCAAAGTGCCCAAGGTACTATGTGACGATTACAGACAATAGATTATACATCTGTTTCTGTATCCTAAGTCATAGTTTCTAAATATTTGCAAACAGCCGTAATTTTATTTTTTAATGATTACATTGCATTATGTGACACAGTTTTATAGGCACTGGGATTCCCCCCATCCATCCATAAACCCTCCCCCATGGTGGATTCCTCCACCTTGTTGCATTACCAAAGTTCAAATTCACTTGAGATTCTTTCATTGCAAGCATTTACCAAGCATAAAGTCCAGCATCTTATTGTCCAGATAATTTCAACAGTTTCTTGGGGAGACCATCTCTGGTCTGGAGGTAGAGCCGGCAGAGTATCATCCCAAGCAATTAAAAGCCCTGACATAACATCAGTAACAATTTATAACGTTATGGAATTAATTGACATGGTATTGCATAACCAATATGTTAAAAAAAAAAGAATGCAAGTTCTGAACCACATCCTGTGACTTCTTCATTGACATTTCAATTATTAGTTTATATACAACCAGGTTCTATACACCTTAAAATGGCTATAGATTACTATTCAGCTGTCTCGAGTCTATTTTAATTTTAGCATTTAGCAGTTTATAGCGTTGAAGCATGACTTTGCTGAACCTGGCTGTTTTTCGGGTAGTCTAACTCTATAACTCTAACAAGACATGTGTCAACAGTTTAGGTGAACAGTTTTAGGAGGGGTTTACAGAGAAATCTTCAATACCCTAGTGAGGAGTAACTAATCTTTGTGTCCCACCTAGTAAGGTGTAAGTGCATCCCCGCTGACCGTTTCCTGTCTAATTCTAAGCTTTCCTTGTTATTCTCTATCTATCTATTCTAGATTGTTTGTTTGTTTTAAGGGGTTTCTGGAGCGATCTTGATGGTCATTGAGAGAGGGTGGGGACCCAAAGTTGGAACCGGGCAGGGACCAGACAGAGAAAGCTCCCCTCCCTAGTCCCAAAGGAAGCTTACTGTTCTTCTGTTTCTGCGGACCGCTCAGGGCTCCTGGTTGTCGTTCCAATGATCTTGGATCCTGCAAGGCAGGATTTGGACTTCTTCCATCCCATGTGGTAGATCCCGATGGGGGTGGGTGTCCTCAGAGATCTCGGCCTCCGAAGGCACTCCAATTCCCCGTGGTCTTCTTGGCAGTTGGGATGTAGACAGCAGTAATTTTGAAAAGATCTTCTATTGACCAATGGCAGTCCTGGTTTCATGGCCACTGCTCGTCCTGTTCTCTAAATGTAAACACTGCGAACTCTTACAGCTATTCCTTTGGTTCTTACTTCCACACTCCCAGCCACACTCAATCATGTTCATATTGCAACATTTGACTGATGAATGTTGCACATAAGCATTACCCATCATCTTCCTGATAAGGTAAAGAGGACTAAATCTCTCCTATACCCTCTCATCCTTTCATTCTCCTGGCAATGTAGTTATAACACAAATTTAAACTAAATGCATACCTCTATGCCTGTTGCAGCACTATTCACAACAGCCAGGATGTGTCATCAATCTGTCTATCAGCATATGCAGATAAATCAACAAAAAAATAGTGCTACATATGCACGATGGAATACTATTGGCAATGAAAACGAACAGAATCCCACATAGGTGCCAGATCAAGCCCACTTCCTATTCAGCCCCCAACTAAAGGCCTGGAAAAAGCAGTAGAAAATCACCCAAGTGCTTGGACCCTCCAGCCTACACTGGAAGACTGGAATGAAGCTACTGCTGCCTGGCCTTGATGGTCATCTGGGGGAATGAGCCAGGAAATGGAAGATCTTTCTATCTCTGTCTCTCCATGACTCTGACTTTCAAAATAAATAAATCTTAAAAACAAAGACAGAAAGTATAGAATCCTGTTAGTTGCAAAGACATGAATGAACAAGGAGATTGTTATATTGAGATAACTCAGGCACAGAAAGGCAAATACTGGGTGACATCGCTAGTATGTGGGATTTGATCAAGCTCATCTCACGGACATAGAACAGAACAGTGGTGACCAGAGGATTGAGTATTTAGGCCAAATGAAATGATAGGGAGAGATGTTGGCAGAAGGATGTATAATTACAGTTAAATAGCAGGAATGTTGTTTAAAGTCTGTCCAGAATAGGCAAATATAAAGACATAGAAAATGACTGAGTAATTTCCCTGGTATCAAGAGGTGAAAGAAAGAAAGGATAGGGTAGGGGCACATCAGGAATGTTCCACTGAAAGATGATGATTTTTTTTTTTTTTTTGTGATGGGATGTTCTAGAATTGACTGGGATGCACAACTCTGGTCATACATAGAACCACACTTTGAATCACTGAATCCTGATATGTGAATTCTATCTCCATAAAAAGGATTTTGTAATTATGTGTTGGCTCTAATAATTACAATACGATCCTCTTCCAAGCCAAATAGTAGGCTATGATTATATTATTGCCTTGCTTATATAACTTCCACTTTTCTTGCATTAATGATGGCCTTGATTTGTATTTATTTGTGCAACTTCTGCAGCACATTTTCTACTGACCAGCTACATACAATAATATAAAACAGCCTTTCCCTTTCTCTCTGCCCAGTGCCACGGTCCTCTGGATGACCAGGGTATGCCCTGACACCACACTGTCCTTTTTGGTCTGCTGGCTAGAATCTCTGAACCTGTTATTGCTTGCATTTATCTTTTTGGTGGGTTGCTTTACTTTTTATGAAGCCCATTCCATAGTTGCTTCATAAGAAAAGGTGCATGGGGTATAAACTTGTGACTATTTGCATGCAATTGTTTTATTTTGCTATGACACTGATTCTGTTTTCACTTTGTGAAGAATTGGCTTATCTTACTTCTTCCATAGAAATAATGTTCTCCAATGTCTTCAAGAATTGAGGTTACATTTGAGCTCTGAATGCCATTCTAATTCTTGTTCCTTGCATGTCACCTCTGTGTCTTCCTTTTTCTCCTCATCTTCCTCTTCCCTCTCCTCCCCCCACTTCCCCCTCTGCACACACCTACCTCACCTCATCCCCTAACATTTATATATGGGTACCCTTTTCACTCTCTGTGGTCCAGAAATGAATGGCTAGTAGAACTCTTCAGCGCAGAAATATCTGTCCTTTAGATTATATATATATATATATATATATACATATATATATATATATATATATATATATATATATATATATAGAGAGAGAGAGAGAGAGAGAGAGAGATCTTTGCCTTTTGTTTTACTTTCCCCAACTTTTTTTTCTGAACACCTCAACTGCAATTTTTTTTACATTTTTTACCTCTCATTGTTACATGGCAATCTCTGTTCTTTTGCATAATGCCCTAATCACATTTATTTTTTTATCCTTTTAAGATGATTAAAATGATCAATAATAGGACCTCTGAAGTCCTCTCCTTTTTCTTCCATAGTTGAATTTATCCTGAATGCCTTTTGTGTCTCTGTTCTGTATTCTCTCTTTCACACACAAGACATTCCCTCAAATGCAATGATTCCTGATTGCACTTTCATATTAAACTGAAATGTAACTGAGCTCACTCTAAGGCACAAATATGACTTGGGAATGGGTTGACTCAGAGGACATCCCTACCCTCAGAAATATCAGCACTTTGAGGTCCTTCCTCTGGGATTGTTCAGTGACTAAAAAGGCCCCTTCGATAACCTGCCTGAAGCATGGACCACAGCTGCATGTGTGCAAGGAGCAGTCGAGAAAAAAAGCAGATGGCCCCAGAATCCAAGAGCACATCTCTGCCTCATGGGTTTCTGCACCTGCCTCACTTGTTCTCTGAGGTCTCAATGCTGAGGGTCTCAGAGACTTCCTGTTGGGACCAGCTCTCTTCCAATCTTTGTCCTTACATCTGCTACATAAGCCACCCTGCCTCCATCCACTTCCTAATTCTTCATCAACAGACCCCAACCTCTCACCCGCTACACTCCTGTGCTTCTTGGCCTTGTGCATTATAGCACCATGGCACTTTCCTGTCACTTTATAGAAATCTAATGGCAACAGTGGGTAAATAGGGATTACCAATCAGAATTGTCTCATTCACTAATCATCAATGCCTTGCAAAGTCTATAAGAAGTCAACCCATGGCCTTTTTTGCCTAAGCTACCCAGACCATGTATCTACCGTGGTAACTACAAACATTGACTGATGGTCTAAGGCAGCTGCAAGGGTCAGAGCAAGATAAGTGTGGCTTGCACTTGGGGTTGACAGAAGGCTGCAAATCAGGGACACAAGTAGAGCCACATTAGGGTCTGGGAAACCAACTCAGGATCGGAAATGCAATATACAGATTTTCTCTGCTGACCCAAACTCTAGAATGAGAAAAGGAATAGCTCTCCATCCTTACCATGTTCTTGACAGCCCCTGGAGGATCTGGGGACCATGTGACTTTGGAATTCAGCTACAAGGCAGACCTGGCTTTCTAGAGAATTTTTGATCAAACTTGCTCTGCTGCTGTTTATCCATCCTGGAGGACGGAATGTCAGATCTTGTCCTACAGCTTCCTTCTACAGCCCATTTAGCTGAACATAAGTTGAAAACCAAGGCGAGGCAAGGGGAAGTGATGCAGTACCAGTTGGAGGCGGATGAGGGCTTGGGATTGATAACAGCCTGTTCAAAGAAGGAGTTCAAACATCCTGACTCGCTTTGATCAACACATCCCTCTAGAAGGATGAATGATTTAAAAATCCACAGAACAGGGGATCCAGGCCCCTTTCACAAAAACATACTGAGGGTTTCCTGGGCACCCTGTCCTCAGCAAAAGCAAATCAAGGAGCCACTGGGAAGCTGTAACTGCTATCTCTCCCCTTAACCAATACAGTCCGTGCTGGGGGAGTGGGCTGAGGGACCAGCCTTGATGTAGTTTGTGCATAGGCAAGCTGTGATGGGAAACTAAACAGTGAGAGATGAAGAGAAAGGACAGGGTTAAGGTTTCATGGACGAGATGGGCTGCAGGGATATGGAGACTTGAAGAGACTTAAAGAGGACAGAGATCATTCAAGTCTTGAGAAAACAGGAGAGTTGTTTGGCTCCTTGTCCTTAAAAATGACAGTAAGTCCAAAGACAAATTACTGAGGTCAGGATACCTACAACATTCCCCTGAACTAGGTCCTGGAAGAGGACTAAGTTGCAGAATCTAGAGCCAGAAACCACAGCAAAGACGAGCAGCTCCACCTGGGTGACAGTCACAGGCATCTGGGGGCAGAGCTGGCGTCTACACTGCCCTTTTCATGTCCAAACTTGGCACAACCCAAAGGCCCTCACCACTACCACTACACACACACACATGACCATTGTCCACACACCACATTCTGATAGAAAGCACATAGTTACATGTTTTCCTAATCCCTTTCTGGTAATATATTTGTGTGTCTTAGAGAGAGGAAAAGAAAATATGCAACAATCCAGGATGAGAAAGGACTGTACCCTCCCTGGCCAGGGGTACACAGGTAGTCAAGAAACCAGTCAGGACTAGATCACCAAAGAATGAGTAACAATCTAAAAATCTACAGACTGAAACCCTCTCTCATGCCGCCCAATACGGCTTAGTTAATCAGCAGGCAGACCAGAGAGCCAGGCAGCCCACCTGCTGTGAGAGGACTGGGAGAGAGGGATTGTGCAGGGAGCTTCCATCTCTTCACGAATCCCCTGCTCACAAGGTAGTCCTGGAGACCTTGAACTTAGAGCTGTCTTCACCCAGGAAGCACCCCATATGCACATCCTGAAGAGCCTGACCTTGCAGGTCTCGCAGACAGCAATGATGCCTAACATTGAGTGTGAGCTGACCACCTGCAGGTCCAGGCTCAGCATCCAGTGAGAAGACTTTCCCAAAGCCTTACAGCAGCCAGCCCTTAAGGGGCTAGCATCTTTCCAATATTACGGCCACGCCTCTCATGCTAGCTGGGTCATGAGAAGCTCCCAGGTCTGCTGGTAGCAAGATGCTTCAATTGAATTATCTCACAGAGAAAACTGAGAGAAGGTGAGAGAAGGTGGGAGAGCCTCAGCAGGTAAGGTCAGATCTGAGGGTTCATGAACATCCTTCCACAAACATGCTGGGGCAGGACCTGAGAAGGATCTATGGGGTCGCTTACCCACTAGACAGAAACAGTCTGACCAATCAGCATCAGCGCCCTCTCTCTCCGCACACCTGAGAGCTTAGGCACAAAAGCCTTCTGAGTGACCCACAAGTGGTTGTACCATAGGCCCAACCCGTCTGCCTACCAACCCTAAAAAGCCAAACACGATCACCAATTAGCTAGAAACTTCTACGCATCCAGTAATAAGTTCTGTCAGTTCCAACAGTGTTCTGTCAGTTCCAACAGTGTCTTCAGCAATGTCATGAGGTAGGTATTACTGTTAGCGCCAGCTTACAGGTCAGCAAATAGGGGCATGGAGCAATCCTTTCCCTTATCCAAGGTCACAGAACTAGAGAACGCCACAGTCCAAATTTAAACTAAGCAACTAGTGTCAAATCCCAGACTCTGACCTCTCTGCATACTACCCTGCCTAGAGCCATGAACTAGTCTTGCTGTGAGCATGACGAATACACACCAGTATGTGAAGCTAGAAAAACAGAGATCACGCCCACCACGCAGGATCCATCATCTTCAGTGCATACACACAAACAGGAATAATGAGGTGGAGCTCTCGGTGTGTGAGAGTTGCCATGGGGTGGGGTGGGCGGGTATGTGCACATGGCATTATGGGAGCAAACAGTAGGGCACCAACTCAACCCTAAGACATCAAGGAAGGTTTCTTGGGACAGACAATGCTTAAAAATTAAATGGAAGCCAGCCAGCAAAGGCAGCCTAAGAAACACCGAATTTTAATTTTTGCAAAGCATTTAAACTCTTGCCTCGTGCCAAGTCAAATCCCTAGGAAACTTAAGTCTGGATGATATCATTTCAGCTTTCCACAGAAAAACTCACACTTGAACTAGAATATCGCATTGTTTATGCCTTTGGCTCTCTGCCAGGGCTGATATAAGACGCAGCCATATGAATCACATTTGCATTGTTTGTAAAACTACAAGCACAGACACTATCCATTATGTTGTGCTATGTCCCTTATCTGGAAACGCATGTGATAAACACCTCCCAAAGCCCAATGCTTAAAAAAAATAAGAAGAAGATAGAAACCACCATCCCAATGGACTGGTGTTCTTTTCTGTAGTAAGCCCTGAGCACTATGTGTTCTGCCACTTGGCACTTGTTCCCTGGTGCATCAGGAAACTCAGAGCTGAGGTCAATGCAAACAGATTGCTTTAGCCTGTGTTTTCTAATGCAAGTCTCTTTGCCCTTGATTTTTTATGTGTGTGGGGGGAGGAAGATATGAGCATTGCAACCTTATTTTCATGGATTTTTGAAGATACATATGTAAGTATGTATATACATGTATATAGTACATATATAGAGATTTTTTGTTATATATGCATACATATACATATACACACTATATATTGTGTGCACTATATATATATATATATATATATATAGCGTGTGTGTGTAGGTTTCCAGGCTTCCACCTACCGATATGGCAGAGGCACAGAGAACTATAAAGCAAACATCTGAATAGCCTCACTGAACACTCAGTGCCTATCTTTCTCCCCAGCTCAACAATGTCTACAACTTTCCACATCAAACCTTGTTACTTTACCCCTACAAGCAGTGAGCCTAGATCTATAAGCAAAGAAGAAAGATTTGTGGCCCAAAACCAACTGCATCTGCCTCCTCTGGGATCTATGACTAATATTCTTCCCCAGGACAGCCCAGGACTGCAGGGAGGCTCTAAAGACACCTGACCAGCTTCTTCCATAATGTGGGGAAAGAAGTTTGTGGCTCCTTTCATCATGTGTGTGTGTGTGTGTGTGTGTGCAGAACTGCTGAACTTTCATGCTTCATTTTGGCATAACTAACGCTTTTTTAAAATTCTCATAGAAAAAAACAAAGTTTGTGGAGCAATTAACCTAATGGTTCAGATGTTTGAACTGCATTTGAACTCCATACCAGAAGTGTCTGGTGAAATTCCGGGTTCTGCTTCCTGATTCCAGCTTCCTGCTAATGTGCATCCTGAGAGGCAGCAGGTGATGGCTCCCTGTCACTCATACGAGAGACCCGTTCCGAGTGCCCAGCTCCTGGTTTCAGCCAGGCCCAGTCCCACCTACTGTGGGAACATGGAGAATAAACCAAATGGATGGCATTCTCTTTCTCTCTCTCTCTCTGCTCCCTCCCTCCCTCCTTCCCTCTCCCCTCCCTCCTTGCCTCTCAAATAAACACATTTTAAAGCAGTAATGAAAATAAACAAATGAAGTTGTACACGAGGTGTTTCAAAAGGGATGTCCGTGACACAACCAGCACATAGTAGTTGCTGCCTAAGATCATCTCTGCTCTTTTCCCTGGTAGACTTCAGGGTTCGCAAGATGAGGACAGTGTCTATTTACTGAATGCTTGACTCCCTGAGCCTAGCACAATCCCAGCCCTGAGGATACACATGCTAGTCATACTTACAACACAATTCTCAATAAATATTGCTCGAACAACAGATATGAACAGCTGACATAACATAAGAGGGTGCTTCAAAAAGTACATGCAAAATGGAATTAAACAGATAACTTTGGTGCAAAGAACTTGAAATCCCCACTTTTTAATTGTAATAGGAATTTTCCATGAACTCTTTGAAGAAATGTCCCCATATGCATACATTTCAAACTCTTTCGCGCACACAAAAAATTATTATAATGCCATTTTCCACATCTGAAATCCTCCCAGTGCTGTCCTAGTGAACAATAATCCTCATCGGTTGGCCGGTAAGTAGAGCGGGCTCGAAGTTGAGCTTTTTCCTCTGGGTAAAGCCGGTCAAGTCTGGCTTGTCCTCATATGTGTTGGAAGTTTAGCTTCTTCCTGGGTTAGGCCTTGGTGGCCCTGCATGGCTTACTTAAAGCCTGTAAAACTAACGCCCCTCTTGATTTTCTGCCATGGTCTTACTTCACACACCAGGAGGACCTTGTCCTGTAGGAATATTTCATCCCCCTACACTATATGTTCTGAACCCAACTGCCTTCTTTCTTCTCAGGCGACTTGTGAACATCTTCATATCTCTTCTCTGTTTCACCTGCCTTTTACCTTCAGACTAGCTTCATTGATGAATGGACAGACCAAAAGCACAAATGAATGTTCCTTGTGTCATACACACATCCTACTAAAGAAATGGCTACACCTGTCTGCCTCCCAACTGTTGTAGAATTGTGCTAGACACAGACATCACCATAAATATCTATTAACTGAAATAACCACAGCTCAGGTGAAACTATTTGAATTGGTTGTGATCACTTCTTCTTTCCAAGTTCATGTCAAGGAAAAATGATCAACAAGTGGAGGTTCAGGTCTTTGTAAGCATTCTAATTCAACCTATGGAAGAGAAGAACTCAACTCTAGCTTGGGAGTAAAAGCTGACTTGCAACGATTTTATCGAATTATTTTGACATTCAGTTAAAAATATTTGGTTAAGAGACACTGAGTTTTAAACTTGCTTTAATAAAACCTCTTCTACCACCAAGTTTAAAAAGCTCATTTTAATTCATATTTGTCTGACAAATCAATAGAGCTTCATTTATAAATTTAAAGATTTATTTATTTATTTGCTGGAAAGGCAGATCAAATTTACAGAGAGACAGAGAGAAAAATCCCCCATCCATTGATTTACTCCCAAAGTGGCCACAACAGCTGGAACTGAGTCAATCCGAAGCCTGGAGCCAGGCACTTCTTCTGGGTTTCCCACTTGGGTGCAGGGGCCCAAGGTCTGGGCCATCCTTTACTGCTTTCCCAGACCACAACCAGGAAGCTGGATGAGAAGTAGAACATCCAGGACATGAACTGGGGCCAATATAGGATTGCAGCACTTGCAAGGCTAGAATATAAGCACTGAGCAATTGCGCCAGGAACCATCTGTAAATTTAGAAAGGGTCTGGAAGTTCCTAGAACTGGCAATTGCATGACTACTAATGTGAACCCAGCCCAGTCCTGGACAGTAGCTTCTGAAAGATTCTTGTCCATTTTACTTAACTACCACTTCAAGCCACACTCTTACTAGCAACCAGGTGTTCTTAGCCTGCCCATCTGAATCACCTGGGAAGCGTTAAGGACCTTCCTGTGGCCCAGCCCCATTCCTGATCATTGTGGCACCATTAGTCTGCACTGAGGCCTGGGCAGGCATTACTTCTACCTTCTAGGATGCAGGAGGCATCAAGCTAAAACAGAAACAACAAACACAGGAAGTCAAAACACGGAGCAGTCTGTAGTCATTTGCTACTGGAACAAAAAGTGGTGCCCTCTGAAACTGGACTCTCTGGGCATCAGAAACCAGCACTGGCTTTCAAATCCACCAATGAAGGAACAGATCTCTCTACAGCCAGCAAAGCAGCTGTGGTGAAGGTGCCATCTGCCACCCAAGGCCCTCCCCAGCTCCTCAGTCTCATCTGCTGCATAGGACTGGTCCAGTGGTTGACTCTGCCATTGCTCTTGGGGTCTGGCCTTCTAAACTGTGTGCTTTGAGATAGGAGATACTGAGTCTCAGTCATTCTCATCAACCCATGTCTAGGCTCAGTTCTCAATCACAAATGATGTTTGTTCATCCCCCCACCCCCAAAGCATCCAAAATGTCAGGAGACATTTTCCTTGGTAGTAAATTCGTGGAGAGGTAAACTAGTAGTATGTTGTGGTTAGGGATTGTGGAGGCTGACGAACATTCCATAACGCACAGGGAAGTCCCCAGCACAGATAATTATCCAACTCAAGCTGGAGAAACCCAGGGATCGCCTAATACTTCAGACAGGATGATGGTAGACATCAGGTGCCAAATCACTCCCAGTCCATTCCTGTTCGGCATTTCACTACCCAGCTCAGACTCACGCAAGCTGTCAGCCTTCAGATTTCCCAGGCCAGATCTTCCAGCTACCTGGGCTCAATGTGACAGCCTTATCACTTAGTATCTTTGTTCAACACTAAGAAAACATGGGTGAACAGGCTTAATAAGAGTGTTAAGACTGTAAGCTCTGTGCCCTCTTATGTATACCTCCACAGTAACCTGGTAGATAGATCTGCTGCTGGTCCATTGTCCCAGGGAGGCTGATACATTTTCTGCTGGGTAGCTCCTTGGCCAATGGCCACTATTATGTAACCCTATGTAAGAGGAGCCAGCCTTTGTGGGCTGCAGCTGCTGCTCCTTCTGGTCATCTCTGCTACTGTTGCCTGAATGAAGTAAGACCCACCTGCCTACAGCACTTGGGGCACTGTTTCAGTTTCCAGTCCCTTGCACCTCAACATCCTGGATGACCAAGCATGGGTCCGAAAATCTTCTGGAAGGCCACCAGATAAGTGAGTGTTCCTTTAGAAGATCTAAGTGCCTCCATTCCAACGATGATCTCAAACTAGGGACTCCATAAGGGAAAATTCAATTCCCTGGAGCCAGTCCTCCAAGAAAATCCACCAAATTAGAAAAGATCTGTTGACATAAATCTGGAAATAAGACTAAATCCTGAGAAAGTAAGTACTTTAGCCACATCTATTCCCCTACTTAACCACCAGCACCTGCTCAGATGAGGTCCACCCTTTACTCTTTAAAACAAAAGATTTACTTTACTTTTATGGACAAGGAAGCCACACAGTGGGAGAAGGAGAGAAATAAATCTTTCATTCACTGGTTCACTCCCCAAATGGCAGCAATGGCCAGAGCTAAACCAATTTGAAGGCAGAAGCCAGGGTTCCAAGGACTTGGGCCACTCTCTGCTCCTTTCCCAAGCCATAAGCAGGCAGCTGATCGGAAGTGGAGCAGCTGGGACATTGAATCAGTGCCCATATGAGATGCAGGTGCTGCAGGTGGAAGCTTAGCCTGTTGCACCACAGTGTTGGCCCCCAAATCCACCCTTTACTCTCCTAACTTTTTACTACAGCATTCCTTCAGCTCTGTTTGTTATCAAGCCCAAAATTAGAGTAACGCTGAGAAAAATCATTACTTCTAATTGAACATATGCTATAATAAAGGCACTTCAAAAAGTTCTCAGAGATAGGAAATTATCAGGTAAGTTTATCTGGGTGCAAAAAGATTGTTGATGCCCATACCCTGTTTATTTCTTTCTTTTTAAGAATGTATTTATCTTTATTTCAAAGTCAGATATACAGAGAGGAAGAACTTCTGTCCAATGATTCACTCCCCATGTGACTGCAACGGCCGGTGCTGTGTCGATCCGAAGCAAGGAGCCAGGAAGTTTCTCCAGGTCCCCCACAGAGGTGCAGGGTCCCAAGGTTTTGGGCCATCCTCAACTGCTTTCCCAGGCCACAAGCAGGGAGCTTGATGGGAAGTGGAGCTTCCAGGATTAGAACTGGAGCCCATATGGGCCCATATGCATTCAAGGCGAGGACTTTAGCCACTACGCCATTGTGCCAGGCCCACCCTGTTTATTTCTAATACACATTAGCCACAGACTTTCTGAAGACCCCTTCTATGCAAGGATTTCAAAACTTTTTTTCACCAAAATAAATTTATGTTTTCATTCCATTTTCCATTAAATTTTCTCTTTAAAAAAGACTTATTTATTTGAAAGGCAAAATGATAAGCGAGAATAGGAGCAAGGGGTGAGGGAGAAAGAGAGAGAGAGAAATCTTCCATCCTCTTGTTCACTTCTCAAACAGCTGGAACAGCAAGGGCTGTGCTAGTTGAAGCCAGAAGCCCTGGACTCCACCCAGGTCTCCTGCATGGGTGGCAGGAGCCCCAAGTCCCAACTGCTTCCTTCTCGGGTGTATCATCAGGATGCTGGATTGCAAGCAGAGCAATCAGGATTTGAAACACTCCTATATGGGACATAGGCACCCCAAGCCTTGGAATGTGCCATTATGCGACTATGTCACAATGCTGGCCCCTCCAACAAATTTTCAGAAGCACTCGCACCCGCCAGGTAATGTACTCAGAGCAGTACAAGGTGTGACTCCTTTAATTCTCGTGGCTACTATATGCAGTAGCTTTTACCATTTTCTAAATGAAAAAAAAAATGAGGCTGAGATAGCCTAATATGCCATGATATAATACAGCCAGGAATTTTTTTGAACTATATTGTTTCTATTCATCTGAGAGCCAGAGAGACAGAGATCGGTAGATCTCCCATCTACCTAGTCACTCTCCTAGACACCTGCAATGGCCAGGGTAAGCCGGAATGCAGCAATTCAAGGCAGGTTTCCCATGTGGGTGGCAGAGACCTAAATGCCTGAGACATCTGCTGTGCCACACAGTGCAGGTTAGCAGGAAGCTGGAATGGTAGCAATGCTGGAACTCAGACCCAGGCATTCAGATACAGGATTTTGGGATTCCAGGGGACGTCTTAGCTGCTATGCCAGGCACCTATCCAGGTGGGATGTGAACTCAGGGATCAGGGACAAACTCATTGAAGATAGACTAAACGCTCTCCGGTTCTAAACAACTGTAGTCTGAGAACCAAACAATTAACCTAATCTCACATAGGAGTTGCCCATCACCACAGATTAGGACTAGCTGGAAATCCATTTTCGCCAAGCTATAGCTGGGCTATTTCAGGTAGCCACATAATGCTTGACTCCAAAAGCTTTAAAAAATTAAAACTTGCTAATGCCAGCAATAAAAATCTCTCATATTCAACTCAACAAAGTCACACGGAAATGCATTGTGTAAAACTGAAGTGAATTTCCTCAAAAAAATTAATCAATTTGAACACAGTTGTTCCAATCTGCCAACAGCTGATTATTTTTCAATCAGAACTGAGCCAGTTTTTGCCCCCCTGGAAAATGAGATTTTGCTCATTGGCAGACCTTTGAGGTCAACCAGCCTGAAGCCACTCGATTCGGTCCCAGTTCCACCTGGTAGCTGGTCCACAGGCCCTGGCCTCACTGCCTTTCCACCTGCTGCCTCCAGGGCTCACACATTCCTTGCACCTGAGCCAACAAACCAGCACAAGATCAAGTCAATGTCTTTCTACCTCTCCCTACCCAAGTGAGTCTTGGGCTCCCTGATGCAGAGACGACGCTTAGTAGTCCATAGGAAAGATACCACCTGCATGAGTACCTCTACTGATGCTAAACACATTACCACACACCAAGTGACTTCAATAGCCCAGATTTATTATCTTACAGTTCTGTAAGTGGAATGGGCCTCCCTGGGCTAAAATAAGGACAACAGCAAAGGAAGTGTTTCTCCCTGGAGGCTCTGGGATCTAGTCATTTTCTTGCCCCTTGCAACTCCTAAACCCACCCATGTTCCTTGATTTGCAGCCCTTCTCAGTTTATGATTAGCAACTGTTAACTCCCTGTGTAATTTTAATTCTCCTTTGGCATGCAGCTGAGTACAGCGACTGAGGCTTAGGACCTGAACAGCTGTGGGACAGGGGGATGTCATTCTGCCTGTCAGATCCCATGGGCTGATCACCAAATAACCAACGGAATCATCATAATCATTGCTGCCCTGATTCAGAACGCCTTCCAGTGGGACAGGCCCCCTGCAGCCTGCATGTGGCTTTCTTTGCCAGGGCCTCCTACCAAATTTGTCACCTGCCTCCAAGGAGGACTTTGAATTGTTCAACCCAAGGGTCTTTCCCCAGGAAGTCATGCTCACCCTCAGCTCTTAGAAGCCAAGTGCTATGCAGAGGCCTTGAGATACCGGCACTGTGACATTTACAGCCCCCCCCTCAAAGCTACTGGGATGATAATGCAGATTTTGGGGGTACACACATAGATGTAGCTTCTGAAAAAGAAGCTGAAAAAGCATTAATCTCAATTGATGTCTGAGTGACTTAGAGCTCAAAATATATATCTCCAGAATGATTTATCTGAATCTCATATGGCCTAGACTTCCCCCAGCTGAAAACCAGTTACTACTCCCACCATAACTCACTGGATTGTTTGTTTTAAATTTAAGTTTGCTCTGGGAGAACTCCAGCAGACTGGACTGTTTAAATCTTGTCCTATGTGGAGGTTCTGTTGTGCTTCTGGGGAACCAGACCAAGACACTGTGGGTACAGGGTGACCACACGGCATCGTCAAGGTAGGGCATGGCCAAGGCGGACAGAGCCAGTGCCTAAGTACACAAAGTCATTGGCCAGAACCTCAGGAAAGAGGGAACAACAAAGCAGAGGCTCTGAGGGAAGTGGAGGATAAAGTGAGGAGCTTCAGAAGTAGCGGTTTCCCAGGAAGACTTTGAATAAAACAAGAATGACTACCAAAAAGTGGGAAGCCCATGAGAATGTAAGAATTGTCCTGCCTGAGGAAGGTGATGCCAGGCAGGAAGGGGGGAGTATATTGATTAAAGACCCACACATGCCAGCTGCCATCCACCCAGCTGTGACATCTGCTCGCCTACTCTTCCAACCTTGGGAAGGTTGGCCTTGATAATCAGGAAGAACTATTTTCAAATCCCAGCTGCATTACGTCCTAGCTGGGTGTCCTTGGGCAAATTAGTTAACCTTTCTGACCCTCATTTTCTCATCTGTATTTAAAACTTACAGAATGTACCTGGCAAAGCATGCACTTTTTTATGAGCAAATGGTATTTCAAAGAACATTTAATGGCATGGCAAAATTCTCATTAACAGCATTACAAGAGGAAAAATTGATGATGGTGATGAATAAGATGCTTAGTTAGTTTATCTTTGATTTTGTAAAAAGAATATAAACACACCTGTAATATACATGCATATATACACATGAAATAAAAAAATAGAAATATTAGTGATATTTATTTTTACATGATGAGAATCCTGATGATTTAATGTTTAAGTGTACTTTTAATATTTTTCAAATTGCCTACGATGAACATGACACACTTTGAAATATTTTTGTAAATTTGCATTTTTATTGCAAAAGTGATCCATGTTCAATATAGGAAATTAAACTTTGTTTCCACTGGGAACAGCTTGTTATGAATCCTTCCAGATGTTTCTCTCTGCCTATCTAAATATATAGGTAGAGGGCATGAATTTCACAGGCTACAAATTCAGGTGGTGTTTAAAAGACAGCATCTTTAGTTCCCTGTAACTCAATTTTTCTTCCTATCCAGAGTCCCAATCCCACCTAGAGGAACAAGTCTCATAGAAAGTAAGCTCAGGCAAATAAGAATGTTCACAGTCCAAGAAGGATTTCCCTTCCTCACTCTGGAATTGCACCATTAGCCTCAGGCTCTTATAAGGTAGCAAAAGTGTACTTAGGTAGAGGATTGTGTCAGAGTCCCTGCTACTTACCACTATCCTTGATAGTTTGAGCCAAGAATGTACAAGTGGACTTCAAAATGTTTGTAGAAAGTAGTGGGAGAAAAAGGTAAGGGTTTTGAAATCCATGCATAGGTGCTGACACTGTGGCACAGTCTGTCAAGCTGCCCTCTGTGATGCTGACATCCCATATTGGAGTGCTGGTTCAAGTTTTGGCTGCTCCACTTCCAATCCAACTTCCTGCTAATGTGCAATGGTCCAATGTTTGGGTCCCTGACGTTCCTGTGTGAGACATGGTTGGAGTTCTAGGATCCTGCATTTGCCTAATCCACAGAGGCTTCACAGTGGAGACAGGGGTTCCTGATAAGCAGGTGTGGCTGTTTTGGGAAACAAACCAAAAGATGGAAGCTCTCTCTTTTTCTCTCCCTCTTTCCTTCTCTCGATGTCTCTCTGCCTTTCAAATAAATAAAACAAGCCTTATAAAATAAATCCATGCATAGTTTCATAATATATACTTTTCATGAACTTCTAAATTTTTATTTAGTGAGTTTATCTGAAAAGCAGAGACATGCGATTCCCTGCCCCCCATGGGTTCACTCCTCAAATGCTCACAACAGCCATGGCTCCAAAGCCAGGAGCCCAGAATTCAGTCTAGGTCTCCCATGAAGGCAGCAGGGACTCAAGTACTTGAGCTTTCACCCACGGTCTCCCGGGGTGAACATCAGCAGGAAGCTGGACTCAAGAGCCACACCAGGACTCAAACTCAGGCACCTAGGATAAGGCATCCCAAGCGGTGTTTTAATTGCTGCATCAAACACCCACCCGTTCCGTGAACTTTCCCAGATATTCTACTTAGCCTCATCTGCTTATCAAGAACCCCTGTCTCCAACGTGAAGCCTCTGTGGTTCAACACCCTTTCGTCCTTTGTTTCTCAAACTCCCCTCTCATGAGAAGTACATGGAAAATTTCTGGAAGCTCCAGGAGGGGCTTCCCCAGTCTACCTCTCTAGGACATACCTTGTTTCTGCCTCCAATGGCCAATGGCCACTCATGCTGCTGCAGCCACTTGTCTTGGGGTGCTGGTGGAGGCAACCTCCTCCATGGAGCTCCAGTGGAGCTCATGACTCATGTCTTCAGCTCCCCAGCACTGGTCACCCAGATCCTCATGCCCCACCCTGGGAGGGTCTCAGCATGACAAGAGTGACCCCACAGGTCAACAGGGACATTTCTCAATTCAGTGGCTTCTCCCTGCAGCCTGCACGTGGTCTTTGTCTCCCCTGTGGGGCTCAGGGACCTAGGATTAGGACCTCAGGCAGCATGCAGTATCCTGTGCCTCAGCCTGGGAGGCTCTGCAAGTTCTCCCCCTCAGACCAGCAGCTCTATCCTGGGGAATGGAAGTCAACTGTGAAATCTCAAAGCCGAACATTGACATTGGTCCTGGAGGCTCACATGCTGCCTGAAGAGTGTGGGTGGCAGGGAGAGTCAGGCATAAAGAAACACAGAAAAAGGCATGTGTTGATACTATTAAATTGTGTGTGTGTGTGTGTGTGTGTGTGTGTGTGTGTGTGGTTTGTTGTGTGAAATAAAGACATAGATAATTTAACAGCAGTATAACTAGAATCATGTCATATGGACTTTCTGCTGTTTGTGTACCACCCTCCCCCCACCGAACCATATGTGTTCTAGTCATCAAGACTACATTTTTTTTGCAAGAATGGAACAGTGTTCTATTTAGTTATCTAATCACTTATTTCAAAAACAGAATTCTTTCAAATTTTTCAACATTTTATGCAGCAATGAGTATGCTTAAGCCATGTCTCTGGATCACTTCATCAGCTATTTCCAATGGATAAATTCTTAGAGGTACAATTACTGCATCAAATAATATTACCCAAGAGTCCCCCATTACCCAATTATATATGGGAACTTTACAAATGACTAAAACAACATTTCAATTCTGTGGCAAAAATAAAACGCTTTGTTTAATAAGTAAACTCAATGAAGAATGAAGGAGTAAATCAAAGACAATTCATGTATATTCTATTACAGGTTTGTAGGTCACGGAGATTAAAGATTTATGTGGAAATAATAAAGTGGCTACACTACTGAGGGAATAAGAAAACACAGAAACACAACTCTCACTTCACCTTAGAATAAGGAAGAATTTCTTGAGTGACATCATTTTCAGTACAGCAAAAAATAACACAAAACCAAAGGTAAGTGAAAGATTGAGGAAAATATTTGCGATGTGTATGGCAGAGACTAGTTAATATCAGTTCATAAAGAGCTCTTTTAGTATTAACAAGGGGGGAAATGGGTCAAGGATCATGCTAGCAAAGCAGAGGGAAAGAAATGGAAGAGGCTAAAGCAGAAGAGTATAAACCACAGCCTACACACCACTGTGAAGGTTGTTGACTCCTGGTGCGAATGGCTTGGTCCTCAGGGTGGTGCTATGGGGAGTTGGTGGCACATCTGAGAAGTGGGCCTAGCAGGGGCGTCCACAGGACATCCCTGGGGGCGCACTGGGGAGGCAGTGCTTGCAATGGAATTATTACAAAAGCATGGGTCTGGGTCCCTCTTTCTGTTTCTTGGTTCACCAAGAGATACTTCTGCATGCACTTGGCCATCACCAGCCCATGCCCCCTACAAGCCACCAACCCAACAGGACCTTCTGCTATTGGACTTGAAACTCTCCTTTTTCTTAGTAAGATTATTCCACTGTAGTAATGAAAAACTGACCACAAACCTAGCACACACTTTCTCCTGCCCAGCAGGAGTCAAAGGCTACTCCTCCATCACCAAATCTGAGTTGGCTGTATGATGAGCTGGTGAGAAATGAACAAATGTGGAGTGAGCAGAGCTTTGGGAAGGAGTTTGCATTGGGGCCTGCCCTGTCTTACTGCACCAAGGAATAAGACCACAGCTGCACTGCCAGCTGTGTCCACTCACCTCGCTGACCAAGTGTCAACCCCAGAGCCATTAAAGGGCCACTAGGTGACCACATATCCGGACAGAGCAGAGCCAAAACCAGCTGCATAACTGCCCAGCTGAACAACAGCTCAAAAAGCTGATCCACAGAACAGGGAACCTAAGCAAATGGCTGTTGCTTTAGGCCACCAAGTTGGGGGTGGGGAGTCTAACGGGTTTAAACAAGACAGTTACCGACCACAAAAAATATGGTCACACTCACAAACAGAAAATTTAAACAGAACAGCATTTTTAAAAACTCAGCAAACTGCCAAAAGATGAAGAAAAATGTTAATTTCTATTTAGGCCAGGATGGGAAGAAATAAATATTTTCATTTGTTGCTAACAAGAGTATAAATTGCTAAACGCTTCCTTGTAAAGGAATGTGACACTACCCATTAAAGTGGGAAAAAAAGGCAGGCATTTGATGCAGTGGTTAAAATCACCATTTACCACACCACAACTCATTTTGGAGTTCTGGAGTTCAAGCCTCATTCCACTTCAAATTCAGCTCTTTGCTAATGCACACTCTGGGAGGCAGCTCAAGTCCTCAAGTCCCTGCCAGCCATGTAGAGGACCAAAGCTGAGTTCTAGAATAAGCTCCTCACTCCCAGCTTTGGCTGTTTTAGGCATTGGTTGAGTCAATCAGTAAGTGGAAAATCTCTCCCTCTCTTTCTTTGTCTCTCTCTCTTTCTCTTGCTCTCTCTAATTAATAGTTTTTTACAAAACCTGAAAATACACACAGTAGACTGCCCTCATCTGCCTTTCACTTTCAACTAAAGTCTGAAAATACTAAATGGAAAATTCCATAAGTAAACAAGTCACAAGTTCAGCGCGAGCATGTTGTATTATTATAATAGATTATTAGAGGAGAATACTTCAAAACATTTGTGAAAAAACTGCTTTAAAATTTAAGTTTGGGCCCAGCACGTTGACCTAGTCACTTAAGGCCTCTCCTTGAACGCACCTGGATCTCATAAGGACACCTGTTCTAATCCTGGAAGCTCCACTTCCCATCAAGCTCCCTATTTGTGGCCTGGGAAAGCGGTCAAGGACAGCCCAAAGCCTTGGGACCCTGCACCCGCGTGGGAGACCCGGAAGAGGTTCCTGGTTCCCAGCTTCGGATCGACGCGCATCGGCCCGTTGCGGCTCACTTGGGGAGTGAATCATCGGACGGAAGATCTTCCTCTCTGTCTCTCCTCCTCTCTGTATATCTGACTTTGCAATAAAAATTACTAAATCTTTAAAAGAAAATCTAAGTTTATTTTGATCCCTAAAGAGTTAAAATCCAAGCATAGTTTTTTTGCATAGTACATATGACCTTGAAAACTTCAAATTATTGTCATTAAAACAGATTCCTCTTTAATTCCATTTTCCATCAACTTTTTTCATTTTTTTATTAATTATATTGCATTATGTGACTTTTAAAGTACATTGATATGTAATTTACACAAAGTATTTTTGCTCACTTATTACTTTACCCTATTTAGGTTCAACTTAATCTCAAATACGCACATACACAGAACAGGAAAAGGAACAATAACAGATGTAGGGTTTGGTATCTGGATATTGAGCACCCTGAGATCAAGCTTGGAGCATATCCTCCATGGATTAGGAGAAGGGCTTATTGTCCAACCTTTGACCTAAGGATTACTCTGGGGAATTTATCTTAAGGAAGTTAAAATTATATGAGAGAGGGGGGCCCAGCGCAGTGGTGTAGTGGTTAAAGCCCTCGCCTTGTACACGCCAGGATCCCGTATGGTCACAGGTTCTAATCCCGGCGGCCCTGTTTCCCATCAAGCTCCCTGCTTGTGGCCTGGGAAAGCAGTCGAGGATGGCCCAAAGCCTTGGGACCCTGCACCCGTGTGGGAAACCTGGAAAGAAGTTCCTGGCTCCTAGCTCCGAATCGGCACAGCATCGGCCATTGCACTCACTTGAGGAGTAAACCATCAGATGGAAGATCTTCCTCTCTGTATATCTGACTTTGTAATAAAAACAATAAACTTTTAACATATATATATATGAGAGTCATTGTGATGCAGTGGGTTAATCTACCACTTAAGGCAATGGTATTATATTTCAGAGTGCTGGATCGGGTCCCAGCTGCTCTGGTTTAAATCCAACTCCCTACCAATATGCCTGGGAAGGCAGTGGATGATGCATTTGCGACAACCAGAAAAAAAGATCATCAATGTTTTTGGGTAAATTTAACAAAGGATGTGTAGAATACAAAACATTGATGAAAAATAAAACAAGACTTCTAAAACAAAACATAATAAGAAAAAGCCCCTCATATTGCCCAGGTATTTGGGTCCTTGTTAGAGTTCCTAGCACCTGGCTTCCAACAGGGCCAGACCTGGACATTGTGGGCATTTACTTATCACAGCACTGCCTATATTGGGTTACAATCATCGAAGGGAGAAAATAAAAGAGGAAGGAAGGAAAAGGGAAAGGTGAGGATAGGAAAGACGAGGGAAAAAATCAGTAACCCTAGGGCCAGTGTGCATGCTTCTCCACTGGAAAATGCTTTAAAAACTGTGGGATATTCTCCTTCTGGACCACTATGTAAGTCTTCGAAGGATGAAGCCGAGTAATTTCTGCTAATTTGGAAGGATGCAGATAGCACCCATGGGGTTGGGCACCTGGTTGGGACGCCCCGCCCTGGGGTGCATGCTGTGAGTTCTGGCTCCAATCCAATGCCAACTCCTCACTAACTCACACCCTGGGAAGCAACAGGTGATGGCCCAGGCAGCTGAGTTCTTGTCATCCATGTGGGAGATACGAATCGAGTTCCTAGCGACTGAGGAGTGAACCAGCAGATGGGAGTTCCTTTTGTCTCTGTCTCTCAAATAAATAACTGTAAGTTACTTCTTGTGTAATTATTTACCAAGTTGCAAATATAATGGATAGAATATGAATCTTTTGTTCAGAAATGATGACATGTGGATATATGTTTTAGCAGAACAATGTCAACATTTTTCTGTTTCCTTAGTTCGGTGGCTTATTACAGACATGGAATTAATGCACACCACAGCAGTTTATTGAAACAGAGTAACTTTTAGCTTTTGAGTTTTTGTGTGTGTGTGTTATTTTTTAAAGATTGACTTATCTTTATTGAAAAGTCAGATAAACAGAGAGATGGAGAGACAGAGAGGAAGATCCTCTGTCCGATGGTTCACTTCCCAGGCAGCTGCAATGACGGGTGCTGTGCCAATCCGAACCCAGGAACAAGGAGCTTCTTCCGGGTATCACACACGGGTGCAGGGTCTCAAAGTTTTGGCCCGTCCTTCACTGCTTTCTCAGGAGCTGGATGGGAAGCGGGCTGCCGGGATTATAACCAGCGCCCATATGGGATCCCGGCATATGCAAGCCAAGGACTTTAGCCACTAGGCTACCGTGCTGGGCCCAGCTTTTGAGCTTTAAATGCTGAGATCCTAGCCTAAACCATTGCTTCCAAGCATGCTACCGCATTCAACCACCAATAAAATCATTGAAACAAGTTCTCCATGATATGAATACTTAGGGACAATAAATTAGGGGCATGAACTACTATAGATTACAAAACACGCGTGACATTACGGCTGTGAAAAGATATCCAGAAGTGGCAATACACTATTTTCAATAAATAATGTTATATATGAGTAACAGCACAAAATATTTTTGCTAGTACCAAAAATAAATACCTCCATCAGAAAATAAAGTTTAAATCCAACAATTTAATTTAAATGCTTTATTTGAAAATAATTACAGTGGGGCCAATGCTGTGGCATTATCAGGCTGATCCTCAGCCTGTGGCACCAGCATCCCCTGTGGCTTGTGTCCTGGCTGCTTCATTCCTTATCCAGATCCCTGCTAAAGTGCCTGGGAAAGCAGCAGAGATTGGCTAAAGTCCTTGGACACCAGCACCCAAGCGGGAGACCCAGAAGAAACTTTGGCTCCTGGTTTCAGATTGCCTTTGCTCTAGCCATCATGGTTATTTGGACAGTGAATGAGAAGATGGGAAGATCTTTCTGTCTCTCCTTCTTTCTCTGTAAAATCTACCTTTCAAATAAAAATAAATCTTTAAAAAAAAAACAATCTTAGCCATTTGAAATACAGTTATTCAAAGGTCTGCTTCTGGTTTCTATTTCAATATGTAATTTTAATGAATCTTTCAGCTGTCAGAAGTTTGCACATTCCAAGCGTAGAGAAGCGCTAAGGCCATCTTCTACCCTCCCAGGTGCATAAGCAGGGAGCTGGATCAAAAGTAGAATAGCCAAAGCTCTAAGTGCTGGCTTATCCCACTATGGCATACCACCAGCCCGGCTAATACATTTCTATCTTCCTAGTTTAATCAGCCCTTTTCCTTCCTTCAAAGTTCTGCAAGCCACAGAAATGTCTTGTTTAAGGAAGACATTTCAAAGCACACTGAAACTCCTCACTCTGGAAGATTCTTAGCCATCAGTTAGAAAATTCTGTTTTCCAGATAATAAGGATTTTTCAAAGCTCACTGCAACTTTTCACTGTGGAAGGATTTTAAATATGGGTCTAAAAATCCTGTTTCCTGGTGTTATTAAAAGACACAGAGGGAGAGGGGTTTGGAAACAACTAGATCGGCGTAAGGTGTACTGTTTTCAGCAATGATGAACATTCGAAAATACTCCCAAGCATTCATTTTTCAAAGCTCTCTCACTTAGAGCAGGAGGTTCTTCCAAAATGTAATTACTTTCTCATGCATTGTTAAAACATTGAAGGGATTCAACATGTTTGATTTCTAAAGAAAAAATATTTACCAGCTAGAGTCTGACTGACATTGTTTGATCATTCCAAAGAGAAAAAAGAAAAATCAGCAAATCCAAAATGTCTTTTTATGATAGAAAAAAATGTAAGCATCAAGATTCAATCTTTTAAGCACTTGGCTGTGGGATCATTGGTAGAGATCTGACTCATACAAAAGATTTCAAAAATTGTCTCCATTTAATTACAAAGTACTCTGTAAGGAGTCTACCACTGAAAGGTCTTGTTTTATGAAAGTAATCAGCTAATGGTATTCCAGGAGAGATTAAATGGGATGTGCTGGGTACCCTAAGCAGACAAGCTGAGGGTGAGGTCACCACGCGAAACCCTCCGCAGGGCCCACTCCACCTAACCCAGCACCATCTCATGTGAAATATTCAGAAAGCTCCAGCCCTTTGTTTTGTAGTCATGAGAAGTTCTAATATTTTCCTTTTGCACCCCCAGGGAATTGGTTGTGCAAGCTACTTTGGAGATCATGACTTGAAATCATCCATTTGGAAAAATCCTTCCGGTGCCACAATGAGATTAAAAATACTCAGGCAAGGGCCCAGTGCAGTAGCTTAAAGGCTAAGGTCCTTACCTTGAACGTGTTGGGATCCCATATGGGTGCCGGTTCTAATCCCAGCAGCCCCACTTCCCATCCAGCTCCCAGTTTGCAGCCTGGGAAAGCAGTCAAAGGCGGCCCAAAACCTTGGGACCCTGCACCTCTGTGGGAGACCCAGAAGAGGTGCAGGGTTCCTGGCTTCAGGTTGACACAGCTCCTGACATTATGGATGCTTGGGTGGGTAAATCAACAGACAAAAGATCTTCCTCTCTTTCTCTCCTCCTCCTCTCTGTGTATCTGCCTTTCCAATAAAAATAAAATAAAGCCTAAAAAAAATACTCAGGCAAGCAAGGACTGGCAAGAGAGGCCTGAGTAGCAAGAGCACAATATGGTCTTAGAAATGGGTGCCAACTGTGTTCAGGGAAACTCTGGTGAGGGCAACCTCCACCCCAACATCAGTCTCAGCAGCTCTGAGGAAGCACTCTTCATTGACACTGGACACCCAGGAGGCCAATGAGCCCAGTATTCCAAATACCCACAAAGACAACAGTGAGGCACCTCACACCCTGCTGTGGCCTTAGAGCTGCCTGGGGGCCTGAGATTCATGGACATGGCCAGTCAAGGGTGAGCTAGAGGAGGAGGCGACCACACGTTGCAGCTGCTGAAAACAGAGGAATGAGGGTGGCTCAAGTACAGCAGAAGCAGCAACAGCCAGAGAAGGAACATGCACAGTCCAGGAGGTGGGGGACACTGGACCCGAGGGGCTCCCATCATCACCACGCAACCTGCATGCCATTTCCACTGCCAGTCAGAGAGGCCCCTCTGGGGTCAGAGACAAGGGTGCATTTCCTGCTGCCACACAGAATGGGGGAGCTCAAGGTGAAGATGAAGTCCAACTGCAAAGGTAGAAAAGTTCTGTTGTTTTCTGAGTTGGTAGCGTTGAGACTGTTCTGTGTGTGTATCCACTTAACCACACAGAGATGTGTAAGGATGCGCTCCAGGCTGCGAACAGGAGTTAGCATAGCAAGCTAGCGGGAGAGTCACTGGCTTACTATACACACCAGCACACTCCTTCTTGTTAGTGCTGGCCATTTATAACTTTCCTAACTCAACTAAAATGCAGTTTGGAAATTTGGATGTCCATTGTTTATCAATGAATAGCACCCTAGCTTACTGATAGGCTTAGAAGATCAAGTCATTGTACTGGGAACACAGGAGCTGTCCCCCTGGCTTTCACAGTCTCCCAGCAGAAATGTGACGTTATTATCGGATGCTGTGCCACGAGCACCCAGATGCTTGGCCCAGCTTCACACAACTTAGAACAGGAGCTCACCAGATCTCTCAAGGAGAGAGGAGACTGAAGACAAAGGCCAGCCTTGTCCTGGAGACCGTAACTCCCTGTGAAGGGGAGAGAACATCTCTTACACACAAAAGAGGAGTAGGAAGGATCCAGGGAAGAAGAGGAAAGAAGATGAGGACACCGTGGCTGAGGATAAAATTGCTGAATTACTTAGTTCTGGTATAAATTTTTCTCTTCTCCAAAGGATTTAACACATAGACCCTACAGACATGCCAGCTTTTTAAAATGCAAACTAAAATCATAGAGATTAAGTAAGATGGTTTTTGAACAGGAAACCTAGTATTTGGGGTGAAGAACTTTCTAACCCATTTTTAATGGTGTTTGCAGTAGCCATTAACCTGGGAATACACAGTACAAAGGTATATACACTTGCAGGACATGGGTGACACAAATTATTCATAGGTTGGCAGCTATGCTTTTGATACAACTACTGTTAAATAATTCTTTCAATATCAATTTTTAATTACAAAAAAAGATGTAGGTGTTTTGTTGACATTCTAAATATCCCTAAGTATGTATAATCTTCTTAAATGTTTAAATAAGAACATGTGCTTCATGGAAATACATTATCTCTTGATTCTTTGCAAAGATGGTATTTTGTGGTTGTTTCAATTTAAATGTCTTTGCTTATCCAATATGACTTTTTAATCTGGAAAAGGGCTTAAGCCCACACTGAGACACATCCTGGATAGGGCAGGACAGTTAGACTGGAGTGGGGGGTACTAAGGCAGAGAGCTTCCGCTGTGGGGATGGCAGAGATGCCCCTGCTGGGACAGGTACAAGGAGGCAGGGAGAGACACCAGCCCTTCCTTGATGTCAAGAATTTGTGGCCAGAAACAGATCTCTGAATTTCTACCGAACATAAATAAATACAAAAAACCCAATGTTTGTAAAAAGTTGGAACAAGTTTGAATTGAAAATTTTTTTCCGTCTTCCAATGGCATGTCTCAGGGGTAACTTCTAGTGACTGTCCTCTTTGGGGACTCTTTCTGGACACTCTCTTTGCATACATAAGAATGCAACTGTCACAGAGGTGGGGTCACCGCATGTGTAGGATTACAGGATTGGCACATTTTCATCAACAAGCCATGGATCGTGGGCATTTTTCACCTCTTGTGTATATGTAATTTGCTCTTCTGAAGAGTGCCACTGCATTCCATTTTATGGATAAGTCCTAAATTATTTATCTAATCTCCCATCGATTTTCACCCCTCGGTGTACCCAGGCTTTGCTACGGTGGATGGACCTGTCACACTGTGCTCTGATGAACATACTCATCACATCACACCCTCTGGCCTTTGGTCTGGTAACTCCAAACGCCAGCTCTGTGCTTTGGGATAGATTACATAACTCCTCATAGTTTTTCATTATAGATCATATCAATAAGGCTATTCTGTGAATCAGGAAAGCCTATAGGAACAAATATATTTTCCTAGATATGCGTTTATGTTTATGTGTGTGTAGAAAGGAGAGGAGGAAGACAGAGAAGGGTACAGGGACAGGTGAATGAATAAAAGGAGGTGTAAGCGCATGGATGGATGAACAGATAGACAAATATCTCACAAGCAAGAATGTACAGAAGTTATTCCTCACTAACAGGTCACAGGGAGAATTTTATATTAGTGACCAATACACTTAAATGCCTCTCTCTCCCTTTACAAAACGAGACGGCAGACAAAACACAGATAGGCTAGGAGATTTGGATTACCTTAAGCAATGTGCCTGAAAAGTCATCAAACCAGAGCACGTACCTGGGAACACCACGGCTCCAGGCGAAGATGGAGGAAGCCACAGGGGAGATGCCTGTCCTCTGTATCTAAATAGACCTGACTGGGAAGAGAGGAGCTGCCAGGACATGGGGGGAAAAAGGCCCTGCCATTTTAATGGCATGCATTAGCCGGAGAGGGTAAAGCTGGATAGAATCATAGATGTGTTGCAGACCTGGCCAGGGAGACTATAAAAATACCTAGAGAAAAGCAAGATAGAACTCCACACCCCAACACTCTGACAAATGACACAGCATTAAATGTGGGAGGCTCCAAGACTATAACAAACAGTCCTGGCGGGGAGCAGCGGGGGAAAGGTCTCCAAAGGCCTCTGAGATAACACAATATTTAGAAGCAGGGGCACAGCCTCACAATCATATTTGATTCATCCTCTAATGCAATCAGTCCTCAAATTCAGCAAGCCTTATGCCCAGTACCACCTTCCTGCCAAGTCTCTCCCTACATCCCAAGGCTGATCGCCTTCTGCGGCTCACAGAATGTCTAATGTCCAACATTCCGAGGCCCTTCTCAGTCGATCCCAGTGGGCTGGTCACACCACCTTGCTCCAGGTTTCCACGTATTTTGTACTCTAATCGCTCAAGCATTCCCCTTCTGGAGGATGACAATTCACCTGCCACCTGGTTTGCAGACTGAGTCTGGCATACATGTGGTAGGCACCTGGAGCTGGCACTCCTATTCTACCAAGAAACGGCCCCTGGATGGCTTCTCTTGATCTCAATGGGTGCCACTCCCAGAACCCCACTCCCTCGTCATCCACTGGAGGCTCACATTCTCCTGTCCACCACAACCAGCCCATGCACAGGAGCATAATCCAGCAAAACTAAACAGCTTTTCTCTACGAGGCAACTGAGGACCATGGGGACAGACCTGACTGCTGTCTTCCTTGGCCAGGGTTGCTGGCTCCCATCCTCCCTGCCATGCACAGAATCAGCTTTCAGGCTCCACAAAGGCACAAGCTTTCTGTGTAGCACATGGTGCATGCGTGTCTGTTGAATGAATAAACGAACATCAGGAGAGAAGCCAGCCAGCAGAAAAATTAAAAGACATGTAGTGCTGGGTGGACGGACAAACATGCACAGGAGTGCAGAACGCACAAACTGTGCTCACATCTCCCAGTTATGCATTCTTATTTGTTCTGTTTTGCCTTGCATTTCTGTCACATGCAACCAAAAGACTCCTTATGCGCCCTGGAAAGCTGTTCTGTCTCACTTCCCAGGCTGGCTGCTCCATGTCATCTTGTCAGATGCTCCCAGCTCAAGCTGCCTTTTACGCCTCTGGAACTCTCATCACACATAAGCTCATACTGCTGGTCACGTGTCTCAGTTTCTACTTGTTAAAGGCTGTATGTTTATAAAACTGTGCAGGCACCACTGGTACATCAGTTAGATGCATTCCCATGACCTGCCTGGAAAAAACAGAACAGGAGACTGAGCCCTGATGGAACTGACTCCCACAAGCGCCTGGGAGTTACCACATCTCCACCCTATGGCCAACAAGCTGCAGGTGAAAACGAGCTTGCCTCTCTGCTTCAAGCAAGGCACCCTGTGCAGTGCCACGCATCCATGCTGTGACCATCCCTCCATCCTTCAGGAGTTTCTTGCTCCCTCTGCAAGCAGTTCCTGGATCTCCCTGCTGGGGTCTGCCTCTGAGGGGTACTCCTGAGGGTCACAAACATCCTGGTCCCATGGCAAACCTCTTGGAAAAGATGTTTCCAGGATCAACATGCCAGCTCTGGCAAAGCACAGTCAGTGCCTTCATGGAAACAACATCCTCCACGCAGCAGAAGGGAGGTGGGGTGCACCAATACAGGATGAGAAAGCAATGAGACTCAGCCAGCAAGCAGAAGCAAGTGTCACCGCACACACCTGGAGGCCAGCACAGGGAAGCAGGCTTCCAGAACAGGCTATGGCTTCTTATCAGGCCAGAGAACATCAGTAAAGGCCCCTTCCTCCCAGTGCTATTGAGAAGACAAGCTAGACATGAAGAATTACAGATGTATAAACTCTTCTGTAACAGATCCTCAATGGTTCTTGGATTCCTCAGCTCCTATGAGATGTAATGGATAGTCTGATGTCAGTGTAACTGCAGTTTGTGCCTCAAATCTGGTTATTCAGAAAGTTTTGTTTTCCTCCAAAGCTTGGCTGCCTCTCCAAATAAAGCCATCTACCCAAAGGGCACGGAGGTGGGGAGGGAAGAGAAACATTTAGCCTAAGGGTTGAGACACCAGTTAACATGTCCACATCCTTTGCTAGTGCCTGGGTCCAAATCCCAGCTCTGCTCCCTATTTCAGCTTCCTGTTGATGTGGATTCCCAGAAGCAGCAGGTGATGGCTCAGCTGGTTGAATCCCTGCAACGCCACATGTGAGACTTGGACTGAGTTGCTGGTTCCCAGGTTTAACTTAGTTCAATCCAGGATGCTGGAGGTATTTGA
This sequence comes from Ochotona princeps, assembly GCF_030435755.1. Classification (NCBI taxonomy): domain Eukaryota; kingdom Metazoa; phylum Chordata; class Mammalia; order Lagomorpha; family Ochotonidae; genus Ochotona; species Ochotona princeps. The sequence continues at coordinate 9,096,678 of NC_080844.1, read as the reverse complement.
GGAGTGAATCACACTCATTCTCTCTCCCTCTCTCTCTCTGTCTCTCTCTCTCCCTCTCCCTTTCCTTCTCCCTCTCCTGAAGAACCTAGGTGTTTCCTGCTTTTGTGATTCTGCCTTACTTGCATGGCTGGGGGTTGTGTGAACTCCAGGCCTGACAGTCTACGTGACACCCAGCAGGACACCTGGCAGGTCACCTAGGCACAGCACTCCTCAGGAAGGAGGCCCCTGATGTTAGATAAGACCCACTGCCCTACAGCCCATCAGTTTGTACTTGTCGAAAGTTGCTTGCTTCAAACCCACCAATAGAAGCCTGCCAACTTGCTCTTTTTGAAAGTTAACAGTTAAACTGACCAATCATGACTGTATAATTGTATGAAATTGTCCTGAAATGTATTAAAAACCCTGTGCTGTTCAACCTCTCTCTTTTTTCTGCCCTGCTGTTCCTGCTGCAGCCTGGGCTGCAGCTGCCCCTCCCCTCAAGCCCTGCTGGGCTAGGGTGGAGGACGGTGGCTGGGAGACCTAGGTTAATCTGAATAAACTGCCCTTTTTGCATTAGCACAGACTTCAGACTCCTCATGATTTTCTGGGGGTCGCAAAATCCCGGCACAACACTCCCTCTTTTTCTCAGTAAGAAAAATATTTCCAACTAGACAAAAATTAAAACTATGAAGGTTCTTCCAAAAATTCGTAGCAAGTAGAATTAAACGATTAAGTTTATTTACAAGGCAGAGGGAAAGAGAAGAAAACAGGGAAGCTGGATGAGGAGGGAGCAGGAACAGCTCTCTTGGATATACTTTTTTCCTCCAATGATCTGGGCTATCACCTTGGGAAAACGATCATTTCCATGCTATTTTATGAGAAGAAACTTCCAGACCATGCAACAACAAGAAAAGCTCCCCCACTGGGAGGAATCTCTGAATTTTTCACAATCAGATCCTCCTGGCTACTCAGTGTTACACCCTGTTGCTACCCCCTCCCTCCCTCCATTCAGCCCCTAAAAGATTAGGTGCTGAACCACTAGAGGAAGGTGCAAGTCTCACTGGCTTGCAACACAAGCACACCCTCTCAGAAGCCCTCACATGCAACATCACGCTGTCTGGTTTTAATATTCATCAGCTTCTTCTCCACCCAGAGCTCCTAATTCTCAGTGTGGGACAATGTTTTCCTATTAAGCATTTTCCCCTAAGCCTCATTACCTCTCTGTGGTAGAAAATCATTGCAGTGCTTTGGCTGTCTTAGCAGGAAAGGAAATTAATTTACAAAAGAGGGCAAAATAATCTCCAAATAACAAATCCTTCCAACTTGGAATCTGGCACTTCACAATCAAGTCAGCTAGGAGGGGAGGCTGCCACTACTCAATAATTTAGGAGTCGTTGAAACGGACCTGAAATTGGCAAATGCAAAGAGTGGTGGAAGGAAGGAGGGGACAGTGAGAAGTTCTGACCCCAGAAAACCATACCATGAAATCCCATTAATGAAAATAACCATCAGACACCACCGTTAGGCCAGATAGGCAGTGACAGGAGGGCATGCTCGATTAAATACAAAATCTTCAAGAAGGCATGCTGCCACCACTTCTACTTGCAAACCAATGGCTGTCAAATTTGCACCAAACAATGATGCCCAATTATTCTGAACATCCTCTCTTTTTCCCCTGTGCCCTAACTATTTAATGGGCTGAGAATAACTTACAACAATGGAAAATCTTCAGAAATTAAGTCTGAACAGCCTAACTCATTAGTACAGAAAAATACAAATGGCCTTTGGATCATCACTCCAGGCGAGCCAAGGAACTGTAGGCTTTCTTTGTAATAAAAGAGATTAGCTCAGGAAGTATAGATAGCTGTCTCAACGTATTTGAGAAAGTTGACCCTGAATTGGACAATAGTACTGTATCCTCTGTTGCCTCATTTAAAATGTGGGCTGTCCATGCACAGGCTCAGGGGCCTCAAAAGCTTGCAGAAGTGTGTTAACCACCCCTCCCACCAAGTGCGAGTCAAGGTAATAAGTTACACTAATAAGTGTTCAAGAAGTGATAGTGCAAACAGGTTGTAATCATGTGAGCCAGAACAAGTCACTTAATCCCTCTGAGCCACTGTTCCCCAAGGCGTTGTAGTGAAACTTAAATGGATTCATGGATCTAAAGTGTCAGGCCCACCACAGGTGCGTGACCTTGTATCATCTCCTCCAGCAGCTGCTCTGAAATAGGCCTAAAGGAGTGCAGTCTGCAGGTCCAAGTGCACAGAACTCCTGCAACTGTGGGCTGCCAATCCCTTCCCAGCATTGGGAAGAACATGGCCATCTGAGTGGAGGGGAGCCCTGATGCCCCAACGCAGTGACGTCCCAGCATTGCATGGTGAGTCGCAGGGGCTTTAGGAGATCCCATCTCCCTGACCCCTGCATCATGCCAGGAAGATCTTATTCACCCAGGAAGGACAGAGACAAAGAAGCTTTACCATCCTTTCCCCAGAGTTGAAGGCCACAGGGATCACTGGTCAGCACTAAGGTGGCAAACCTCTAGCCACTAAGCAAACAACATACACAAGCATCGAGAAGCCCCTCCAAGTCTATACCCAGGCTCCCGACCTCCAGTGTGACAGGCAATGTCTGCAGACACCAAGAACCAGCAAACAAGGATCTCTGCTGGGGGGAAGGTGGTGGGGGCAGTCAAACTGGTTACATCAGGGGTAGAAGGCCTGACTGGCCCCTGGCCTTGATCCCATACCTAGGAGAATCTCCACAACAAGACAGGCAATGGCAGGGCCTGTAGCATGCATCAGTACTCCATTAGGAGTTTTGCTTGGCTCACAGATATGAGGCAGGCTGAAGGCAGAGGAAGAAGCTTCCAGGCCCCTGGTTTTGCATGACATAATGAGAAAGTCCTGGCCAGCTATTGACAGGTCCAAAGGGACAGAATTTCTGTTGGCAAAATAGGTAGAGGCACCGGACCTCCCTTTCTGCAAACCTCATTCAATCAATCAGTTAACCCAAGCTTTCCTGGGCTCTGTATATGCCAGACACACAGCCCCTACCTACCACAAGCACAGCTGACTCATTCTAGGAGTGGGACCACGCCCTCTTGTGACTGCACTGCACTACCCTCCAAGCACCCCAGGAGGCGCTTCCTCCAACCCAGCTGACACAATAGGAGAGGCAGCTGTGGCATATGCTAAGACCCCTCCTCATGCTCTGTGCAATGAGAAAACTAAGGTGTGACATGCACCGCAGCTCCGTGAGCCTCGTGACTGGAGTCATTCTATCAGGATAGCAGCCCCAAGGCCTCCAAGTGAGGGCCATTAGTCCTTCACTCAGGACAATGTGATGCTCAAACAATCAGGCAGACTTTATTCTTGCTCGTTTCTTACTTCCAACATCCACTGTGCTCAGGTTCTGTTATCTAAACATTTGTTTGTCTTGTTTGGATAATTTCTTGAATCACACAATCCACTCCAGTGCTTGGCACCTGCTGCGCAGGTCCCAGACCCTCACATCCACTGACTATACGCAGCGCCAACTCCCTTCCCCAGCAGTTCCTATTCCTATAACAGTAAGATTCTGTTAGCCCACCCCACCCCCAAACAGGCTTCCCCGGAAACTCATTATATTGTCAATGCTCCAGGTGCATAAGGGTATTTCCAACTTCAAAGAGATGAGTTACATAAATGCCATGTCTTTAAAGAGCATAAGTTTTCAGGATTTCTCATTTCAAATGGGGCCAGGGGAGGATGAAGCATGGCTTTAGAGCTCAGGGGAGCATCTTATCCTGGTTTGGGCTCAGGTAGGTGGTCCGGTTACCCTAAGCTGACCATACATCCAGGTTGTGTTACAAAAACAGCCCCTTCCCAGCGCAGCACTCAGCAAATGTTAATCAAAAGAGATCATCCACAGAGCCTAACAGAAAAACACCCTTTTCTCATGGACAACGGGGTAGAGATAGAAGCATCCATTTGAAATAGGTCCAGGAATACCACCATTGGGCTTGTTAGTTGCAAGCAACAGAAATGGATTCTAAAATTGGGGAATTACTAGAAGGATTCTGGGAGCTCACAGAACCACTGTAGAAGGCAGAACGAAGCTAAGCTGTGAGGCAGCTCCAAGGGTCTTGCAGAACAGGTTACAAAAATAACTGGAGCAGGAGCAGCCTGGCCGGAGGGCCCTGCAGCCCCACATCCTTCATGAATGAGTTCCAGCTGGGCCTTTGGGCCTCAAAATCTTCAAAGCCCCAGCAAGAAAGCATTTGGTCAGCCGGGTTAGGTCTCGGTGCAGTCTCTGACAGTGCTAGGATATCAGGAACTACTTGGTCCCTTTGCCATCTGCAAATAGGAAAATCTGCCTTAGACTGTGTATAGGGAACAAGAAGAAGGGGTACAAAGGAGAGCCAGAGCACAGGATTGGGGGAGGGGAGAAAAGGAAGGGTACGTTTCCCAGCGAAAATTAAGTAAGAGAGCCCCATGTTGTGGTGTAATGGGACAAGCCAAAGCCTGCGATACACCAGTTTGAATCCTGGCTACTGTGTTCCTCACCCTGCTCCCTGGCAATCACCTGGGTAGCAGCAGCAGGAAATGATCCAAGTGGACCCTTGAACCACACTCCTGGCCCAGAGCTGGCTGTTGCTGACATGTGGGAAACGAACGAACCATGGATAGAAGATTCTATCTCTCTCTCTCTCTCTCTTTCCTCTACCCCTCCTTTCTCTGTTACTCTTCCTTTCATATAAATAATTTAAAAAAAAACAGAGATAAACAGCATCTCAACAAGGGGTCTCACCCCACCCAGAACAGCCAGGTTCCCAGCTGGGATTGGTATGACAAGTTCCCAAGCCTGCTACATAGCCACTCACTTCCTGCGCCCATCCTAAAGTCAATCATTCTTATCCAGCCTATCCTTCCCCAGAGTTTTGGAGAAGGTTATGGGAACAAGGGAGGGGCTGTCTGTTTGTATCTTCAGGCACATCGAGGTGCGCTTGTCACCCTGGAGCAGGCTTTGCTATTGCTATCTTGTAATAGCAAGATAGCTTGGAGGCAGGAACCCCTCCCCCCATACCGCCAGGTTGAGTTGCATTGCAATAACAATAGAATATCTGAAATAACCTCTGATCAAGGCGGGGAAGCCTACTGGGTTGAGGACAGCCAAAACTAATCATGGATACCAAAGGCCAATGTCATAGATCCCATACAATGTCCCCTTCCACCAGTTCCTATGACCTCTCCTGAATCTCAAGGGTCCCCTTGTAAATGCTGTTGCAGTCTGAGTTTCATTTCCAGGAATGGCTTCAAATTGATAACCGCCCCTGCTCTTCAAACGCAGGAATTCTGGGGGCTAGGGGTCAAATCACTTCCCCTTGTCTACCAGTCCCCAGGATATACATGTTAACAATCCAAGCTCTACACTATCTACCTGCTACTCATGGCCCCTCAGTGGCTCTTGATGATTCATTCCAAGTTCACTTGACTAGGCCATGGAGCGTCCAGACATTTGGTTGAACATTATCTCTGGGTGTGTCCTTGAGAATGTTTCCAGATGAGACCGAATCTCAGGATGTCCTCTGCACCATTCAGTGAGCAGGGTACATTTCGCTCCCTGATGTGGGTACGTGCAGGTGGGTCTCTTCCAGTCTACTGAGCCCTGAACGAGACAGAAAGACCGAGTAGGCAGGAGCTGGGGTCGCGTGGCTAATTGAGCTGGAACCAGGGCTCTTATGCTCAACTGCAAACATTAATTCATTTGGACTAGAACTTGCACCACTGGCCCCCTGGAGTCTTCAGCTTTTTGACTTTGAGGTTTGGCAGCCTGCTTAGTCAAGTGAGTAACGCCCTTTCAACCTTCTGTTGGTTCTTCTTCCCGTAAAAACTCCACAAATACCACACTGCTCCCTCCTCTAGGAAAACCTGAGCTCCATCAGGATCTGGCAAAAAGAAGAGGAGAGACAGCCAGGTCATGTGTGTGTGTGTATGGCAGGGGGTGGGGTCTTCAAAGTCTTGCCCTAGTGTTTTGTCAGCATCTGACACATGCACTCCTCTTAATACCCACCACTCTATCCATGAGATAGCACGCTGCAAAACCTCCCTGGGTTCTGCCAAGTTGGTTTCCCAGCCCACACCCACTCCGCACATTCTGCATGGGTTGTCCAACACGGTAGCTTAGACCAGTTCTTTCTAGAGTTTCAGAGACATGAAATCACACCTAATGGATCTTTTTCCTGTTGGTCTATTTGGGCCAACAGAATGCTTATTCTTTTGATTCATCCTTGTCAGTATGCATGTGAACAGGCTGTTTTCATTGTTCAGTATTTCCTATCACTGAAAACATCATAGTTTGTGCATTCATCATCGATTGGACATACACATTATTCCCAGGATGTTCTGTACACCAAATCTTTGTAAGGATATGTGCTGTCATTTCTTCCGAGTGAATGTAAAGGAGCAGGACGGGGGTCCTAATGGAAGGTCTAAGAACAGAATAGTGATGGCACTGTCTTCTGGTTCCACCCATGCAGAGCACTAGAATGACTTCATCCACACAAATCGGTAGAGGGGCATTGGTGCACTGGCTGCAGGGTGCACAGGCCAAGAGCAAGCTGTAATTGCATCAGTGGGTGGCACAGGCCATCCCAGTCAGGCAGGAGTCCTCCTGCTGTTTATAGTCCTAAATGCAGAGCACCTCTTTGTACACCCAGTGCTCAGAGTGACATCCACTGCCCCCCATGCCTACCGGAAATGGAGCACAGCCATCTTACTCTCCTGTCAGTGAGTCTGAGCACTCTTTCAAGGAAAGCATTTCTCAGTACACTTCCTGGAGTAGCCCCACGCCTGATGCTGATAGCTTAGACAGGGTGGGGTTCAGGACTCTTGCACAAATCCTTGCCTTATGCTGTGGAGACTAAGAGCAGAGGTTCCAGTGGAGGAAGCCTCTTGCATGCACAGGCTGGCAAAACAGCTTCCCTGCAAGGTGCTGTTCTGGATTCAGAAGTGAAGAGCTCCAGGCCAGGGTGCTGCAAGTGTCACTAGTGACTCTGACCTTGGTGGAGTAGTCAGGACCAGTCTAAACCCAAGCCTGTCTCTTCCTCCTGCTAACAGAGCAGAGTGGTGAAAACACATTCCCAGCATTGCTCTGAGGATAGCACGAGATAATGTATATGGAAGTGCTTTGAAAACACTAAATTGCTCCCCAAACGTAAGGTCCTATTATCATGCAGCATTTGGCTCTTTGCTTTGCACAGCTGCCCCCTCCTCCACTTCTCTGCTTCCCCATCAGCACCATCGGCTCATTAGCTGTGCTGAAACACATGTCTGCCAGCCTGGAAGCTATGAACAGACCCACTATCTGCACTCACCATGGATCCTTGCACTGTGAGTGTGGTCAGGCCTTGGGGAAGTAGACAGTATGTGGTCTGAGATCACAGAGCTCAGTGCCCAAGGACCACACCCTAAGACCCGCCTGTCCTTCCTCCTTTCATCTGCTCTTTCCACCCTACCCACCCAGGGCTCTTTTTCAGCATCTCCTCTATCTGCTCCTGTTACAGAGCTGTCCAGCTCCCAGTTGCTGGGCCTAGATAAGCCTCCCCTGAAGCCTTCCCTATCAGCATGTACTTGGCTTCCACCCACCCTCAACATGAGAACAAACCCTGATTGACTGAGAGGCACTGCAAAGTGCCCAGCAAATGTCACAACTGCTCAACCTGTACTACCAAACAACACCCACAGATGTTTTGATCACCTGGAGTCATAGCAGCTCTCCCATTGTAGTGGGAAGAAGAATAAACAGTGACAAAGGTTGTGTCCAGCACAACCTGGTCCCCAAGACACGCTAAGAGCTCTCCATGTGGACCCTGAGCTGCTAGGAAAAAAAAAAAAAACAGAAAAACATGCACCCAGGGGACTACCTTTCCTCCTGGGAAGGGGGAATGTCAAGCATTCTGCAAAGCTGTGACAGGGCATGTCTATTCAGGAGGCAAGGGCCTTGTTCCAGAAGGCGGTGCCATCATTTTACCAAATAACGGAACCCAGGTTCATTATCTGCCCACCATAGTCAAATTGAGGACCTTGCAAGCACCTGAGGGAAATTCCAATATAGGCTGAGAGAGGAATCAAACTTCCCCATGACGTTAGCAGCTAAGCAGAATGCTCATGGGTGCATCCTAGCAAAGGTGCACAAAGAAAGGGCCACCCTGAATTTGGAAGCAATCCCTGTGCTCAGCCTGTATTCAGAAGGCCACCTGCTGATGCACACTGACTCCTGGGCACCAGGACCTTCATCTATGGACCCTCGGTTCTTCAGGATAGGGACCCTGCACGTACTGCTTGGATCTCAGAGGTCCTGAGCTTGTAGTGGGATTGAGAAACTAATGGAACTTCTCAGTACCATCCTTGCTAAGTTCTCTTCCCTCCCAATTCCCTATACCATCATTAGTTCAACACAGAAGCAGTAAGCTCTTGTTCTGGGACAAGCTAGTGACACAAAGATGAATACAATTTTGTTCTATGCTTAAAGCACTCACAGTTTGCAGGAAAGGTAGGCAACAAAACATATCATTTTAAAAATAATGTGCTAAGTGCTCCACTGGGGATAAAAGGCAGGATTTGTGTAATCCTAGGAAGAGATGTCTCACCCAGCCAGGGGAGCCTGGGGGATTATCTGTGTTGCTGATGTCTGAGCTATTGACTGCTCCTTCTTTGTCCTCTCCCTCTGCTGCAACTGTGTCATGCATTCTGGTAAACTGGAGCCTAGAGCCCATGGCTTCCTTCAAAGGAACAATCCAGCACCAGTGCTATGGCACGGTGCATTAAGCTTCTGTCTCCAGCACCAGCATCCTATAGGGGCACCAGTTTGAGTTCATACTGTTCCACTTTCAGTCCATCTCCCTACTAATACTCCTGAAAAAGCATTAGAGAATAGCTCAAGCGCTTAAGCCGCTTCAGCCACAGCGGAGACATGGAGGAAGCTCCTGGCTCTTGAAACCATTTGGGGAGGGAACTGGTGGGTGGAAGGGAGCTGTGTGTGTGTGTGCATGTGTGTGTATCCTCTCTATATAATTCTGGCTTTCAATTAAATAAATAAATGAACCTTAAAAGAAAACCAAGGCAATAAGTTACATCTTTCAGACACATACATGATACTTCTGAACTTTTTCCTCACATGCAACTGGCTCCCATGCCAGATAGATTCCATCAGTGAATTTTCCCTACAACCCATCCATCATGCCTTCCCTCACCCATCATCACAGCCCTACACCCAGGTAGGGTCATGCCCTCTCAGCCAAACCAGGACAGCAGCCCTCTCTTGCAGGGTGTCGTCTCTCTTCTCCTCCACCCTCCTACGCACCCTGCACACCTGGTGGTGGGCTAGTCTTAGTCCCTATTTGTGTTTTTGTCACAACAGAATCCTGGAGGCTGAGAATTTCGTGAAGAAAAGAGGTTTACTTAGCATACAGTTCTGGAGGTTCAAGACCACGGTCCTGGCACCTGCTTGGCTCTGGGGAGGGCCTCACAGCAGCTGGCACCCCAGTGGCAGATCAGGCAGGAGTGGTGAGTGCAGATGGGGGACTCGGGCAGCAGTTCCAGGCTCACTTATGTATAATGCCTCATTCTCACCACAGGGATCGCACTCTCCTAGGAACTAACCCACTCCTGCAACACAGTTGTGAGGCTGGATCTTCCAGACCTGACCACCCTCCTCAAGCCCTGCCTTCCAACGCATACACCAGCTCTACAGCACCACACTGAGGACCAAGTCTCTAGCACAGAGACATTTACGGGCAAGTCAGACCCAACCATGGCAGTCACTTCCCCCAACTTCCATCAGAACAAGTCAGATGCCTTCTCCAACACCTGCCAAGGCTCTCCACAGCCTTTCCAAAAAAGACACCCTCTGAAGTCATGACACCAAGCCCCAATGTGCCCGTCCTCCTCCCTCCTCACCATGACAAATCTTGTTTCCAAAACAACACCCCCAAACCACAGGGTTACTCAACCGTCCAAATACAAAGTCTGGCTACATCTTCCCCCAAGGAAAAAGGAACCAGCACACACCCTGAGCCACCACTTCACCCCAGATGTCCTTCCACCTGTGCAATGCTTCATTGCTTTTGTATGCACCCTGCCTCTCTCACTTTACACCTTACATATTGTCCATCAGTCTGCCATAGCACCTACCACTGGCTGTGCAGAAGCTCTTTATGAGGATGTCCAATGTAATTGAAATGAACTTCTGGAATGACAAAGTGAGTACCTATGTCAATAAACTCCTTCAAAAAGCAAGGACACAGGCAGACAATTGTCAAAAAATAACTTTCTCAGAAGTCCAGAGACTAACTGAAGGCTTCTAACAAACAAAGACCACATATGATGGGGAAAAGCTGCAGAAATTGTTCTAAGGGCATCAAGATCTGTATTGTTTTGACATCACCTAGTTCCAGCAATGTCTCTCTGACTCTGGAGTGGCCTTAAAGTGCAGCAACCTCTCACTGCAGGTAGCTGAGAAAATCAGCGCCCTTGCAGCTCTGAGAAGTGAAGGTGGGATTCTGGAACTCTTCCGGGAGCTCCAACCCCAGGGCACCGTCACCATTTGATTTGGCTCATTGCCCCCAGGAAGACCTTCCTTCATAAGGCAGTGTCATTATCTGACTTGTTTCCAAGTTTGCTCTGTGGGAAGTGTTCTGGGCATACAGCATTTGTCAAAAACAATCAGCAGCAATTGTTTAGCATCACAGGTGCCTAAGTCTGCAGCAATCACTGGGACCAACATTAGCTGGGCCAAAAGTTTCAAGGGAACATGAGGAGAATGAAATGTTTGTGCGAACTGTTGCATTCCTGGTATGGAGACTTAAAGAGCTATGAGGATGGGTTCATTTACGTGTATATGGTCAGAAGAGCAATGACAAAGTGCTGGTGTCTCACCTCTGATAGAGCTCGAACAGCCAGAGTGGTAAGTGCAGTCTGACCAGGGAAAGCATGCCCCAACAGACATAACAGAACCCCTTTGGTTGGGTTGAAAAATTTACTCTTTAAAAGGGATATCCAACCAATCATTAGTTGCTTACTAGGAAACTGAGATTTCAACAGGATAGACTGCATGGAATACAAACTTCAGAGGCGTAGAGCAGGAAATCACCAAGCAAACATACAGCAACACACACACACAGCAACTCACCCTGGATAGGGAGAGAGGTCTCCTTCCAAAAGTTGATATGTTAAATGATCTAAAATGTCCACCTATCAACAAAATGTATAAGGCATTCAAAGAAGGAAATGTATTTAATACATGCCATCCTGGGGGTGGGAGAGGGGTACACATGGAATTACTAGACGAAGACTTTACATTATTAGAAACATTTTAAAATAACACCAAAATATGTATCTAAATAAAGATAACTTAAGAATATTGATAAGTAGATAACACTGCTTTTAAAAAGAATTAAATAAAAATTCTAGACTTAAAAGTAGAGTTGCTGAAATTAGTAATTCTATAGAAGGACTGAACAGCAGATTTGAACTGTGTTAAGAATGAATCAGTGAATTCCAGCATAAATCAATTCAAATCATCAGACTTGAGGAACAGGGATTAAAAAAAAAAAAAAACAGAATCAGTAAAACCAGACAGAGCCACAGACACCTGCCATGTGCAAACAACACCAACATATGTATAATGAGAGTTTCAAAAGAAAAGCAAAGAGGATGGAAAAAGAAGCAACATTCCAAAAAATAACAGCTATTAACTTCCTAAATGTGATGAAAAAGATTACCTGGCATGTTTAAGAAGCTCAGTCAATATCAAGAAGGGAAAAATGAAGGAGGCCCATACCTAGGCATATTGTAAAACCAAAGCTCATAAAAGCAGCAAGAGGCAAACGACTTCATGAAACAAAAAGTAAGACCATCCCTGGTTCTCATCAGAGATCATGAAGGCCAGAAAGGAGTGAGATGACGCACTCCACATACTGAAGGAAAAAGACTGTCCTGTAATTCTACACTTACAGTGCCACATTCTACAACAATGAAGACACAGAAACAACCAAGATGCCCATCAAAGAGGAATGTATAAAGAAAGTCAAAAACAACTCATCCATTAAAAAGAATGAAATTCTACCATTTACACAAAATGGTCCCAGTTGGAGTCCACTATGCTCAGTGAAATAAGCCAATCCCAAAAGGACAGATATTTTATATTTCCTCTGACATAAGCCAACCTTCATGCAAAATAGAAGATTTTATATACAGGTATTCATCTAAAGGAACTATGCAAGAGAGACTAGCACACCAAGTAGTGAAAATACATTGCAGTATGCATCTCTACTCCTGAATAAAAGACGGTCTCCCAATGAAACTGTTAAATGTGTCTTGACAAGAATCTACCATTGTCCAGCATCCTGGACTATACCTACAATTGTCTACATCTACAATGTCATGATAGACCTAAATAGCAGAATGATGGACTTGTGACTGTTGCTGAAGGAATGTACTATTATAATGATATGGGGGTAAACAGTAGAGGATGAGGGGACGTTAAGAGGATGGAGGGGGAAATGCCTGAGCCTATGGAACCGCATCATGAAAAATAGAAATTTTAAAAAAGAAATAAGATTATCAATCAAGAATTCTAAATCTAGCAAAAGCACTCCCCCCAAAAATGAAGGAGACATTAACATATTCCCAGATCAACAAAAATGGAACCTGTTTTTCACAGATCTTTCTTACAGAAGATATTAACAGGAAAACTTCAGGCTAAAATGAAAGTGCAGTAACCTGAACTGATGTGAAAATCAAGAATGCTGGTAAAAGTAACAATGTTCCATCTTTTAACTTTGTCTTCTATTTGGTAAAAATACAATGACACAAAACAGTATTTATAAAACTGTGTTGATGGGCTTTTAAATGCGTAAGTATGCAATTTGTATGGAAATAATAGTATAAAAGAGGAAGGGTAAAATGGCTGTTTTGGGTCAAAGTTTTTGTATGATATTAAAAGTTACTAATTACTATTAATCTGCTACAGATTGTTGTAAATCAATAACAACAATCCCTAGGTCAAGCACTAAGAAAATAACTTTGAAATAGAAATCAAAAGAAACAACAAAGGAATTAAAATGTTACACCAGAAAACACCTATTTAACGCAAAATAAGGGAGTAATGGAGGAACAGAGGCACAAAGACATAAGGCATGTGGAAAATAAAAACCCAAATGGAAGAAGCAAATTCTGTTACCACATTGAGCATAAATTACAGTTAAAGGTGAGCTATGCTCCAATCAAAAGGCAAAGAGTGAAAGAATGACTTTTTTAAACAATCCAACCAGCTGCAGTCTACAAACCCACATTTTAGACTGAAAGATAAAACAGGCTGAAATTCAGCAACTGGAATAATACACATCATTTAATAGTCATGAAAGAACAACTAGAGGGCCTGGCGCGATAGCATAGTGGTTAAAGTCCTCACCTTGCACGCACTGGGATCCCATGTGAGCACCAGTTCTAATCCCGGCGGCCCCGCTTCCCATCCAGCTCACTGCTTGTGGCCTGGGAAAGCAGTCGAGGACAGCTCAAAGCCTTGGGACCCTGCACCCACATGGGAGACCCAAAAGAAGCTCCCAGCTCCTGGCTTTGGATTGGCTCAGCTCCAGCCGTTGCGGCCACCTGGGGAGTGAATCATCGGAATAAAGATCTTCCTCTCTGTCTCTCCTCCTCTCTGCATATCTGTCTTTCCAATAAAAATAAATAAATCTTCAAGAAAAAAAAAGAACAACTAGATTAGTTATACTAGTATCAGATGAAATGAGATTTAAGATTAAAAAGCATTACTGAAGACAAAACAGGACCTTTTATACTGATTTAAGAGTTCATCAATCAGAAAGATAAAACAATTACAAACACGCATGCATCCAAAAATACTACCCCAAATCACATGGAACAAAGCCTAAAAGAACTGAAAACAGGGATAACAACAATGATTGAGGACTACAATACCTTCATTTCAATCATTGATAGACCAGTCAAACAGAATGTCAACTATAAAACATACTTGAGCAACACTATAAATCCATAGACCTGACATTCAAAGACAGAGGATATACATGCCTCTCAGACACAGATGGGCTATTCTTCCATATGCTACATCATAAAAGAAGATTCAACAAAACGGAAAGAATAAAATCATACAGAATAGAGTCCTGGGTGGTGGCCTAACAGGCTGATGCTCCACCTGCCAGGGCAGGAATCCCGTATGGGTACCAGTTCATGTCCCGACTGCTCCACCTCCCATCCAACCCTCAATGACCAATGAGTCAAAAAATAAATCATAAAAGAAGCTTAAAACTGTTTTGAGATGAATGAAGACAAAGCAAAATACACCATAATAAGTGAGATGCAGTGAATGCTTAGTTTAGATGCTGGAAACAAATTTATTGAAAGAAATAAAGATTTTAAATCAATAAATCTAACCTTCTCCCCTAAGAAAATAAATAATGGAATCAATATATCAGAAATACTTCCACTGTCCTGCTTATTGCATTCATAATAACAAAGAAATGGTCTGCCTCAAGGTGTCCATCAACAGTGAATACCATTGAGTATGAAAATGAATGAAGACCTGTTAGTTGCAGAAACATGAATGGGCCTGGAGAACACTGTGTTAAGTGAAATAAGTCAGACACTGGGAGACCAATTCCACGTGTTCTCCCTCACAAATGGAGGTTTCCACGACGTGCAGAATGTAACAAGGGCTGCTGCACGCTTGGAGGTACAAGCAAAGGATAAATAGATGGACCTTGGATTAACAGCTATCAAAATTGAGTTAGAGGGAGCATGTTTTCAACTTCTAAAGCACTGTTGGTCATCATTAGAGTTCACAGACATTTATAATGTATTTTCTAAAGGATTAGCCTAAAGGAGTTTGAGGCCTCCCAGAATTGAGGAAATAATAAATGTTTGGTCAATACACATTTCATACATGTGTCTAATTTATCTCATTGTCCCTCCTAGATGTATTCAGTCAGTATCTGTCAATTTAGAAGCACAGTAAAAACAGAAAGAAAAAGAGCAAGGTAATCTAAAACAAGTAGAAGAAAAGAAATAATAAAGATTAGGGTGAAAATAAATGGAATAGGGGGTATTTAAAAAACAAGAGAAATGGTACACTATTTTGAAATTAAGAGTCCTTAAATTTCTAAGTAAATATTTTTGTTAGTTTTTCACCACTCTTTCTTTAAATGTTCACCTGCCAAGAGTTGTTGTGTTGCTAAAAAAAAAAAAAAGGTCTCTGCTATTTTGCCCTTGTCCATGATCTCCTCCATGCAGTAGTCTGTCTAATGAGTTCTCACACATTCTTCAAGTGCAATTCATTTTTACTGCTTTTGACAACCATAGGTAAACTTTCTTTTTTTTTTTAATTTCATTGCATTATGTGACACATTTTTTTATGCACTGGGATTAAGGAACACTTAAATTTGAACATTAATTTCACCTAAATATACTATTTAATGACGCAGATACAATTTTCAATTCTGTTGGCCCTGCACAATGACTAGATTGGTTGATCTTCTGCCTTGGAAATGCCAGGATCTAATGTGGGTACCGGTTCCCATCCTAGCTGCTCCACTTCCCACCCAGCTATGACATGCCTATGACATGGGGAACAGAGAACAGATGACACTCTGCAATCGGGTGGCAGACCCAGAGGAAGCTCCCGGCTTCTGGTTTCAAATTTGCTCAGCTCCGACCATTGCAGCCAGTTGAAATATTTCTCTCTGTCTCTCCTTTTCTCTGTAAGTCTGCCTTTCTGATTAAAATAAATAAACATTATTTTTTTCTATTGCGCAATAGGAATTTGCATATCACCAGGGTTAATACAAATTAGTTAATAGAGCCCAGCGCAGTGGCCTAGCGGCTGAAGTCCTTGCCTTGAACGCCCCGGGATCCCATATAGGCGCCGGTTCTAATCCCGGTAGCTCCACTTCCCATCCAGCTCCCTGCTTGTGGCCTGGGAAAGCAGTCGAGGACGGCCCAATACATTGGGACCCTGCACCCGCGTGGGAGACCTGGAAGAGGTTCCCTGTTCCCAGCTTTGGATCGGTGCGCACCGGCCCGTTGCGGCTCACTTGGGGAGTGAATCATCGGACAAAAGATCTTCCTCTCTGTCTCTCCTTCTCTCTGTATATCTGACTTTGTAATAAAATAAATAAATCTTTTTAAAAATTAGTTTAAAAAAATAAAATAAATAAAAAACAAGAGAAATGAATAAACACGAAAACCCGCTCTTTGATGAGACCAACTGAACCAACATACATGCAGATAATTTCCTAAGGAACCTGAGACCGGAATCAGGAAAGAGGCTGTGTTGTTCCTAACCTCGATCAAGAAGGGTGGTAAGAAAGTTATACTAATAGCCACAGGGCAGCAAATACAACAATTTACAGAAAAAGCACACATTCCAATTCCAATCTAACAATTGAAAGCTGTCTCAAGAAGAAGCAGAATGTTTAGATGAATTAACGAATGACACAGAAACTGAATTAGCAATTTTAAAACTTCCCACAAGGAATAGGCAAGGCCCAGAAGTGTCCACTGATGGATTCTTCCAAACATCTAGAATTAATGCCATGACTGCATAAGCTCTTCCAAAATAGCAGGAGATGATGGAACAGTTTACAATCATTGTATGAGGCTGGTATTATCCTGATACTAAATATCACACCCTGACAGCACAAGAGAATTACAGACCAACATCCCTTAGGAACAGAGACACAAACGCTTCCAACAAAACACTAGCAAACTAAATCCAGCAACATTTAAAAGGATTATACAGGATGATCAAGAGAGATTTATTCCAGGAATGCAGGATTTGTTTAACATCTGATAACCAACCAACATTAACAAAATAAAGGGCAAAAATCACATGACTACATTTCTTGATACAAAAAGAAGTCATCTGAAAAAAAAAAAATCTAACACCCTTTCATGAGTAAACAAAAACATTCAAATGCAGAATAGAAGTAAACATTTTCAACCTAACAAAGGGCATCTATGAAATGCCCACAGTTGCCATCACTCTTACTAGAGAAAGATCTTGGTCTGTCCTCTTATAAGAACAAATAGGAATGCTCACTCTCGTAATTTCCAATCCACGTTCTATTGAGAGTGAAAAATAAAATCAGTTTGGCAAGAAAGAGCAAGAGAAAGACATTCTGAGGAGGGGAGAGAGGAAAGGAAGGAGGGAGGGAGAGAGAAATGGAGGAAAGAGACAAGCAAGGGAATGAACGAGGTATGAATTACACCATCTCTCATTGCCAATGATCCGAGCCTATTGTTAAAGAAAATCCTACAGTATCCATGGAAAAGCTATCAATGCCAATAAATGTCTTCAGCAAGGTGGACAGATATAAGATCAGTATACAAAAATCTATATCCACCAGCATGGACATGAAAACAAAATTAAATGATTCTGTTTACAATAGCAAAAAAAAAAAAAAAAAAAGAATTAAAGCAGAAGGATAACAAGAACAAAATCTGGGTGAAAACAGGTGCAGGGATTCCCCAGTGAGTACCATTCCCTGGGCGTCATTCAGACCTAAGTGTAAAAGATTAACTAGCAAGTCTTCAGAGGATATAAAGGAAGATGGCTTCAAGACCTACAGCAGGCTAAAATTTCATTAAAGGGACACAAAAATTATTGACCGCAAAAATAAAGCCCATTTACACTTCTTTAAAAATTGATAACTGCTTCTCAACAAAAAATATGAGAGGTAAAAACAATGACAACATGGTCCTAATACATAAATCTCCAAGATACTCATATACAGAATCTGTATCCTAACACATGTTCCTACCAATCAGACAGAAAAATGGTCAATAATTCAATTTAGAAAGTACAGCAGAGGTACAGGCGGTTGACCTAGTGGGTAAAACTCCTGCAGCCCACATCAGAGTATCCGAGTTTGTGTCCCGCTCTGCTCTTCTCCAGTGCACACCATGAGCTACAGAGGGCAGGCGATGGTTTAAGCAGCTAAGTGCCTGCCGCCCAAGAGACAGACATGGATTGAGCTCCAATTCCCAGCTTCAGCCTGGATCCATGCCAGTAACTGTGGGATATGGGAGCTTTCTCTCTGTACCTCTATTCTTCTGCTTCTCAAAAAAAAAAAAAAAATGAATGGATTGTTATTAGAAATATGGAAAAAGATCCACACAAGTGAAAAAAAACGATTAGAAGTAGAAACAACAACTTCAGTCATCAAGAAAGTGGAAATTAACACCACAGTGAGACTTCACTCCTCTTCACACCAGCTGAAATGCTAAAAGATGGGCAGCAGCAGATGCTGTTGAAAGTATTGTTGGTGGAAATAAATATTGCAGCGATACTGCGGACATGATTCGGGACGATGACTGATAGCATCTTCGAAGTGAAGCACGTGCCTACTTTTTCATCTTGCTTCCCCACATAGCTGGGAGAAGCAGACACCAACACATATCAGCCAACTTGAACAAGTACAATAAAAGTAGTTTCAGTCACCATTGCCCCAAATTAGAAATAACCAAAATGCACGACACCAAGGGAACTGATACATAAATTGTAATATGTTCATGTAATATCACACAATTCAATATGGTGATGAATCAGAACCAACTCGACAGGCACAACACAGGAAAATCCCAAAGGCATTATGCTGCATCACAGACAGCAGACACACAGGACAATATGCCGTGTGATCACACCCGTAGGAAGGTCAGACAAAGCTGATCAAAGTCAGTAGTGACTGTGGAGCGAGAAACAAATGAGAAATGACTTGGGAAGAAGGAAGCGCCTTAGAACTTTCTGAAACGCTGCTATGCTCATCTACCTTGCCCGGCGTGGTAGTCACATACGTACACATTTATGTAAAAACAAACCAAAATAAACACGTAATGATACACTTACTTGCTTAAAGGACAGAGGGACAGAAATAGAGAGGCAGAGATTTCCCTTCACTGGCTGCCCAAATCCCGTGCAGCCAAAACTGAATCAGGCTAGGAACCAGCAGCTCAAATCAGACTTCCCACATGGGTGGCAGGGATCCAAGCATTGGAGCCATCACCTGCTACCTCCCAACAGAAGTTGGAGTTCCAGGTGGCAGCTTCTACACTATGCCAAATGCCCACATCCAGATGAATTTTTTTAGGTACCTTACCAAGCTGCAGTTAAAAAGCTATGTACTCATTTCATCATTAAAGGTAAAATTAAAATACATTAAATAACAGTGAAATAAAATGTTATATTTAAAACACACACACACACACTCATTTCAGCCTGGTTCTTCCGCTGATACATTTCCTCTGGTCCTTGGGGCTCCCACTACATCTAGACAACAGCACTGGAAGGCTGTTTTTCTCACCCCACAATTTTGATAACTCATCGTGAACTCCAAGTCAGCTAAAGCACACAGGTCTCTTTTTCCCCATGCACAGCTAGAACGTATTATCCTCATTCTGTCCTGTTGAGTGTTATTTTAAGTTAGTGTTATTATTACGCGTTACTGCAAAAGCAACAACCCTAATGGAAATCCAAGGCTATTGTTAGGACAGTTTTCCCACGGGCTGCCATCCTCCAGTCCCTGGTCATATACATATGTAATGTCTATGGGCTCATAGACACTATTTGTACCGCTTATTTATATCATAAATGTTTCCCGTCATCTTTACCATTGTCATGTTGATTGGCTGCAGAATACTCCACGGTATGGTCACCCTGTACTTAGTGATTCCCTATACAGAATGTTTATATTGCTTCCAGTTTTCCAGTACAAAAGCAGCACAGTAAAAAGTCCTTACATATCCATGTATTTGTCATTTCAAGTACACTATTAGGATGCATTCTCACAATAATAAAAAAAACAGATTGAGTCAGATATATGAACAAATTAATGATTCTAGGTATGTGTTGCAAACTCATTTTTCTAATTTGAATGGCCCCTGCAGTGTACATAAAGATATCACTTTTATCACAATCTTGGCAACATTATCATAACCTTTAATCATAAAAAAATATGATTGCAGGGCTGTCCTTTCATCTTGCAATTCTTTGATTATTCCTGAAGATATTCAGCTTTTGCCATTTTTGTTTTTCGGAATCTTGTTGTTCAACATGCAGCCGGGTCTTTTGAGGTGAGCTGAACTTTATTTCTGGCAACGTTACTTTTTTTCATTTTTAAATCAGAGTTCTAATGTTTGCCTCACTTACTTAAATGAAACAAGGTAGACATTTCCATCTTGTCATATTTATACCAAATACTTTTACTTCATCACTTCTTTCTTTTCTCTCTTTATAAAGTTTAAATTATTGTCAACTTGTGTTTACTACTTTTCAACATTTTTTGTCACATTAACATTGAGGACATTATCTGAAAAACCTTATGGTCCATGTTTTACTAGTTTTTGTGACTTTTTTCCAAACAATTTTAATTTCTTGCGGACAGTAATGTGGTACAGAACAACCTGCTGATAAAGATGCCAATAACTCATACTGGAGCTCTAGGCTGAGTCCCAGCTGCCGCACGTTCAGCCAGCTCCCTGCTAATGCACATGGGAAAGCAGCGGAACAAGACCCAAGCAACTGGGACCCTGGGACCCACATGGGAGAGCCTGATGGAGTCCCTGGTGCCTGAATTCCTTCCGGGCCAGCGCTTGCTGTTGGAGGCTTTCAGCTAGTGAATGAGCAGACTGAAGCTCCCGATCTTTTGATCTCTCTCTCTCTGTCTCTCCCTATCCTTGTTGTTACTCTGCCTTTCAAATGAACAAAAACAAGTTTTTTTTTAAAAAAAATTAACTCCTTAAGAAAATTATTATTTACCTACGTTCATGATGAACTATGAAGCCATTTCTCCCTTCAAAAAAACTAATAAATTCTGACAACATCATTTGTTATATAATCATTCCCTTCTCCATGGAATTTGGCTTTATTGTCTCAAATTACATTATGCATTAAGATCTCTTTTGCAGTTTATCTTTTATTGCTGTGAGCCTCTGTCTTTTACCGGTATCAGTCTAATTCTGTTAACTGAATTAAAAACTCCAATATCTATTAATGCTGGTTCCCTTTTTATTTCCTGCTTTCTGGGTGTTTTTATATACACCAGTTTTCCCCTTTCTGGCTTCATTTTCTAGATTCTGATCAAGACTAGACTACAATTATAAGCTGAGGACAGACATTTATAACAATGTTTAGGCAAAAGACCTCAGCAGGGAGCACAGTCTGTCTTCCTGATTAGACTCTGTGAAACAGGAGGATGGTGAAGAACCCCCGGGTTCTGAAGGCTGACAGCCTGGGTGTGAAACACCTGCTGCTCTTGCGGGGGTCTCTTGGGGAATAACGTTGAAAACCTCCACACCCTGCAATGGCACTTCCAATGTCAACTGCCAGCACGGTCTTTAATTATAGGCAAACGAACCCAAGTGGAAGACTTGCCATTGTTTCATGTCAGATCTTGTTCTTGTTCTCTCTGACACACTGCTCTAAACATGGGAGGTACCTGGCATCCTCATCTAGTAGCAAACAGGTGAATTCTAAGAGCACTGTATGAAGAAGGTTCCAGCACACTACTGTCTAGGTGAGCCTCTGCAGCACCACTGAGGTTGGGCAAGGGCTGCCTAACAGACACGGCACCTCCGCACGGCCCGCCCAGGCATTCTCTGGACACAAATGCATTTCCTCTAGCCTCCTCTCTTCTATTCCTCATTAATATAAACACACTTATTTTTTCTAATTCAATTATCAGATTTTTGTTTTGTTGACAAACAGAAACGAAATGAATGGAGCTCAAACTGTGATTGTTTACTGTCACAATTCATCTGTCGGCAAGGCTGTGTGTTCGACTGGGCACTTTGATCCAAGTTAATCACTGCTCTTGGCAGTGCTCATCAATACGTCACGATGGAGGGATCAAGATGGCGGAATAGGGCAAGTACACGTTTAAACAGACGGAGAAACATTTAATCAGGATGAAGCAAAGAGAACACGTTCCAGGAAATAGGAGAGGACAGAACAACAGCAGATTGGTACCTGGAGACTGACAGACACAGGAAAGCAGCGCACACAACGGTGTGGTGTTGCAGTGACGGATATTCCAGCAGCATTCAGCTAACGGTGATCTGAACTCCACCAGCAGCCGGAACTCCACCAGCAACCAGGTGTGAAAGAACTTTCACTGGGAGCTTGGGAGGTGAACCCAGACAAAGAACTGTCCGTCCTGCTGGTCCGTTTGATTTGACCAGGAGCAGAGACAGAGCAGCAGATCACAGACGGGCAATATGAGAACAGCATGAATTTCATAGCCCAGTCAGCCCCCTAGAGCCGAATAGGGTGCCATTTTGCTTAAGGATACAAAGGTAAGGGAAAGGACTGAGCATAAACTGAGCTGGGAGTGAACTCATTTCTGACTCAGTGAACTGCATCAACGTGGCATTCTACAGGTTCCACCCAAGACAGGTCTGGGTAGCCCTCAGACCTGATGGCCAGCAGATCAAGAACTCTAGTAGTGGTATGTCAGGTGCCATTTTGTATACTGTGGCAAAAGCTTTAGGACTGCAGGGGACAAGAGTGAACTGTGCATGTGTTGAGCTCGTGAGAACTCACTGAGTTCAGCGAATTGCACTGGTCCCACAGGAAAATAATACTGACTGTGGCATCATACGGGTCAAAATAGGTCAGTGTGGCACCCAGACCTAACGTCCAACAGGTTCCGGCAAGATCAGTGCCACCAACAACCTAGCAACATAAGACACCTGGTGTCTCCCTAATCCTGGGACCTGCTCTAACCAGAAGTGGGAGAAAGGTTGTACAGACAACAGTGCAGTCTCAGCATGGTATCACAGGAGGTGGAGAGTGGTGAGCCAGGAGTTGGGGCTATGGAGTTCTTTGTGGAAATCTAACATAAGAATCCAGACCTGAAACTCCCTGGAGGGAGTGGCACAGTTGGCTGCAAGCAGAGTTGTGTATCAACTACAATAAGTAAAATCAAACTGTAGACCTGTGGGTGACACAGCTTAGACACCTGCCCCAAGAAGAAGACTCTGCTAACCGGAAGTACAATGACCAAGGAGCAAAAAAAGAGACAAAGGCAAAATGAATATTACTGAAGACTCGCCTACAAAGAGCAAAACCCTATGCCAACCTCAGAGTTAACTGAGGAAGAAATCAAGAAAATGGGGGACACAGAATTCAGAAAACTAATTTTAAAGTTTCTGATCAACGATGAGAAGCACATACAAGAGTTCAAAGAATTTAAGAAATATTTTTCACATGCAATAGCAGCAATAAAGTAAATCAAGGCTGATATATGAGAAATTAAGAACACAGTAGAGCAAATTAAAAGCACAGTGGAGAGTCTCCAAAATAGAATGGAGCAAGCAGAAGAATCTCAGAAGTGGAAGATATTTCCTGTCACAGGTGGGAAACAAACAAAAAGCTGGAAGCAGAGCTGGAACAGGCCAAAAAAAGTATTCAAGAATTGAAAGACACTATTAAGAGGCCTAATACAAGAGTTGTGGGAGTCCCAGAAGGTGCAGAAATATATATAAATATATTTAATGAAATAATAAAGGAAAATTTCCCTAAGCTAGAGAAAGAATTGGGAAACAACATCCAGGAGGGGCACAGAACTCCCAACAGTCCTGATCAAAAGCGATCTTCACCAAGACACATGATCATCAAGCTCTCCTCAATTGAACATAAGGAAAAGATCCTTAAATGTGTTCATCAAAAAAAAAAATCAATTGACATATAAAGGAATGCCAATTAAACTCACAGGAGATCTCTCACAGGAAACTCTACAGGCAAGCAGAGAATGGAGTGACATATTCCAGATCCTAAAAGGAAAAAATTTTTAGCCCAGAATAACATATCCAGCAAAGCTTTCTTTTGTCTTTGAAAATCAAATAAAATTCTTCCACAATAAAGAAAAGTTAAAAGAATTTGCCTCTTCCAAACCTGCCACACACATGATACTTCAAGATGTTCTCTTGACAGAGAAGAGGAACAGCACCCACCAAAACCAAAGGCAAATGGGAAGAACATCCCAGTAAAATGACAACAGAAGACTAAACCAATGAACAACCCATTTCTAAAATGACATGACCAAAGTACCACCCATACATATTAATCCGGAATGTAAATGGCTTAAGCTCAGCCAAAGGTCATAGATTAGTAGACTGGATTAAAAAACAAAACCCATCTATTCGTTGTCTAGAAGAGACACATTTCACCAGCAAAAATCAGTGGAAACTATATCGCATGGGTTTTGATGTTTTCTGTTAATTTCATCTCTTCAAAACACTTTTTTCTGATTAAATTCTTCAATGACTCCTAAATCATAGAGTAGCATCATTTTCTGCAAGAAGGTTCTTGATTTTCATTTCTTCACCTACATGTTAGTCATTTAGTAGCATGTTTTTTAACTTCTTGGTGTAGTTAATTTCTTTTTTCTCCCGGATGTTGATTTTGTTTTGTGGCTTTTCATTTAAGGGGATGTATAGTAGCTGTATAATGGAGACTGTCATACCTAGTAACATGTTATTTAACTTCATGACATTGTAAATTTCTATTTTTCTTTCTATTGTTGATTTTGTGTCACGATTTTTCATTTGAGGGGATGTACAGTAGCTGTGAAATGGAGACTAACATACCCAGATGTGAGGATACAATGTAATATGCATTTCTACTTCCAGACAAAGATGGACTTACAATGAAACTGTTTGCTGTATCTTGACAATAGGATGCTGGACACTCTGCCATTGTCCATGTCCACAATGATGGACATATGACTGTGTATGAAGAACTATACTTTAGTAATGATATAGAGGAACTAGGGGGGAGGGGGGAATTGGGGCAGTGATGAGTGAAATACCAGGAACCTATGGAACTGTATCATAAAATGATAATAATAATAAAATATTAAATGTAAAAAAAAGCAATACATCACGAGGACTGGCAAGTCCCATGGACACACCATTTGGCTTCACAGCTCCACAGAGCAGGGATGCCTCCAGGAAGGGCAACACAGACTCAGTTGCTGCTCACCAATCCCATGCCAGAGGCTCTCCACAGACAGCACCTGCTCCTCCTAAATTCCCACCAACTTGAAAGAAAGCTCCTGATTCTAGCTCCTCCTGGAACCCACCTCAAGGCAAGACCCTGCCTTCTTGCCTATGAAAACCTGGCCCACTCATCCAGCTTTATGTGGATGGCTTTTGCCACCCACGTGTACCTTGGCAGCAGGACCTTCCCATTCCAGGCTGCCGTGCAGCAGATACCACCCAGCCGTTCCTTTTCCCTGCAGCAGCCTGAGAAGCTACAGGGGCTCTGGCCACAGCCTGAGGAGGCTCAACTCCATGGAGCACTGCAAACCCCAGGCCTTCAGAAGCCCCATGTGACTAGCAAAAACAGCAAGGCTGATTCCAAAGACCATGGAGAAAGGATCACATGGGGTGGGAATGGAGTTTGCTCAGCCACAACAGGAGCTGATCTGCAGGCTGAAGGACTGTATGACATCTGCCATCATCAAAATCACCATGTACGCTCTCCTGCCCCAAGCAGAAGGCCCTTAGAAAGGACACCGTGTCAGCAGCAGGTATGGTGGGGGGGAGGTGCCACAGCACAGCCTATCCTGTTTGGCAAAGCCCATGGGGTCTGCTTGGGACCACACTCTATTGCAGCTGACCCATGGCACATGTGATCCATGTCTGATACAGACATTGAATGAGATTAGAGCTACAAAACCAGAGAAAGTGAAAATGCTCAGTAAAACTCTTCTGTCCATCCTAAGGCCTACTGTGTTCAAAACAGATGCTGGAGGCAGCCCAGACTCTGTTCCAGACAGGCCACAAAGTGAGGAGTGACAGAAGCAGGGCGATGGTGGGGTGGTATCCATGAGAGGACAAGACCTGTGTTTGTCCTGAGGGCCCATGAACAACCCTGACCAAGGCATTCTGGTGCAAAAAAAGTTTGCAAGCCACACAAAGCCATCACAGACGATGGGTTTTCATCACTGGAGCTGTGTGTGTGTGTGTATGGCTATGCAACATGTCTAGTACCACAGGTGAGCAGAGCCTGTGCCCCTCCTTGCAGCCCCATGCTCACACTAGAGCAAGGTCCCATATGTACCTGTATGGCCCGGGGCTCACAGCTTACATACACCACTTGAGGGTGCCCCTTACCAGACTCCGTGCAGTGAGCTGTATGGCCTGGGTCTCCTGTTCTGCTGGGATTAGATCACAGGTGTTCAGTTCACTTTATGAAGTTGTCATGCCATTCCTCCATGTACTTAGCACTCTAAACCAGCTGAACACTTTCCTAAGCTGCTATTAATGAAGGATGCCAACCCATACCCCAGCATGTCCTTGTGGGCCATATGCAGAAGCCCCAATAGGTGCCTGGCTGACCTAGCACACTGAAGAAGGCTGTTACAACAAGGTTGGTAAATACATGCTGAGACAGGGTCATTATAGCAAATTATAGTAATACACGTGCATTCTGGGATCCATGTGACAGTGCCCAGGGCAGCTTGTGCCAGAGGGGTTGGCAAGCCCTAGGAACTTATCCAACTCTCTGGAAGCCTAGGTACAGCTAACATTCTAGTGCTCCCCCAGGACCTAAGGTTACCCTGGCAATTCCCGTTCAAGGTACAAAGCCATCAACAAGAAGCCCAATGGTGTGTCCTATTTCTGTCCATGTAGTATCTTCCCACTCACCCAGAAAAAGGTTTCCCAAAGCCACATCCTCCAGGTTATGGTACTGCACCATGCTCAGGCCAGGACTATTCCACTCACTCTGGCTGTCTGCCAGGCTAAGGGACTCAGAACAGCGAGAAGATGTGCCGTTCAAAGTCTAAAAACTGAGTATGTTTACTGAGAAATGTTTTCTCCAGTGGGACCAGATAGCGTACCATGGAAAACACATTTAATCAACCAAGACAACGTAAATAAAGCATAATAAATGAGAATGGGGAAAAGGGAAATGCAGCCATGCAGGCATGAGAATTTGTGGACTTGACCTTTCCCTGGCAGTGAGAGCAGAAAAAGGGAAACACACGGTTATATCGATCACATTGCTAGGCAGGCAGTGGACAGTCCCCCGATTCTGAAAGACACACTCTGAGCATCATCAGAGACTGTTATTTCAAGAGGGAGGAAGCAAACCTTCATTGAACACCTACTACAAACTAGGGGCCCTGAGCCATGTGGTGTACAAGGCCTGCTGACCCACAAGTTTTAGCCAACTGAGACAAACATGCTCCAGTGCAAAAGGTGGCTCCACACCTGCCCTGCCCTCAGCCATCCTCGTGCTGGCACAACCTGTGTACCCAAAACAGTCACCCCATTTTCCCCACAAAGAAATTGAGGTTCAGAGAGGCTATGTGTGTCGCCAATGTGGACCAGGCCAAAAAAAATAATAAAACCTCATTCTCTGACTGCATGTGACTTGAGTCATGGAGAGCTTCGAGAACAGCTGCCACTTTGGGTGGTGGGTGGGGGAGAGGATCTGGGACACAATGAAGGTCAAGGTGCACAGCTTTCTGGTGGTCTGAACACACTCAAGGACAGCACTGAGGATGAGAAAGGCCCTGTCCACCATGCCATGGCCTGGGTGCCCTTGGCATCCTCCACAGAGTCATCCACTCTATGTATGCCCTTGAGTGAGACAAGGTGCTGAGATTCTGCAAGAAGAGGTGAGACCATGTCCCTTGGCTGGTTCTGTCATAACTAAGGACCACTGACACTGGCAATAGACGTTTCTTCTCTCACAGTTGGGAAGGCTGCAAATCTGAGGCCAAGGTATGGACAGGGCTGGTTCCTCTCAGGGTGTGGATGGCCATCTTCATCCCTCTGTGCCTTCTCATCACCTTCCCTCTGCATGATTCAATGTCTCCTTGTTTTCAAGATGCCAGCCACATTGGACTAGATCCCATCCTCACGGCTGCCTTTGAACTTGATCCCCACATTTCGAAAGTTACTTCCTGAGATGCTAGTGCTAGTAGAACCTGATCAGGTCTCGCCTTTCTTGGGACACACAATTCAATCCACATCTGAAGCTGCAGCAATTGTCTCCAAGGTGGGGGCAGTGAATGCTCAGCACCCGTCCCAAGGTCAGGCAGTCTAACCAGCAGCCTATTCCAAGCCACCTGCACCAGCGACCAAAACAATTTCAGCAGCTTTCTTGCTGGGCTTCATGTGTTCATCATTGTACCGCCCAGACCCAGGCTCCACACAGCAGCCAGAAAGGACTTTTCAATCGAAACACAAATCCGATAATAGCAGTCGCTGCTTAAAAGCCATCGATGGCTTCCCATTAGTCTCAGTGGAAAGAAGAAAGCTGCCCCATGCTCATTACCTTCCAAATGCTGTGCTGATTCTTGGAATCCACTCCCCTTCCACCCACCTCTCCTACCTAGACCTAATCACAATGAAGTTCCCTTATCCATTAGGCCTGGATCAGGGGTGTGGTTCCTCTGCACCTGTTTCCCATGCCCCACCTCTGCCCCAGCAGGTGAGCATTAGGTCTGTTTGACCACCAAGGAGGCTGTGAGCTTCCTAGAATAGTGCTGGAGCACTTATTGCTAAGTGAAGGGCATATGGACAGTGATACTTAAGACGTATCTTCATAGGTAACTTTATTCTCTTCTGTGTGAACTTAATGTAGGCATAGTACTCCATGGGTAGCTTCACATACAAAGACCATTTCCATTTGCACAGAGCAATGAGTAGTCCAAGGTCACATAGCCAATGCTGCTTGATTCTTGACTCCAATTTCTCAGTGGCAAAGCTTCCCTGGTTCCTGAGCTGGGAATGAATGAGCCAGGATTAATCCTCCTCCTGATTCTCATCTCTGGGCGTTACCTGGCCAGCAAACCCCTCTGCTCCTTCCTGCCAGGAAACACAGTACAGAGATCCTAGCTGAGGACAGGTGATGTCCTTGGCAGAGGTGCTGGTGAGGGTGGTAAAGAGAACAGAGCAAAGCACCAGCCATCAGCCCTGAGCATGATGCAATGAACTGAGAAGCCCTAACACAGGGCTCCAGATTCTGTTTCTGCTGCTTCACTGGGACATAAACCTAGAAAAGTCATGTAGTGTCCTGAGCTGCCATCTTTGAGAAGACAGGGAGCCAGTTTCACAGACAGGACTCATGGGATCATAAAGACACAGATGCCTAACGCGATGCTATCCTTGGTGGACGCCCAGGAAATAACCATTGTAGCCTCTCTTCCTCTAGGGTAAGCCATGACAAGGGCAGCTACTGTGAAGAAAATTCACTGGTTCCCAGTGTCCATTTGTGACCAGGTTGGGTGTAAGGAGGGATCTCAGTGGAGGCAACCATGAGCACCAGAAACCAAGGACTGAGTCACAGGCTCCACGTCCCGGCTCAGCAACCAACAGGATGACTGTGGCCCTCTTGCTCAGGCAGGTCTAACCCACACGCCCTCAAACACACAGCCAGGCACACAAGCTGCAAGGACAAGAACCCCTTAGTGGAGCTCTGCTTCAAGCACTGACAGATACAGGCGAAGGGAGAGGAATGAGTCACTCTGGGGAAAAGCCCTGTGGATGGCCAGCCTTAGTGGAAAGGAATCTGGACGCAGTTGGATGCAAAGATGCCAACTTCACAGGGTTTGCCTTGCCTCCTCTGTTTCTGATCAAAATCCCACAGCCACCAGGAAGCCCAGCAAAGGGCTGTGTGTGGGCCTCCTTCCAACGGAGTCACAGCTCCTCCAGGCTCTACCTTCTGGCTCTCTGGCAAAGTGGGGTCCTGGCCTCAGAAGCCTGCATTTGGAAGCTCTGTATACATAGGGCACCTGTCTTCCCCTCTGTCTTGCTCTGCACTTCCCCACCCCCACCGCTCTTTTGATCCCCATCCTCATTCGATTGAGTCCTTCCTGCATTAGCTGCACTGCCTACTGTGTGCTAGGTAGTATTTCAGGCATGGAAGAAACCTCAGGAGCAAGACATCCCTGTGATTACAGCCAATCCGCCAAGTGACATGTGGCATGTCAGGCCATGATGAGTCCTGCAATATAAGGCAGGTAAGGACCAGATAAGGAAGAGGGTGCCTTGCAAAGGGCAGTCAGGCAGGTCTGATGAGGCACGGTGAGGAAGCAAGCTATCTGGACAACTGGGCAAGGAGTGCTGCAGTCAGTGGGGGCAACCAGTGCAAAGCCCTGGGGTGGGTGTTTACCTAGCATGTGGGGGACCAACAGGGGGCTCCCAAGGAATTTGGGGAACAGAAGCTCAGGTCAGGCCAAAAAGAACCATAGTCTTCATGAAAGCCTCAGAAGTGATGGATGCACTCACAACACCCACTTCACACATGTCACAGAAACACACCACACACAGAATACCATACCTATTCCATATATCACACATATCACACACAGACCACACACCTCAGACAATACACACTACACATACCACACACATTACACAAATCATGTAATACCATCCCTATACCATACCTCACACACATCATGTCATATACATACATATGCATTACATACACATATCTCACAAACATCACACAGATCAGACATACATCCATTCACACACCACTTATCATACACACTACACACATCTCACACACCATACATCATAACTACCAAACACATCTCAAACATTACACATACACACATCACACACACAACTCCCCCACACACATCACATCACCTACACATATCTCACACATACCATGCACATCAAGACATACAAACCACAAACATCACATACCACTGTCCCGTACACATATGCACCAGACACACAATCACATACACATGTATCACATATACACAGGCACATATCTCACACTTCACACATACAACTGTGAGAGGATGCATTATGTCCACTTGTATGATACAATGACCGCTTCACTCTGCGTATGAACATCAAATCATAAAATATGTTCAATGTAGAGATAATATTTTTTTAAAATAAAGAAAAGGACTTTGTATTTTTATCCTAAATGAAAATAAAAATTGCTGACATTAGCTTGAGCAAGAGCAATGTGAGTTAAATGTGGGTTAGCACAGCTGCTCTATGAAAAAGTGACTCAGGGTCAAGAGTGAGGCACAGCCACTGCCAGGCTCCTGTGTGGAGGCTGCATGGGTGCCCCTGCTGGAGGCTCAGTGTGTGGGGGGCGTGGGCAGGTGTCCAGGGTGAGCCCAGCTCTTGGAAGCTGAGGACGAAGCTGGCATTTCTCTGACCTCACTGTATAATGGGGGAACCTGGTCCCACAGGAGTTCCTATAGGAGCATAACAGATGATGAAGGCCAACAGCTTCGCACAGCACCTGCCTCATGCCAGGGCCTCAGTAACAGGACTGTCCTGGGTCTCGGTTATCACCTGCTGTCCCCACAGCAGCTCTTGTCCCTGGAAAAAGCACTCACTCTCAGCAGAGATGCCCTGTTTTTCAGCAAAGCCAACCCACAGGCAAATGCAGGAAAACTCTCAAGAATCTCTTAAATCAGACCCTTAAAAGCCATCATAAAAAAAGACAACCTGGCACTTTTATGGCTCCCTAAAAACGCTTTCGAAACACACGTGGGGGATTTCTCCCGAGGCCCCATATCACAGAACTCATCAGCCAATCCAGGGCCTGGAAACAGCATAGATTTCCAGCAGCTGCAGGCTCACAGAGAAGGAGCTGCCAATGTGGAAGTAGGTGACAGCCATGACAGGGACACAGGTCTCCAGGGAGGAGCAGGTGGCAGTGCCTCCCCCTGGGCCCACCACCTTTGCCTGAAACAGGTGCATCCAGAAAACCTCTACTGAAACCCCTGGCAGAGGAAGTAGGTTGGTCCTGCACCTGATAGTTGGCCTAGGGCTGGCCCTGGGACTGGATCAAGTCTGACCAAAACACAGGGAGCTTCTTGCTGAGGGTATGGAGGATAAGGAAGAGGAAAGCAACAAGCAGCAATGCAAATTCAGCTGCCACCACTAAGGTTTGTGTTTCTGCCCCATTCCAGACCCAGGATGGATCAAACCCTGATCAGCCTCTCAGCTCTGCAACAACTCCCAAGTTCACAGACTGCATGCTCCCAGAAACGGGCCCAGGCAGTTTTCAAAGCTGCCAGATGATGCATACAGAGTACAAAGGATGGCCCTGTCTTACACAAGAGAGAACTGAGGCCCAGAGAAAGGCTGTAAGGACAGACAGAAATGATATTCCCCTACCCTCCCTAAGACCACCCACTGTTCTAGGTGCCTATGTGCTGTTGCACCCAGGGCTGGAAGATGTCACCAAGCGCATTGGCCCTGAGGAGCCGGTCAGGCAAGAGTGCCTGCCGGCGATGCTCAGACCACTGACCTGCTCCTCAAGGCCATGCACACTGTTACAGGCCTTCCTTGATCTAGATAGAGGGGCAGGATCAAGACTCACCATTGGGCAATGGGCCTGGGAACTGCTGAGCCAAGAGGACTCCTTCCTTCCTTTCATATCAGCATCATTCTGGCATGGAGCCACCCTCAACACGTCCGACTGGGATCCTTTCAACACCTGCTCCATCTGCTCTAGACAGCCGGGTGCCAACCATCTTGTCCACACCCTCCTACCTCTCTCCATGGACTGTGCAAGCCTCATCAGCTCCCCCTGGAGCCTCCCTGGCTGTCTCCCTCTATATACCTGATACCATCCACTCCCACAAGCTCCTCACAACTGCCCCATGCACTTAGGTCCCCAGCCTGCAGATCTGAAGCCAGTTAGTGCGGAAGAATCTCATGCAGATTCCTCCTTCCTAGGGCCTTACCACATTCAGTCTAAGGTCAGGAGTTGGCTACAAGCCCAACCTGGTAGCCAAGGAATCCACTGGCTACCTGGGGCCATGGTTAGAAAGAAGCCCAGTTGCTGAGAGTTCATGGGGAGCAGAACCCTCCCCCCAGTTGCAGGCAGGAGGGATGCATCTGAATCCAGGACCTGGAACTGAGAACAGAGGTCAGGACACCATGCCAGGGAACATAAGCATGAATGGGGCTTGGTCCTGTACAAAGCCCAGCACACACCAGCACCTGCAAGGAGCATCCCAGCCACGTGAACCTCCAGAGCTCAGTGGGATGCCATCATGAGACATCCTGTACCAACAGCCGACTCAGGAGCCTGCTGTACCTCGCCAGTAGCCTCCACCCTGGGCCCTGCAGTGAGCCATGGAGCAGGCGCATGAGAGTGCCTGCTGGGAGCACCAGTAAAAAGCACTCTGCTCCTTAACACACCGAGTCTATTCAATTAGCCTTGATGAACACTCTCAGGGGTGCTAAGCGCTAGGTGATGGCTCATCATCTGCACAGGGTGTCTCACGCTGGCACTGCTGATGTGCTAGCCTGAGGAGGGTTGACATCCACACTGCAGGATCTTAGCAACATTCCTTGGCTTCACTCCCTAGATGACAGCAGCACCCCTCAGCCCAGTCACCCTAGCTACAACAATCAGGAATCTCTCCAAACGTTGCCAAATGGGGCCTTAGGGGCAACATCGCTCCCAGGTGAGAGCCACTTGGGATGCATGCATCATTCAGTCACCATGACAGCTGTGGGTGTTTCTATCCCAAGCTGTTGCAAGTGAGGAAATGGAGACAAAGGACCTGCTGCCATGGCCAAGGCCACAGAGCAACTTTCAGAACTTAAGTATCAACCTAGGGCTTTATAATTCAACATCTGAGACCTGGGCCCCTAACCCCATTCTCCATGCACGAGTTAGTTTCTTCAGTCTGACCACACTGGAAGCAAGGGGGAATCCCAGAAATGTAATGGATAAGACAGGTGCATCAAGGATGGGGCAAGGGTTGGACTTGAGATATATCAAGTTCACGGGATTTGGTGTCCCAGCAGAAGCCACTGTGCAGAAGCAACATGGTATACATGAGGGTGAAGCAAGGACGTCTACCCCATGCCCGAGGAGTCACTGGCATGCCAGCCCCTTGTCCATGGTCACCAGTTACAAGTACCTCCTTTCTGTCCATCTTTCTACCTGCAGGGTTGAACCAGTGCCTAGGGTGGGCCTATCTCCAGCTACGACTATAGCTCATCTCCTGGCTCTGGCTTACTGGCCTACATCAGTAGGGCAAACAACCACTCGGTGTTTAGCTGCCTGTCTCCCCCAAGGTCAAGATCACAAGGGGAAAGGCACAAGGCCTAGTTTCCGAGGACGCATCTGATGCATCCTAAATTTGATGACTTCTCTTGAAACATTCATTGACTCCCCCAGATGCAGAGATGCAGTAAGGAACCCCCCCACCCTGCCCTGCCCCATCGCTCCCTCACTGGGACTCGGCAGAAATATGAGATAGTTACCACCATGTCTGTTGCATTCAAGCAGCTCCCTGAATCACTCATTTAAGAAAATGCTGAAACACTAAGCCTGCCTCAGACTCAAGTTGTGCCTGCCTCCCAGGTGAGCTTCACTGGCCGACAGATTGGGCAGATGCTGAGATGTGTACCACAACCAAGTCCATGATCAGTCACTCTCCCCTGCTGGAGGCAGCCCAAATTGAACAGAAGAAAAACCTGAAAGGAATAAACTTGTCTCTGACAGTCTTTGTCTTAAAAAACCATTACCTGCAGGTTAGCAAGCCCAGAGCATTTCCGAAGCAGATGCCCTGAGAGAGCCAAAGCAGTCAGCGCAGAGGAAAGAAGCTGATAATCACACAGGCTGTGGTCTGAGATGTTTGATTTGTCTGTGCATTCTACTGGAGAAATAGCATTAGCCACAATGACGGGTCCGGCAGGGAGGCTGGCTGCGAAGAGTGTTGCGTAACAATCAGGTAAACACGGCAGCATGGAGAAGCTCGGCACCACTGTCAAATCTCTGTGACCTGCTCATCACGCCAAGGTCCAAGCAGCACGGTAACACCCTGCATCCGGCTCCCAGAGGGAAGAAGGGGAGCAGGCAGAGGTGCCAGCATCTGGGACCTGCTCTGTGGTCAGCTTAGTCCAGTGGCTCACTATATCTAACAAATGTGCAACATCCATAGGTTCAACAAGTGTTTGCCTTATAGAATTAAGAATGGCTTTTTTCGGTAATTCTCCTTGATACCAGAACAACACCCTAACTGTAAGATCACTTTCAGTTATTAACACTTTCTCTTTCTATTGAGGGAGGCAGAAAGGATCTATGAGATTCGTTTCACATTTCTCCCCACTCTTCAGAACCTCCACTCCTCCGCTGCACACAGTCAAGGAGCAAGTACAGGGAGAGGTCCTGGTTGTCCAGTCACCTGTCAGTGAGACAAAGTTATCCTGCCTTAACTCTGGATGGGTGAGGGAGTATTGGAGACCACCATCTAGAAACTTCACTGGAAAGACATGAGGACCAGTGAAGCAGAGGTCCTGCTCAAGGGGAAGGTCATCTTGGTGGGAGGTACAAGAGCAGATTGCTGTGTTTGTGTGCTCTGGTTACTGCTGGGAGCACAGATTAAGAGAACTGACTGGAGCACAAGGCTCAGGTAAGGGGGTGCCAGAGTCCACGGGCATGAGCCAAACTGGAGGTGGAGACAGTAAGCTAAAGGGGATTCCGAAGAGGAGGTGAGCACCAAAGAGGAAGTAGGGGTCAGGACTGAGAAGGTGTGCGGAGAGTGATGCAGAGCCGAATGAGCTGGAAGGCTGGAGAAAGAAGTGATTTGCAGGCAACAAAACAGGGTCAGGAAGACACGCTCTGAAGGATGAGGCCTGAGGGACATGAGACCTTCATCTTGACAGGCTGTCTCCAGAGGACCACTGGTTTGAGCTAAGGAAAGAAGGGCAGGAAATGAGCAGGAGTCCAGGGTGTCTGGGACCAGGGCAGCAGGGACAGAAGGAGAAAAGCAAGGCGCATGAGGGGGTAGCAGGGGCAGGCTGCACAGGTTCCAGGATGGCCATGACTGAGATAAGCAGTGCAGTAGGTGGGAGCAGCAATGCAGAGGAGAGGCTGCCCGGACCTGGACTGAGGTCTTTAACTCCGCTCAGGGGTGTGACAAGTCCCAGGACACAGCCGCCACTGAGCAAGTCATGACACAAGGGCTGCCTTCCCTCACACACAGCAAACCTTTAGAAAACCAGCACGCACAGCAAGTGAGGGTTCCAGAGGCAGATGGAGTTGGGGGTCACTGGTCCCAGGGCCCTCTAGGGTTACCCTTTAATCCTCCCACAAATCTATGGAAGAGACCCTACTGTTTACCCTTCATGCCTGAGGACTACACTCCCAAGAAATTAGGCACCCCACACAGGAGCCATGATGAGCCTGGCAGAGGAAGGAAACAAAGATGCCACAGAGTGCCATTTGGACTTTCTTCGCTTATTCCCCATGAGCCTGGGGCTAACTGCCTTATTACATGGGTCCTCTTGTTGAATCTTCACAACACAACCAAGTAAAATGGTGTTACATACCCATCTTACAGACACACAGAGCAATGGGGAGTGCCCAAGGTCCAAGCCAAGGACCCCTTTCCATGCCTGTTGACATTCTGTGGCTGAAATCACTCTGCACAGCAGCCCGCGACAGAAGTCACCCCCTGAGCCACACCAGGAAATCACTGCCCCATGGAGTGACCGACTTAAATACAGAACAGGTGCCCCTGCCACAGAGATGGACGCCACAACTTTTAACCTCATTGGACTCTCACCCTGTGGAGCCATCTTCCAGGACAAGCCAGCTAATCGAATATGTTCAGGCCAAGAGCTGCAAGCTGCTTTGAATTTTCAAATACATCAAACAACAGGATAGAAAAATGAGCAAACCAGCCCACAAGAGACTTGACCCAATGCCCCTAAATAGCTCTTCCCACTCCAAAAACAGACCCTCCATCTGGGCTTGCAGATGCTGGGCAGTGACCCACAGCCGGTGGACAAGCCTGCTGCAGCCGTCAGAGAACCACACGGTACTGGCAGCTGGACACAGACAGAAGCAAGGCAGGTGGCTTCCAAAGAAAAGAGCTGAACTGGACCCGGACCTGCTTTAGAGTTGAAAATTGCCAGAAATCCAGCAAATGCCCGTCAGTAACTGCAAACCCTGCACCAACACCCTGCTATTAAATCACACACAGGGAGCCACAGGCTGGGAGCCACAGAGTACCAGTTGTAATCACTACAACACTAGTCAAATCCAAGAGACACAGTCATTCCTCAGCATCCACGGACAGTCGATCCCAGGACCCTCCCGGGCTGTAAAGACCCATAGATGCTCAAGAGCCTTACATGAAAGGGCATTGCATTACGCCTGAAACACATCACCCCTTGTACTTTATCTCTAAGTTATTCAGAATACCCAATACCACGTAAACACTGTGCAAATGTTGCTATGGAGTGTGCTTCAGAAAGTTCATCGAAAATGGAATTAATAGACAACTCTATTGTGCTGCAACAAGTTTTAGAAATCCATACCTGGTTTGTCACAATATACAGTGACCTTTGGAGGCTGAGGGCAGGGTGTCGGGGGAACTCTTCCTGTGTGTGGATTTCAAACAACTCTGCACCAAAACACACATACATCTGAACCCCATGTTTGCACCAGCTTTCTGAAGTACTCACACACAACACTGCTTATGGGATGATGACAAGGCAACAAGTCTGTACCTGCCCAGTACAAATGCAGCCACTGTTAGGCCTAACTAGACCTTGAATCTGACATTGGTTCACTCTGCAGATACACAGCCTGTCCATCCCTAGGGCCCAACTACACTCAGAGTCCCTGAGATGAGCCATCAGCTCACTTCTGGTCACAGCACCAGGTGCATGTGTACACTCACACACATACACACACACTCACCCACTTCACTGCAGACTGTTAGATAACAGCCCACAACAGTACAGTGTGACTTTGGACTGGGATCATTGCAAGGGTCACCTAAGGGAGAGCCATGCTTGGAGCTTTAGCTGCCCAGGCAGGAGTAGACAAGGGGGCTGTGATTGTCATAGAGACAGCCCTCGAGGGAATGCAATCCCCTACATCTGGACTCAGTTGAAAGGTTCTTTGAGCAATAAAAAAATCACCTAATCTGTGAGATTTACTAAAAGACAGAGTCTTCACTCCAAATGCCACCGGGCTTGTATTTCTCAACAGCCCTAAGGCTGGCTGGAATGACTGCACATGTGAAATGATTCAACAGATTCTATTCAGCTTCACGCACTCACAGTGTGTGCTTTGAAAGACATGTACTGTGTTATCTTTTCTTTTCATGTTAAGCCTGGGAACCGTATGTTAGGCTGGTCTTCCAAAAGCAGAACCCTGCATCTGTAGCAAATACTGATGTGCCCACAGCAAATCGAAGCTTCCCTTGGATCACAATGTCAAGAAGATTTTTTTAAAACACAGATACATTTCTAAAAACAGTGTGGAAAGATAAAGCAACTAGAATAGTTCTGACACTTTTGAAAAGGAAGTTGGAGAGACAGGCACTGTGGTGTAGTGCGTTAAGCTGCCACTTACAACAGCAGCATCCAGCATTGGATCAGTGGTTCAAGTCCCAGTTCCTCTGCTCCCAATCCAACTCTCTGCTAAAGTGCCTGGGAAAAAAGGCTGAGAGAAAGCAGTTGTTTTTCAGCAGGTGAATGGCTAAGTCTGAAAGGCCCTACCCTGCCTGAGATAAGGTATAATCAAAAGGTTGCAAGTAGGGTGGCACAGTGGCATACAAGGCTAAGCCTCCTCCTGTGGTACCAGCATCCCATATAGATGCCAGTTCAAGTCCTGACTGCTCCACTTCCAATCCAGCCTCCTGCTCATGGCCTGAGAAAGCAGCAGAGGCTGGCCCAAATTCTTGGGTCCCTACACCTTGTGGGAGATCTGGAAGAAGCCCCTGGCTTTGGACTGGCCCAGCTCCAAATGTTGCGGCCACTTGGCAAATGAACCAGAGGATGCAAGATTTCTCTCTCTCTTTCCTTCTCTCTCTGTAACTCTGTCTTTCCAATAAAAATAAATAAATCTTAGGAGGGGAAAAAGACTGCAAGCACACTATCTGTCTCTGCTTATTTGGCTGTCTAACCCTGACACAGCCACCACAATAGAGAAGAGATGCCAGGAGTTAGGCATGGACGACAGTGTCGCTGTCAAGGAATAATCTGTCAATGGAACAAGACAAGCAAACAAATGTAACACAACAACATGACACAAAGTCCAGGAAGCCCTCTGTCTGGTTCAGTCAGTTTCCAAGATCTTGAGTGAGAGCGTTTCTGATGAAAAACTTAGCAGTTGAAATGACACACACGGGAAGCTGCAGACAGAGCCTGGCAGGAAACTGAAGGGGGCAGAGTACATGAGGACCTTGCCCAGCTTGACAATCCAAACTCCTCCTCTTCCTCGGCCTGGAGCGCTGCCCAGTGCCTGCTGGCACACTGCACAACACCGGGCCTCAAACCTGCTTGAGTACAGCAAAGATTTCTTCCTCTCTTGAAGATGTATTTATTTATTTGCAAGGCAGAAAGAGAAGGCGAGATTAAGAGAGATGGAGGGAAGAGATCTAGAGATCTTCTGTCTACTAGTTCCCTCTCCAAATGGCTGCAAGTGCTGGGACTGAGCGAGATGAATCCAACAGCAGAAGCTCCATCAACTCTGTCATGTGGATGCTGCTTTCCCAGGTGCATCAGCAGACAAACTAGATTAGAAGTGAGCAGCTGGGACACCAATGGTGCTCATATGGGATGCTGTCATCCCAGGTGGCGGTGGGAACCTGCACCAAAATGCTGGCCCTTAGGAAAAATTTCTTTTTTTTAGAATTTATTTTTATTGGAAAGGCAGATTTACAGAGAGGAGAGAGAGAAAGGTCCTCCATCCCCTGCTTCACTTCCCAAGTGGCTGCATCGGCTGGAGTCAAGTCA
Source organism: Ochotona princeps (assembly GCF_030435755.1). Taxonomy (NCBI): domain Eukaryota; kingdom Metazoa; phylum Chordata; class Mammalia; order Lagomorpha; family Ochotonidae; genus Ochotona; species Ochotona princeps. The sequence goes on along the minus strand of NC_080844.1, from coordinate 9,056,908 downwards.
ATCTGAGTTAGGAGCCAGGAGCTTCTTCCAGGTGTCCCATATGGGCACAGGATTCCACTGCCCCAGACCATCCTCAACTGTCTTCCCAGGCCACAAGCAGGGAACTAGATGAGGGGACAGAATGGCGCCTATATGGGATCCTGGTGCTTGCAAGGCAAGGATTTCAGCCACTAGGCTACAGCATCGGGACCAGGAAAGATGTTTTAAAGGAGATAGGCTTGGCAGAGAATATTTGTCACAAATGTAGATTCAGGTCAAATGGCATCAGAGATTTTTGCCTCATCATTTAGCTTTCAATGAGCCAGAATGTTCTCTTAATATCTGTGGGTTATGCCTGAAAAGCAGCTTGACTTCTGAACCTCACCAGCTATATCAAATAGATTCATGTGCTTTGGCCACTGCCAAAGGATCACAAACAGTGTTGAAAACTGTTCTCTCATGTCTCTGGAAGCTAGAAGCCTAAAGCCAAGGTGTTGTGGGGACATGCTCACTGTTAAACTTCTAGAGGAAAAGTCCTTCCTTGCCTCTTCCAGGACCTGGTAGCCCCAGATATTCCTTGGCTTAGGATGGTGAAACTCCATCCCCATGCCCCCCTTCCTCTGGGGCTGTGCCCTCGGCATGCCAACCTTCCTCTTCTTCCCAGCAGACACCAGTCTCTTGTGAATCGGCGCTATCCTCAGGACCTCCACCTTAACTCAATTACCCCTGTAAAGAGCCTGATTCCAAATAAGGTCACATGTTAGGTCTTCAGCCCATCTTTTGAGGGGATACAATTCAACTTGAAGCATCACAATTTTATAGGAAGAGGGGTATAACAGTAAGGCTGGCGTTCCTGTGGTTAAGGGACTAATGGTACTTGACTCCACAGAAGTTCAATGGCATTGAGGCTACTTCTGCTCCTCTAAGAGCCACCTTTTAGAATTGCTCACAAAAGCCAGGCCTCCCCGGAGCCCGATCTTTTTCTATAACTCAGGCTACAACTCTTCCTAAAGTTGCCCAAACTGGTGCTCACAGACGTAAAATCTAATACTTTTTTTTTTTCTGCACTTGCCTTCTCCTGTGTTCCAATTTCCCAAGTCTCAGCAAAATCTTTGTTTAACGGCCTGGCCTCTGCACAAAATTACCAGGGTAGTTACTGGCTCTGAGAGGAGAAGAAACAAATCTGTCTCTACTTACAACTCCCCAAACTGAGCCACATATTCCGCGGGAAGAAGTGGCCATATTTATTGCCATGTGCTGTGGCTTAAAGGGACTGTGTTGAACTGCACATACCCAAAGCAACGGTAGGAATAAACTTATGGTTCACACACAAAAGTGGTGTTCTGAAACCAAGATTGGTGAAGGTCATGGTATCTTCTCTTCATCGGTTTATGTATCCTCTCAGTAAATACACATTAAGTGCACGCTATGCCCATATATATATAATGCCCTAGGGATGTGAAGTCATGAATACTCAGTGTTGTGGTGTCCTCTACAAGGCTCTACAGGACCTTGACCTTGTTCTGAGAGTAGAGAATGCTTTGTTGCCCTCCAACTACAAGGAGATGTCTTCCCATGGTCATGAAAACCATGCAAGGGCAGATATCTCCCTCTCTTTCTGCCTTGCCTTCTCCACGCAGTCCAGCATCAGACCACATCAGGGGCACCTGGAGACACCTGACACATTCCTCCAAATCCATAGCCACAGTGTGCCATCCGCCCTCAGATGGGGAGCAGAGACAGCTGATGGCAGAGAGTCATTTGACCAGTGCCCTCACACGGCCTCCTCCTCAGAGACACGCTCCCGGGAAGCAGGGGGAGCTGGGAGTGTGGGGAGGGGGCCCTGGCGCCTCAGCTGTCTGGGAGAACCCGCAAGGCAGCTGCCAGCTGCTCATCCAGATATAGCCCTGCTGTCCTGAGAATATGTCAGCTTCTTATTCAACAAGAAGGAGTATTTTTAATTCTCTGGCACTTGTGCCCCATTTAGAATATTACTGCAGTCACTAATCAGGGAGGCCCAACTGCTCCAGACGCCTAGGAGCTCCTGGAGCTTTTCCAGGCTACCCAGAATCAGCAGAACACAAGGCAGCCAGCCTGTGGAGCTCTGCAGGGGCAGGGATGGTGGGGGAGCTGACCTTCTGGGAGAAGGCTGCCACTGAGTGCAAGAAATGAAATGCTGGAACCCAATGGGGCAATGAGTATTTGAGAGGATGCTATCAATGGGGAGAGTCTTGCCTGTAGCAAGACATCATACCCATCTGACAAGCCAGGATTTTTAAACTCTAGTACTATCCACTACTGTATGAAAAACAAAGAACAGCTAAAGTGAAAGAACTCCTGGACAATACCCAGTGAACCTGCCAATGGGCCTGCCCTAATGGCAGCCCACGCACACAGGATGATGCTCATCACAGTATTTCTTGTTAGAGAAAAACGCGGACATCCTCCCGAAGTTAAGCAGAGAGAAATAGGAAAGCAAACTCTTCCCACACAGGAGTCTGATCAGCACCAAATCCTCATGCAATCTGATAAGGGAAGTATGCTATTTACTTCCACTGCCCAACTGGAAAACTAACGAGGGTAACTTGCCAAGGAGTCCTAAGAAGCAAAACTGAGGTTCAAATTCAGGCCACTTTGGGCACTCACCTACCCCAAAGTATGCATTTTTGTGCTTCCCAAAGACCAACTACATTCACAAAATGGGAACAAAGGTAAAACTCACAGCTCCCACATACAAGACTTCCTCTAAGACAGAAAAGAGAAAAAGATCAAAGGCATGGGTAAGTGCTGTTGGGAAATGTGTTGGCCAGTCCTGTAGATTAGGTAGCAGTGAAATGGCATGGTTTGATTGAAATTGGGCTCTCTAATAACAGCATACAGATTCCTAAACTACCAAAAATCCAGTAAGACATTGATAAATTACTTCCAGGCTCAGACGAGAGATCCCATGATGCAGACAAATTCTGATGAGGGTCACCAGGACAGCCCCAAGACAGACAGCGGACTCCTTGACATCAGATAACCAACACTGTCATATTGGGTAAGAGTTAAGTATACAACGATTTGTGGGGATGTATAATATTATAGGGTACAGATCACAGTATGACCAGGGAAGAGTTAAATCACAAGGGATTTGCATGACAGCACGCAATAGAACTGCTGAAAGGCACAACCCCATCTGATCTCTAGAGGCCTTAAGTGAACTAGGCACATACATTACTCATGAAGAGAAATGTATAGTATCACAAAGATGCAAATTCTTCAAATAGTGAACTGAACTTGAATGAACTTCTATTTAACAATCCAACACACAACTTTCATGCTAAAATTTACACAGAAGACTAAAGAGCAAAGAGTAGCCAGTAAGCATCTGAAAAGAAAGAAGTTCTAAGAAGAAAAGCTTGTCTCATCAGACATCTGCATATGATGAAGGGGCCAGCTTTGTGGTACACCAGGTTAAGCCACCACTTGCAACACCATCTCCATAACAGAGTACCATTTAGAGTCCTGTCTGCTCTGCTTTCAACACAGCTTCCTTCTAGTGTGCCTGGAATGGCCAACAGATAATGGTCTAAGAGCTTAGGCTCCTGCCACCCACCTGGGAGACCTGGTGGAGTTCCTGGCTTCAGCCTGGCTCAGCCCTAACCTCAGAGGCCCCTCGTGGGGGTTACTAGAGGGAAGATCTCTCTTTTTCTGCTCTGCCTGTATCACTCTGCATTTCAAATAAATAAATATTTTTTAGGAAAAAAAATATTGTGAAGCTACAGTAATCAATAAATCGTGGCATCAGTACAGGAATAGCTAAGTTAACCAGCAGAATAAAACACATATCCCTGAGGAAAATACTAATGGCTATATGGTAGTTTTCTAGGTGACAGAAGTGCCAAGCCTATTCCCAGGGCAAAGGAAGACTACTCAATCAATGGAATAAAAATGATTGTCCACTTGAGGAAAAATTTTGAATTTCAAAATCCAACTCACTCCAAACATAAAAATCAATTTTAATTGCTTTAAGAATTCAAATGACAGAAACCAACTTCATGATTTTATATAGATGTTTCTGATCAAAAGGGGGAAAAATTCTTAAGCTACAACAAAAAGCCATGTAAAATAAATGGTAGGTGTGGAACAGGGGGTTAGCCTAGTGGTGGACATGGTAACATTTCACAATGGAGTGACAGGGTTCAATATTCCCATGTAATTCCTGATTCCAGCTTCCTACTAATGCAGACTGCAGGGACAACAGTGATGGTTTGAGTGCTCAGATTCTTGTCATCCACCTAGGAGACTTGAATTAAATGCCCAGCTCTTAACTCCTCCCCTGCCATTGTGGGCATCTGGAGAGTAATCCTGATAGGTCCTCACTCTCTCCCCAGCATACATGCATATGTGTAGGCGTATGCACACACATATGTGTACCTCTCAAATGATTCATTTTAAGAGATATAAATTACAGATTTAAATAAGTAGATGGATTTGACTACATTCAAATTAAGAGCTCCAATTGTTTTTTTTTTTTTTAAGATTTTATTGTTATTGGAAAGCCGGATATACAGAGAGGAGGAGAGACAGAGAGGAAGATCTTCCATCCGATGTTTCACTCCCCAAGTGAGCTGCAACGGGCCGGTGCGCGCCAATCCGATGCCGGGAACCAGGAACCTCTTCTGGGTCTCCCACACGGGTGCAGGGTCCCAAAGCCTTGGGCCGTCCTCGACTGCTTTCCCAGGCCACAAGCAGGGAGCTGGATGGGAAGTGGAGCTGCCGGGGTTAGAACCGGCGCCCATATGGGATCCCGGGGCTTTCAAGGCGAGGACTTTAGCTGCTAGGCCACGCTGCCGGGCCCAAGCTCCAATTGTTTTAATGGAAACTTTTGATATAGTAAAAAGGACAAATAAGAAAACACTTCCTGTAACAGTTAAAACTGACCATGGAGTAATACCAATAATATGGAAGGAACCACTACAAACCAATAGGAAAAAAAATCCTGGATCCAATAGAAAACTGAGCAAAGCTATAAAGAGTCATTTCACAAACTAGGAAACAGGTATGAACAAGAAAGCTGGAGAAATGTGATGCTTTTGATAAGAAAAGAAACACAACTCCAGATCACAGCAAAATTAGAGTTTGTGTACATCCTGTGGACACAAGCTAAGAAGCTGCTATGTGTTTTAGGAGAATCTGCCACCCTTTGCTAGGAGGAGGATAAATGGATTCAATTGATTTAAAATGTTTGTGGCCCAACATAAACATTTGTGTCTCAACAACTTAACAGTGTCACTCTGGAAGACACTCTTCCCTATATCTGTTGGGAAGCACACACGTGAATGGTCACAGCAGCACAGTCCACAAAGTCACATCTTGGCCTCAAGTTTAATGCCCATCCACAGGAGAATGGATTGAGAAGGAGACACTGCCATCAAAAGCATCCTGTTGCAATACTACCTAACACTCAAAATGCTGTGTCACGAACTCCAGTCATACACAGTCATGATGAGACTGTGTCATGTAACAATCCAATTCTCAAGTCCCCAAAATATGTGGAGACTTAGAAAAAGAAAGGTGCCTCTCTCTCCTTGGTTAGACAAATGTTATAACCTCACCCAAGCAGGGGACAACACTGTTTACTAAAGACAATTTTTTAAACATGAAAACCCTTCTTGAAATTGCTCAAACCAATACCATAAGTGAAATTTCTACACCAGCAACCACAGTGAGATAAATTAGGATTTGAATGGCAGAAGATGGGGGCTTAGCTGCAGCCACTTTTATTTATGCATGCATTCAGGCAGAGCTAAGGGAGATTTCCACAGCCCGGATGATAGAAGTTAATAAGAACATCCAGTTATGGAATTTGGGAAGGAAATGGCTTCTCATCAGTCTGTCTGCTGGAACCAATTGCCTGAGATAAAGCCCAGCCACACCACTAAAAATGGATAATCGAGAGTTTATCGGACAACTGAAACAGTGGTAATAAAAGAGATAATGTGTTACCAAGAAGGAAGGCAATATAGCTGGAACAACAGAAGCTGGTAGGAGATCTTAGATGTCAAAACTGTTCATGTTCTTCCCCTGAGGGAGGCTTACTCTCCTAAGGGAGTTCTGGAGAACCAGGGACAAGGAAACACAACAGTGGTCCACCCTCATGCATGGGGGATAGATTCCAAGACTTCAGTGAATGCATGAAATTGCAGATAGTACTGAACTTTGTATGACAGTTTTTCTATGCATGCTTACAGGTGATACTTAAGTATCTATGACACATAGGCACAGCAAGAGATTAACTACCACAATTAATAAAAATCAGAACCACTGTAATGCTACATCATAATAAAATTGCCTGCATCACTACCCTAGGGTTTAGGAACCAATTTTAGGTAAAATACAGGTATCTGCACACAATCTCCCATATTGTGGAAGTTGTTCTGGTAGTCTGATAGCTACTAAGAGTGTGACAGTGATAAGCATCAGGCCCGGAGTGACAGCATAGTGATTAAAGTCCTCACTTTGCACGTGCCAGGATCCCATAGGGTCGCCAGTTCTAATCCCAGCAGCCCTGCTTCCCACCCAGTTCCCTGCTTGTGGCCTGGGAAAGCAGTCGAGGACGGCCCAAAGCTTTGGGACCCTTCACCCACATGGGAGACCCGGAAGAGCTCCCGGCTCCTGGCTTCAGATTGGCTCAGCTCCAGCCGTTGCAGTCACTTGAGGAGTGAATCATTGGACGGATCTTCCTCTCTGTCTCTCCTCCTCTCTGTATATCCACCTTTCAAATAAAAGTACATAAATCTTAAAAAAAAAATAGAGTGTTAGGCATCCTCACTGTGGCTAGGATGGTTCCACTGCCACTGGCACAGAACAGGGTGAGTCAAGAGTTCATCACACTACTCAAAACTGTGTGTGAAGCAGAGTTTGCAAATGCTTTCTTCTCCTTAGCTCTCAGTTTCATATATTCAGAATGTGGCTGAACTTGAAAAACTTGTACGGATGAAACCGTGGAATGCAAAATTGAACATCCAATGTTTCATAACCCAACTTAAAACAGAGGTCAGTCAGCTGCTTACAATCTCTGCATCAGAACAAGAAGAGGGCAAAAGAACGATCAACTCCAAGAATTAGATTGGCATCATTCACAGATAAATAGGCAAGGCTGCCAGGTAAAAACTCGTGCCTCAACAGTTTGCAAAGAACGTAAACAGATATGCTACGTCTATGTTTCCTTGACTCTAGACAGTGACTTAAATCCAAACATTTAGTTCACCCAGGTCAGAATACCAGGCACACAATAGAATCCAGAACAACAGTAACAACAACAACAACAACAACAAAAGTGTGAGCAACTGGCAAATAGCCATTTCAGAAGAAATTCATTGTAATTCTCTGCTCAAACTCATTCCTCCAATAAGACATCCTGGACTTCCTCCCTGGATTCCTAGAAATCTCTTACCCAACTGACAGTATTAGTATCTATCCTTGTTCTGCCATGTACAGACTAAGAATGGTTAGCTAGGTGTCATGATATAATTAACTCACTAGACAAATACCCACTGAATGGGAATTCTGGAATTAGACAGCATGCTGAGCACTGGAAGTAAAGCAGCCAACACACCTCAACAGGTGCCTACCATCTTGGTGCCTGCTGTTTTGCAAAGGAAAAAAACCCTTCATCACACGGTTATAATAGTATGTTTGATTACAAATCAAAGTAAGGTCTATAAAGGGCAGATAGGGCACTGAGGGGCCTGATTATGTTGGCAAGTGTGGAAGTGGGGATCAACAAGTGACATTTAAATCGACTTCTGAAGGATGAAAGCAAAGTAATGAGTTCGAAAGGGTGTGTGGGCAGCAGGAAGAGCAAATAAGGTAGAAAAAACACGTATGTGTAAAGTCAAGTCCTACCTAGAAGGATGAAGAAGGTCACGTCCAAGATGCTGGGTTTTTACCCTAAATCAGTGGAAATATGAATCCGATTTTGGAGTAGAAGAGGGTACATATGGTAGATGACTTTCACATTTTGCATTTTGAAAAAATGTTGCTCTGCACTCTCACCACCCATAAAAGCCAACTTGCTCTCTATACCTGTAACTAGAGGATGCTCCTAGAGTCTCTAAGAGGACCAATTCCAAAGTCAAGGTGGAGAGGAGATCTTTTGCTCATGCAAAAATACAAGAAGACTTAGCTAAGGTACGCCAGATATACATGTACAAAGATCTGAGAGGGCCACACCAAAGTCAGGGAGGGCAGGACATCATTTCAGATTAGAATAGATTCACGGATAGCACGGCCTTAACCAGAATTCTAAATTCAACGTCCTAGCACAAGCAGGTGGGAGTTGCTTCTGTGTTCTCAAATGTTTCACAGAAATATAAACGTAACAATGCACAACTCCAAACAGTGGTGATATGACAGAATTTCTCTGACACGATGGAGGAGTCTAAAGGAATAATCCAAAGGCAAAGAGCATTTAAGATAGATTGTTCACGGGCCACCTCACATTACTCACCCTTACCCACATCCCTGAAAGTCACTCTTATCACCAATGTTGAAAAATAAAATCGGGATAATTAGTGCCTAGACTGTAAAGGTGAATAAATACTCATCAATTGCAGTTGAAGCTGACCCCTGATTTTGACAAGTGAAGGTCAGAAGCCACTGGTGGTATCTAAACATCAGCAGTCTAGTGGACATGGGATGGATGGATCTCATCCACAGGTGTTATCAGCATGCCCTCACCCTCTAGGAGAACTGGCAGAGGTGAACTGACCAAGGTGCCCACAAGGTCTCACTTAGTTGGTGAGAAGGAGAGGGGAGGAACTTCCTAACAGAGATAAAAATGCAGGCATGGCCTTCATCAATCCAAGATTCAACCCTTGAGTCCCTTGAATGACTCTGAAACCTTTCAAGAAAGCTCTCAATGCTCCATGCACCACACAATTAATCATCATTTATCCTTGTCTTAGCGTTTCTCACAGGAACCTTGACCTAAATGCCATCACTGGCATGGGAGAGTCCCTCTGAAATTCACATGATGAAGCCCCAACCCCAATGTTAAACACATCTGCGGAAAGTGATTAGATGCTGGGGGCAGAGCCATTACAGGTGAACCAGAATGGGATTGTCTTGATCTTTGCTCCTGGGACCACATGCAGACTCAGTGGGAAGATGCCTTGAGCCAGGAAGTATACTTCACCAGACACCACATCTGTTGGCACTTGATCTTGGACTCACAGCCTCCAGGACCACAGGAAATACATTTGTGTTCTTCATATGCCACCCATTTTCTACTGTTTTGTTAGGGACACTCGTGACTTTGCATGGGGAGGAGAGAAAATGCCATGCCCTCTTCGACAGTATTGAATACTGACCAATCCTGATGCTTAGAAACTTGGCTCCAGTCAGAGAAAGAGCTAATGAAGGTCAGGTGGAAATCAGAGATTTGACCTTAGTCGGTTCCATAGAAGGCCACTGGGACCTCAGACCTATCTGATGGTTGTTTTCCCATTTCCTGGGAGTATTTTGAAGCAGATGTCTCCAACAACACAATGAGCATCTCAATCGACTCTGAAAATCAAGTCAGGGCTAATAAGGCAGAAAGGGCAAAATGGAAACAATTTCCCTCCTCTGACCCAAACTACAAAACCAAAGCACTACTGCATCCCCTGGGGAAATCATGGGAATTAGCTCCATCATTAAATATTTAAAAGGTGCAAAGCAGAGAAATCCAATCACATTCCTATATAACTTTCTAGATGGGCAGCTGCAGAAGACAATGAGTCCTATACAGTGACAGTGGATTATCATAAAATTAATCAAGTGATGACTCCAATTGTATCTGCTGTTCTTGATACAGTCTCTTCACTGGACTGAATCGATACAGACTCTAGCTACCCCTGCATAGTCATTGATCTGTCAGTATTTTCTCCCTCAATCTGAATAGCAAGAAAACAACTAGAAGTATTCTCCTCCTCTGGGTAAGTAGAGCAATAAAACTCCATAGCCATATCGGAAAGCCATTCTGGCTTTGGGCAGTCCATCGAATTAAACTACTGATCATTCACTAGAACACCACCCTGGCCCAGGACCCTGATGAGATCATGATGATGTCATGGAGAGTATAAGCTAGCAGGTACAGAGTACATATGTGTATACCTGGTATAAAATAACTTCTATGAAAATAGAGGAACTTGAGAACTCAGTTAAGCTTTTGACAAACCCATGACACGGAAGTTTGTCAAAATATACTATGTAAAATGAAGACAGAAATGCTGTTCCCAGGTTCCATTAACAAAGAAACCTTACCCAGGTGAGCCTTTCTAGATTTGGAAGCAACAGAAGCTGTGTTTGGGTGTGCTGTGCCAGCCTACCCACTGGTTGACTGGAAACGTTTTATAATGCCAAGAGAAAAAGTAAGCTTTCTGCCTTGTCCAGGTGACAACAGTTCAGATGCTCGATTCCTGTAACTTGGGACTCTAAAGGCTGTACTGAGTGAAGCTATACATGGAGCCCATGCAAGGCAGAGAAGCAGGAGATTCCGAGGGATGGGAAGTCAAGTGATGCCCTCCTTTGCAAGTCCTCAAGCTTATTTTTGCAAATAAGCTTCCGACTCTAACAGGCTTAAGAGAGGAGGAACAATGGATACCATGCCAGTATGCAGACTGATCTGCTTGGTGAAAACTGGATACATTCAGATTCACTGAGTGCAAAAGTCAGGCCTCTGGGCCTGGCAGCATGGCCTAGCGGCTAAAGTCCTCGCCTTGAATGCCCTGGGATCCCATATGGGCACTGGTTCTAGTCCCGGCAGCTCCACTTCCCATCCAGCTCCCTGCTTGTGGCCTGGGAAAGCAGTCGAGGACGGCCCAAAGCTTTGGGACCCTGCACCCGCGTGGGAGACCCGGAAGCGGTTCCTGGCTCCCGGCTTCGGATCGGTGCACACCAGCCCGTTGCGGCTCACTTGGGGAATGAATCATTGGATGGAAGATCTTCCTCTCTGTCTCTCCTCCTCTCTGTATATCTGACTTGGAAGATCTTCCTCTCTGTCTCTCCTCCTCTCTGTATATCTGACTTTGTGATAAAATAAATAAATCTTAAAAAAAAAAAAAATTCGGGCCTCTGCATCAGCCTTCCACAACCTGGTAGCAGTGGTACACACCTGGTCATCCTTGCTCAGATCCAGATATCTCTAGAAGTGTACTCACCACCTGCATACTCGAGCCATGCATAGCCTCTCTTTCAACACATACAGGACTTCTGTCAGTTGGGGTGTGAGAAACAGATTCAGGCATGCTATCAACTTCACTTGCAAACCATGCCGGTCTCATCCAAAAGCAGACACACTTGGTCAGTGGCCAACTTTTAGCCTAGCCTGTCATATGGTCATTCACCTGAATGGTGACCATTTTATTCAATTCCCTATACCTTCAATGCTTTCAGGTCCTTTAACCAAGCTCCCACAGCAATCCAACTCCCTACACACATTCAATCCCCTTCACCTTTCAAACCCCTGTGTCCCTTCAAACCTCCACATGGATGTTTTCTCACCTACCATCCCTTTTCTTATGAGACCTTTCTCCCAGTTCAGTTTTTAGGCCTTCACTCTAATACCAGCTTCCTAATAACACTTACCTTGCTATTGAATTAAAAATTCAATCTCAGGGCCAACTACTATGACATAGCAAGTTAAGCTGCTGTTTACAGTGCTGGCATCTCATTTGGGTGTCATTTTGTGTCCCAGCTGCTCTACTTACAACATCTTCCTGCTAATGCACCTGGGAAAGCAGCAGAGGATGACTCAATTGCTTGGGTTCCCTGTACCCATGTGGGAGACCTGAAGGAAGCTTCAGGATACTAGTTTCAGGCTGGCCCAGCCCTGGGCACTGCTCTGTTCTTGAAATAAATAAAATGAATCTTTAGATAAAATAAATAAAATAAAGATATAATCTCTCTAAACATCACACATCTCCTTTCCCTATATTTCCCACGTTGGCAATTACCATCTGACAGCATACCATATTCTTACTCATTGTGTCTGCTGCCCACCTCTTCAACATTTCCTCTGGACAGGGACTCTAACATTCATTTTCCTGCCTCAGTCTCCAGAAGTATGCCAGTTTCATAACAGCTGTCCAAAGAAAAAGAAATTTGATTGAATAAGCATATCTGGGTGTGAGTCAACCAAAGGACAGAAGCCATGTGACACCCTTTTGAACTTCAATGCCCAACCTCTTGTCCAGTTTGGAGAAAATTCAACTATACTTATACACTTTGTAGAAGAAAGGGTTATTCCTCTTACTGAACATTCTGGAAGGGATTATATATTTTCTAACACTCCAATCACCACAGTAAAAAGCAGAAATTGGATCACCTTATCCAGTTTCTAAAGTTGATGTAAACGATAGAAAGCTATGTAACATCTAAGGAGTACTGATGCCATATCAGAGTAATCACAAGTCCAACCACAGAGGTCATGGCAAGGTGGAACTCAGCCATGGCCCTCACGTCAATCATAAAGTCACCAAGCAACTTCACTGTGCTTGCTGTGGCCCAGGATTCCTTGGTTATTTCACATTTCTTTCACCTGGTCATAAGGACATCCCAATGCTCTGTGAGCTGACAAATATCCTAACAACTCATCATCTTCACTGGCTATGTGAGCAGGAGTAGCTCCCACTGCTTGTAATCCAAACCCAGATGACACAGGAAGTGGGAAAGGATTAGGGAAGGATATGGTCAGAAAGCAGGAGCTAGGAGAAGAGGCTCCAAAGATACAAAGCACTGCAGGGTGGATGTGGAGGTTGGAAGCTGTGGGACTTCCGGAGGCAAGAAAGAAGCCTCTGGCAATCATGTGGACCAGACAGCACTCAGAGTGACCAGCAGCCAGCAAAGCTCCCCAGCATTATGTCTGGATGTAGACTGATCAAGAAGACAGGACCAGAGTCCAGTGAATGGCAGGAATTGAGCTGGGGACTGTGCTGATGGTCATACTGGCTCCCAAGAGCAGTGTCACGTTTCTCCATTTCTCAACCTCTGGAGCCTGGAACAGAAAAGGGTCTTGGGGAAAAAAATCCAAACACAGCAAGCCTTCTTCATGCTTAGGCATAAGAGAGTCACAAATACATGTTGATTTCTCAACCCTTCTCTAAATTGGATTTGGACTTTTTTCTAACCTCTGCATTCTTATCTTCTGGGAGTCAAGGGCAATGCCTGGCACATAGTAGGTGTCCAACAATTATTCATAGCATTTAAAACAAAATAATGAGCTTAAGTCCCTTCCTTTCACATCCTTCAAACTTCTGTGATACTTTATTTCGAGGGTTCTGAGGAATGCTTGGTCACATCCCTCAGTCTTTCTCTTTTGAGTCTTTGGTTCCCATTTCCAAACTCCTCTCCTTCTTTTCCACTACAATTCTGTCTCTTCACAAAACGGTGAGCATTTGGACAGTCAGAACCACGTGGCTGAGAAACCTGGTCTCCTATTCGGCATCCAGAGGATAAGGGTGCCCTGATGAGGGACAGTATCAGTCTAAAGCCCAACACTGGTTCCTTCATCTGTACAATAAACATTTACAGATGCTACTATCCTGATGATCTCATAGATCTAAAAAAAAAAAAAGGCCATACACATGTGACCATGGATATCAGAGGGTACAGGAAAAATAGAATTGCCTTTGCTGATTTGCTGCATTTAGATTCTACCTTCATCACATACTTGCTGCAATAAGATGTCTATTTGGAAAAAATGACCCAACTGTCTCCGAGGCATAGTTCCCACATTTATCTGCAGGAATAATAGCCCAAAATCAAATTACTGGCACATGGATAAGTACTCAGATATATCTCCCACTTTTTCCTACTCTCCTCTTTTTCTCTTTGCCTCTGTGGAACCTAGCAAGAGGCCGGGTAAGGAGTAAGCACTCAATTTTCAGCTGTTAGAGAAGGTACAGAGCCCTGAATGAAACTTTGGTAAGCACCAAAAGTCACCCCAGACCACTGACTAGTATGCACCAGGTTTCCCACTGTCCCCAGTCATTTTTGTAAGAGTTGGGGTGGATGCGCATTCAGCACCCTTTCCTAGAATCCTTGAGCAAGGACATCTGGGCCACAGGCCATTTGGCTAAATTGACCCTGTGGTCACCAGAATATGGTGCATACATGGAAGGCAGCTATACAAGCCAAAGGGTCATATTGTCCAGATGACAACTCCAGCGCCCCTCCAGCCTTGAGGCATTCATATGAATTCAGGTAGAAGACCCGACAACCGAAAAGGATCAAGTAGTTTGGAGTGGTTCTGAATGTGAACTTATTCCATGGCCAACAAGGGAAGAGGTAGAGAAGATATAAGCCTTACAGGCAGCAGGGCAGGGAGAGGTGGTAGACATGTCCCTCCCCTGTGTTCGGGCCCTGTGTTCGGGCACACCCACCTCTGAGCCCAACAATGTACTCCAGACTCAGCCTCATCACAGATGCTCTGCATACCTCCCTACTAGGCAGACTCAGGTAACTCCTGACCTGCCCACACAAAACTGCCAGATACTATGTTTGCCACACAGGTCCAGCCCAAGGAGAATGACAGTGCAACAATGCTCACAACCAGGTAGGGAGGACTGCTCACCACTGTTTCATGCAGAGGGAGTAAGGTAGGTTCTGGCTCTGGGACATGGCGGCACAGACTTTTTGTGGGCACCTTAATGCATGGGCCAGAACCAAGTCCTGGCATCAGAAGCCTCTCTTCGAAACACACCCAGATGGTTGGCACAGTCACAACTCCCTGGGTACCCACAAGTGCAGCAGCCTGACTCACTCTAGTTCTCTGGCCTCCCACACCCCTGTGGCAAGAGATAACATAGGCTCACATAAAACCTTGGCAATCGCTCCAAGGCAGACAGCATCTGATGCCAACGTGTCTAGGGGAACTCTACCGAGCTACATACACAGCATTCTCATGCAGCATGACAACCTTTCTCTCCACCAACAAGTCCTGTGTTCTTTATTACAGTTCTGAGGACAACAGCAACCAGCTGGCTCTGGGACATGCACATGATATGACAGCAAGTGCCCTTACCTTCTTCTGGGCCAAGCCTGCTGGGAACACTTCTTTCAACCCTGTGAGCACATGTGTAGATCACCAGTTCCATAGACATGCAACTGGTATCCAGAGCACAGACCTGTCTCCTAACCCTGCCAAAAGTTGAGGCCAGAAGGCTGCTGAGTGACTAAACCCCCAGCAGCCTCCCACCCAGGATTCTAACAAGACGCACATGACATCATCCTTTCCTCCCTCATAATGCAACCAAATATTTATCCGCATGTGGGTAACTCCAAGAGAGTGTGCATCCCAGTTCACAATGGGCAACAGACCCCTGAGATGTGGGATGCGTGGGTTACACTCCCCAAACGAGGATGAGATGCTAGCCCGGAGGGCTAAGCTGGGACACAGTGGCTCCTATTGAACAAGGAGCGCCTCTGACTAAGGGCCAACCTTCCCACCCAGAGGGAGGAGAAGAGAGAAGGAGATGGGCAGCTTGGACCAAAAGCCCAGAGGCTAGACAAGACATGGCTTCTATATTCCAGGGGAGTCTGTGGACTTCTTCCCGTCTCCCACCTGCAGCGCTACCATTGGCAGCCCTGCCCACAGCTTCTTCCTGGGCCCCACCTCTGCCTCCTCCACCCGACCTGCCTTTAGCACAGACCCATGCCCCTCTGGATGATGAAGTTCCCCTGGAGACCATTCTCTTTTATTAAAAGAGTTATTTATTTTTATTGGAAAGGCAGATTTACAGAGAAAAGGAAGAGACAGAGAGAAAGATCTTCCATCTGCTGGTTTACTCCCCAAATAGTCGCAAGGGGAAGGGATGAACCAATCCAAAGCCAGGAGCTTCTTCCAGGTCTACCACGTGGGTGCAGGGTCCCAAGCACTTGGGTCATCCTTGACTGCTTTCCTAGACCATAAGCAGGGAGTTGGATTAGAAGTGAAGCATCCAGAACAAAAGTTGGCACCATATAGGATACTGAAGCTTGCAGGTAGACAATTAGCCTAATGATTCTCCACGCTGGCTACTGGACACCACTCTAATAACCATCCTGATTCCTTGGCCTCACGCTCCCACCAGGGCAGTCATAGTGGCCCCATTGGGGAAAATGAGGCAGCAACTATGAGCTCCTGAGAATCTGGGGGCTTCAGGGATCTTGCCCATGATCTAAGCCCCATTTCAAGCAACCCACATCCATTCAGAAGGAAAAGTAGGTGGACTGTGCATTCTCCACTTGAGATAAGGGAAAGGAGTTTATATTGGATGCCTATGCCAAGGTCTTTTCTGAGTTTCCATATCATCCTCCCAGGAAGGGCCTAGGTGGTAGTTGGTGTTCTCTGTCCAGCACAGAGAGGCAGAGGTCTTGGAGAAAGCATGTGCCTTCCTTCAAACCACACAGCTAGCATGGCAGCTGTAAAGCAGCAGATCGGGCTTCTGATTCCAAGCTAAGACTTTAGGAGCCAGACAAACACCTGAACAGGGCACACACACTTGCAGTCAAGGGCAGCCTGAACCAAGCACCGTGGTGCCACAGCCAGCCAGCTAATGCCACACAGGAGCCTTGGAAACATCCCCCTAGCTGCCCTAGCATGGGACAAACATGACAGACACCACAGTTCACCTGAAGTCAGACTCCATTTGCACTCATATACAACACACAAGTCTCAGGTGCACCCTGAGCAGCAAGTGAGGTGGTACAGTTATACTGAGGAGCTAAGCTAAACTAAGTCCACATGACAGACAACTGGTCCCCTGCAGATGGGACTCCCTCCCACATCTGTGAAGTACCAGACAGGAGCAAGCAGAGGAACCAGCATGGAGCTGGCTGCCTACATGCCCAGTGACTGACAGGATGGCTCACAGCCGCTGGCAGATTGGCAGGCCTCCAGGCAGGATGGCAGGAGTCAGGGTTTCCCCTCAGCTCCAGCCTGCCTGGCCCCTATTTGCAGCTGTGGGACCCCCAGGAGCCAAGCTGCACTGAGTTCCAGCCTTCTCTGCTTATTTGCTGGGCGACCTTGATAAAGGTACTGGGGCTCTCCAAGGGCCTTTCCTGCCTGTTAGATGAGGTCAAGTCAGGGGATGAGCTGCAGGTCAGAGAAAGCAGCAGACAGGAGAAGAATAGGAAGTATTTTGCAATTCATCATTCATCATTAGTTTCATCCCTACTACCTGCAAAATGCTGAGGCGTGAGTCATGTCTCCTGGGCCAGCATTGCGGGGCTCTGTCTGCGAAGTCCCAGAAGGACAGCTGGGCCTGCCAGAGCGCCATGTCCTCCTAGCTCCTTGTGAGTCTGCTGACAAAAACCACTGACTCCAGAGCCTTTAGTTAAACTAAACCATACTGATGGGAGTATAATACACACACAAGAAAATGTGCCTGGAGGTAAGCCGAATCCCAGCAGCCCCCAGAACTCGGGCCAGCTGCTCTGCCAGGTGTTTCCAATTCTCCAACAGGGTTCACTCAACCTGGACCAACCTGCCTGGGAGGGGGATGAAAGTGTCTGTGAGCCACTTGGCCATGCAAAGAAGCTGTCCAGATCAAAGTTTGGAAGGAATGTGCCTGTAATCGTGGAGTTTGATCACAGGCCTTGATCTCCCAAATGGAAGACAGTCCAATTAAGAAAAGGCGTTTGCTCCCCGTGGCGGTATCTCTGGATGTCTAGAAGGAGGCTCCCCGTGATCTGCAGCCTCCTCGCTGAGCCTGGCCTTGTGCAAGGCTGTACTTTGATCCACTGGTGCCCTCCCCAGTGAGCAGGAATTAATTTAGCAAACTTTTTTCTGCTGGTGAGAGACAGGGATGACAACCACAGACATCTATTTTTAGGTGGGTGGTTTTTTGGTTTTTTTTTTTTTTTTTTGGTTGCTTGGGTATTTTTCTTTCCATTTAAAGTTTTGTTTTGCTTTGTGTTTAGGGAGATGTGAGGGCCACAGCAAAAACTAGACAAAGAGTAGAGCATTTCCCTCTGGTCTTCCCCCTCCCCACGGCTGCACAGCTTCCCGGAGCAGCCTACATTGACACATTCTCACCCAAAGTCCAGGGTAGATGTAAGGTAGATGTGTGGGTTTAAACCCACTTAAACTTCCCATTCATCCTCAAATAGTATTCTTTGAAAACAAAAGGATTTATTTCTGTATTAAAATGCAGAGAGACAGACAGAGGTCTGCCATAGCTAGCTTATTCCCCAAATGGCCACAATGGCCAGAGCTGAACAAGTCCAAAGCCAGGAGTCAGGAGCTTCCTCCAGGTCACCTACATGGGTGCAGAGGCCAAGAACCCAGCCATCTTCCACTGCTTTCCCAGGCACATTAGTAGGAAGCTGGATCAGAAGTGGAGCAGCCCAGAATCAAACTGCAGCTTCCTCTTCCTCACCATTTCTTTGTAACCACTCCTACTCACATGACCACTATGCACTCCAAGCACCCGCAGCCTGACCCACTATCTCCCCATCGAACACCTTACCACTCCTGACCGGCGAATCCAACACAACGTACACAGCTAGCCAGCAAGGCCCCAGGACCCAGACGCTGTCTTCTGTCTCACCTGGATCCTACCTCTCCAAGTCCAATTACTTCTTTTTTTTTTTTAAAGATTTATTTATTTTTATTGCAAAGTCAGATACACAGAGAGGAGGAGAGAGACAAAGAGAGAAAGATCTTCCGTCCATTGATTCACTCCCCAAGCGGCCACAACAGCTGGAGCTAAGTCAATCTGATGCCAGGAGCCCAGCACTTCTTCTGGGTCTCCCATGCAGGTGCAGGATCCCAAGGTTTTAGGCCGTCCTCAACTGCTTTCCCAGGCCACAAGCAGGGAGCTGGATGGAAAGCGGAGCTGCTGGTATTAGAACTGGCACGCATATGGGATCCCAGTGCATTCAAAGAGAGGACTTTAGCCACTAGGCTATTGCGCCAGGCCCAAGTTTAATTACTTCTTCAGTCAATTCCATTAGCATGACCTGTGAAAGCTCTTCATGGCTGTGCTATATAGGCTAAGAGCTTCACTTGTATTACAGGAAAAACAAATCAACAAAAAAGGGTATTAAAAGAAAAAGGACCACAATCATGTCCGTATTCCATGCTAATTTAATGAGCTCACTCATTGTCATCATTCATTAACTGCTCTTTAGTCCATCTTCAGGGCCTCTTCTTCAAGGCCAGCCTCTTATGTCTCCAAGCTGTGAAGACCGAAGATGAGCTGCTAGCTTTCCTTGTCAAGATTCCTAGCCTGCATCACATACTGCTGAAGAGGAGGTGGGTAGGGTCTCCACGCTGACAGCCCTTGAGTCACAGACAAGCAGAGCACTGGCTGGAAGAGGGGAGCTGCGACGATGAGACCGCCCAGGGAGAAATGGACCTGGTGGGCACCGCTCTCTCGCTGACCCACAGCAACGCACCTGCTTCCCCTATGCACCCTCTCCTGTTGTCCCACAGTGGTGGGCTCACAAGGATGCACTTCCACCTCTCCAAAGTGACAGTGAGGTATGTAAGGCCACCAACCTTGGGGCCTGGGTCCCCAGGCAGCCATCATGGTATGCAGGATTGAGAGTGAGGGCCTCCCTGTAGCGCTCATCTGTCACACATCAAATGAGAAAAAAAAAAAAACAATCTATTTTTGTCCCCAGGCAGCAAGCCTACAACTCTGATCGGCCCAAAATATGCCAGGCTAAATTTGCCTAAGAACTGCTCTGGGTGGTCCATGGCACTCCGTAAGAAAATAACAAGAGCCTCCCTCCCTACAATGAGGCGAAGACTAGGGGCTCTGCAAGGTCAGTAGGTCTGAGCCAGTGCAAGGCAATCCACCCCCAAGAAGAGCGACATTCCTAATTCAGAGCCCCTTGTTTTAGTTCTCTGCAGACCAGATTTCTGCCCGTCCACAGCATAGCTGCCCAGTGGCCTCACGCTGCTGCACAGAGGGCCTCTTTTCCTAGCCCCTGGCCATCTCCTTATCCATCCTTTGCTGCTGGGTCAGGCATGTAAAATTAATCCCTCTTTCCTTTTGGTGCTGTGGGCAGGCCAACAGGCCTGTGATGGTGTGTTACACACCCACCAAACTCAAGCTAGCCCAGAGTCCTGAAGACAATTAGCTGAAACTAGCATATGTGCAACATCCATACTATTGCATAATTTATATACATTTCACACTGTTTGTGGGGTACAGAAACACCACACTACAAGCGATTTGCATATAGATGGCGGGTTATAGACATATGCTTTTATTTGACGGGTAAAGTCTGAAAATACACATGTACACATATTGCTCTTACGAGTGCTGGAATGCCTGCTTTCAGCCACAACTTGAAGTGCACTGATCCTTTGGCAGGGTGCTAATTTTTAAAATGTATGAGACTGAATCGTCCATTTGAGAACATAACAATGCAATTCAATTGCTTGATGAGCTGTGGCTGCCAAGTATGGGGGAAAAGAGGAGGACGGGGGGTCCAAACAGGCTTTACTTAGTAGAGAAGTGAGGAATCAAATTCAATCCTTGTGAAGTGATTTCTATTGATAGTCAGGTGAGAGAAAACTGCTTCCTTATGCCAAGTCCCACCATCTACTGCCAAGTGACCCACCTCAGTGGGTGCCACTTGTCATTTACTTAGCATATACCTTTCCCCTTTGGAAACCTGGAAGTGAACCCATCGCGAGAAGGCAGCTCAGACCCAGAAGTGCTGCGTAAATGACAGTGTCTGGATAAGGGCTGACAGGAGACTGGTGTTTGGGGTGGCAGGTGCAGCTCTGATGGGAATATGGACTCAGCATATGTTAGCCAAAGACTCAGAATGACAGGATTCTGTCAGTCTCGCTGGGGGCCTGATCTGCGCAGCAGGACTAAGGACCCCATGCTCAGCAAGCAGATGCAAAGATGGTGATGGACCCTGCCTACAGCCTTCTGCACTGTGTCTGGTCCACGGTGGCAGACAGGGAAAAGCTTCACACAGAGACTGCAAACCATCTGAAGACACCATAGCTAACACTCCATAGGGTTCTAACTACGGCCAAACACGCATGACCTAAAATTCACTACTTTCACCATGTTCACGTAAACAGTTCTGTGGAACTGGATCCTTTCACAGTGCTTTATAGCTGTCTCCTCTGTCTGGTCCTAGAATAGTTTTCCTGAAAGCAAAACCCATAGCCCACTGGGCAATCACTCCCAGTTTTGCTCTCCCCCCAGCCCCTGGCCACCATTGATCTTCTGTCTCCTCTGGGCATTAAGAAGGAATTATAATCAGGTGGTGTTTCTCTTTTACTGTCTGATTTCATCCACAGCAGCCTACCTTTCATGGCCGCATGCTATTTCCCTCCATATATATATTACAAACTGTTTGCTCCACCACTGATGAGCACTCTGATATGGCCATTGCATGCCTCCAGGGCATGGGGGTACTGCCAAGAAACGCCACAGAGCAAAGACCACCCTAGCATCATGAACTTGTTTCTTCACATTATTCTTGGAGGATCTGGGGATGTTTCTCCTGGCCTCCTTCCTAAGTTGACACTTCCTTGAGTACAGCTGGGAACTGATGGCTTCCCAGTCACACAGGCTGCCTTGGTTTTGCCTGCTGCCCTGTGTTCTTTTCTCGGCCCGGGTTTCCTAAGTGATTTACTGACATAAAATCAACCCTCGTGTTACTCTAATAGTCATTACTGAGATGTTTAATCATTAGCCTTGAAGCTATTATCATCATGAGTTTCTTGTTGGCTGCATACAGAAGAGAAAAGGCAAATAAATATTGGGTGAGTGTTGGGTTTGAACCAGATCATGAACTGGCTCCTTCATGGGTGTTATCTGACTTGATCCTCACAATGAACTTGGAAGTGAGTGTGAACAACCCCCAATTAGACAGATGAGAAAAACGCAGGCTCCAAGGTGAAGCTTCACTGGAGATCACCCACCAGGCTCCAAAGCTGTCTCCTGACTCACAGCCCAATATCTCTTCAATGTCATAATTACGAGCAACTACAGCCTACTCCAGTCACATCCCTGGACCTCCACTCCATCATACTGGGTACCACAGCAACTCTGTCATCAGCAAAGCTTCTGGCTTTAGATGCTGTGCTTGGGGCAATTCTTCCCCCTTCCTTTTAAGGAAGGGTAGAGGATTCTATACACTTGACAAAGCCATGGAATGGTGGTCTGGGGCCAATGTGCTAGAAGCCACTTGTGTGCCCTAATTTCCCATTTGACCTCAGACAAGCTAGTCCACTAAACTAACTCTAACTTTCCTACCAACAGCATGGGAATCTGAGACTGGGTGTCTGACTTATGAATTAAGATATCACTTGAGAAGCCAACATCCCATGTCAGAGTCTAAGGTCCATTCCTGGCTCTGCTCCCAGTCCCAGCCTCCTGCTGATGCATACCTTAGGAGACAGGAGGTAACGGCTCAAGTACTTGGGTCGCTGCCATCCACATAGGAGATCCAGATTGAGTTCCTGGCTCTGATCCCACATTCTGTAGGCATTTGGGGTGTGAATTGGTAGATGGTAGATCAATCTCTATCTCCCTCTGTCTCAGTCTCTCTCTTTCAAATTTTATTTTTCTAGAAAAGAAGAACAATGGGAACCTGTTGTCTGCTCTGGAATGTTCTAGGAATGACTTTAGATGCTGGAATCTTTAGAAATCGTGTTCCTATCCCTTAGAAGAACTGAGTTCATACCAGAAGCGGAGAGTGTATGGTATTCAGAATCTAGCACCAAGGCACACTGTGAATGAATGCCTGGGGTCTGGAGCATCCACCTTTGTCCCTGAGAAGTAATGTGGTAGAAGGAATTTAGAAGCTGTAGAAAGAGGGATAGTGCCCACCTGCAAATACATTTTGTGACTATAATAAAGTTAGCATCATCAGAAGCAAAATATCCATTCTTTCCTTATTAAGTTCCAGGTCTTCCCAGACTTCCAAATTAGAAAATCCAAAGATCAAAGTGTCCCATGGATTTATAGGGACCCAAGCTGACTAAACTGGGCCCCTGCTTTCAGCCCTACAGTAACCCATCAGGGCCATACCCTGACCTCTTTTTTTCCCCTCACCACTCCCCAACCCTCTCCCCTAAGATCCTAGCTTCCCATAGCATCTCCCACAATGTCCCCACATCTCACTCTCATAGCCTTTGAGGCCTCTGAAACGTCTCTCAATCAGAGGAATCTCCCTCTGTAATACTTGGCCCTATACTCTCCTCTTTTACCTTTAGTTATCTTTCTCTCTCCCTTCTCTGCGCCTGTCACCACCAGATACACGTGCTGTCATCAGGTTATTATCTGTCTCAAGTCATGTAAGCTCCATGATGAAAGGTAACTGGGTCTAGTTCACAGTCCTATCTCACTGGATGGCATACAATAGGTGCCCATTAAATATTTGTGGAAGGGAAGAGAACAAAGTTCACAAACATGGAAGCTCAAAGCTGCTCAAATTCACACTGCTAGAAAGCAGAGAGACCAGAATGGAAGCCTAGTCTACCCAACTCCCCTCCCCTTCCCAGAGTGTACTGCCGCGCTCTGTGCCGCACGCTCTGCAGAAATTTAAATCACTGGCCTGAATCAAGCAAAGAGCTAGAGACAGATACCACTTCCAAGAAAATCGTGAAAAAAATAAATGTTATGGTAACAAATTGCCCATGATCTAATTATCACCATCAAACATTTATTAAGGGTCCATGAGCACATGGTGCCCTGCTTGGCACACTGCTCAGAGGGAGAGAGGAAACTGGAACAGCAGACAATGGGAAGCCCATTAATATGAGTGATGCTTCAGCCTTCTGCACAGTCCAAGGGGTGGGAGACAGAGAGCAGAGTCAGGAAAAGGCAGGAGCTGAGTGCAGATGAGATGAAAACTGGGCTTCTTTTTCTACAACTCAACCCAATAATTTAAGCCCTTAAAGACAGCTCTATGAAATACCTGGATAGGAAGGCACAGCAACTTCCTGTCCACAGCCCCCAGCCTGTTGGGCCATCCCAGCTTTCTCGGTTGGTGGCTGCACGTCCATGCCACATAGATCTCCTAGAAAGCAGGAAAGCTAGCTCCCTCCCCCATCGCACCCAAAAAAAGATACTGCAAGGGACAGAGACTAGCAACAAGCACCCAACTCCTACGTGAGCCACAGTGATGGCAGTGCTAAGTGCATTAAGGAAACGGAGAGTACCAGGCCACCTCACTTCAACCTCCATTGGGAGAGGAGTCTCCCCATTGGAAAGTGCAGCTCTGTGCCTGTCTGGGCTTTTTTTTTTTTCCAGTGGGCAAAGTCTGCAGGGAAGAGTGTTATTCAAATTTACAGCTTCAGAATTTTAAATAAGCTTACATTAAGTAAACTTACCCTTCAGAATAATCAGATGAAAATCCCAAAGCTCCCACAACGGTGTTAATATTTGATTCTTTTTAATGAGGTACTTATAGGTGTGCTAACGCAGCTAATGGCATTGGGTAACAAATGCCACTGCAAAGTTTATTGGGAAAAGGGAAGACTTTCAAATATATTCTTATTTATCTGAAAGGTAGACTTACAGAGAGAAAGAGAGAGGAA
Source organism: Ochotona princeps (assembly GCF_030435755.1). NCBI lineage: Eukaryota > Metazoa > Chordata > Mammalia > Lagomorpha > Ochotonidae > Ochotona > Ochotona princeps. The sequence continues at coordinate 9,032,394 of NC_080844.1, read as the reverse complement.
GAGAGGGAGATCTTCCACCTGCTGGTTCCCTCCTCAGATGCCAGTACCAATTGGAGCTGGGCAAGACTAAGTCCAAGACCTAAGAATTCATCCAGGTCTCCCATGTGGGTACAGGAGCCCAAGTACTCAGGTCACCTCCCACTTCTTTCCCAGGCCATTATCAGAGAGCTGGGTCTAGAAGAAAGCAGCTGGGACATGCATCTGAGCCCATGGGGGATGCCTGGAATCATAAGTGGTGGCTTTGCCCACTGTGCCACAATGCCAGTCCCACAGCGAAAACCACAAAGCTAAAATGAGAGCTTTAAGTTCCATGTGCATGTGTCAAACATGCATATGTAAAATGCAGAATATATAAGTATCTTCAAATAGGGTATGTATTCCTCTAAGACACTGGCATGGGGCAAGTGGAAGAAAGACCATGATTTCTCACCAGTTCCTAAGGACAACTTTCTGCCAAGCCATTCACCCACACCATCTCAGTGACAGTTAGAGCCCCGGTGAATATCATCGCACCCATTCCACTGGTGAGTAAATGAAGGTTCTGAAAATAATCCATGATCATCCACATGTATTTAGTCATAAATGAAAGAACCAGGATTCAAATTTCTGTCTAATTCCAAAGCAAGCACTCTTCCCACGATACCATCCTGCTTTCCAAGAACCAGAGAAGGTTTCAGTCCCTGCCAGGGACCTCCTCCTAGGCTCCTTGTGATCACATTCATCCTTTGATAGCAATTGTAGTTGTCTGTTTTCTCTTTGCTCCCCTTTATGGACTATGAGTTACCTGGAACAAGAGCTTTATCTATTTTTTTTCACCGCTGTAGCTATCATCATTACTGTTCCTGAATGGACAGATGGGGGACAGATGGACAGGTGAGTAGGTGGGTAGAGGGCTGGATGCATGGATGATGGATAAGTCGATGGTTGAACAGATAGGTGGCTGGGTAGATGGGTGGGTAGACACCTTAAAGGAGCAGTTCTGTGGACTGCATCTTTCAGGAACTGGACTACCTATGATCACAGTTTTTTCCGCAGTTACTGAAAAGGCAGGGTCCATAATCAACTCTCCATGCCGGCCTTTATTTTATCTACTTCATCCTCTAAGGCTGCTCCCCTCCTTCTGAGCTGGTGTGAAATGTTACCTTTCCCTGGAAAGGGAAGTCCCATGCTAACAGACACTATCCTTATCCACAGCGCCTTCTAATCCCTTCCTTAGTCAGGCTGAATGATTTGTTTCCATGACATCCTGCAGAATTGAATTCTAAGGGCTGATCAATCGTGTGCTGTCCAAAAAAGGGTCCCCACATGTCTATTTTCAATCTGTAGCCTTGTAACCTCATCAAATGCCCTCTTGACTATGAAGCCTGGATGACAGTGAGTGAGCTGTGCAGGATCCAGCCTGAGGCGGGTACTCAGCTTGGCGCGTGCCTCGAAGTATGACCAGAAACAAGCAGGCTGGCAGCACACAGCAGGTCTCGGAAGTGCTCTGGGGGCTTCCTCCCAGTGCAAAAGTTTCTGTGCATTCAGCAGATATTTCACTGAGTACAGCTGGGGCATACCCTGAGGCTATGCTCCAGGTATGCCCTGGGAAACAAAGCAGCTGCAGTCTGGGGACAGACAGGTAAGCAGCATAAAGTGGATCAAGAAATAGGTTACAATATAACTAGAATATAAACCTATAAATAGTAATAAGCAAGTATTCATAACACAAAATGCTGCCTGTGAAAACAGCAGGTGCTGTGAGAGAATCACATGGAGGTGGGGAAACGCAAGAGATGCTGTTGGGGTGGAGACTCAGGCTGAAGCTGAACTTTCCATAGTCCACCACACAGAACCACATGTGCCCACAAAAGGTGAGGGCAGATCAACAAACATACAGAAATCATTGGGGGGGCTGTCAGGGGTGGGAGAAGAATGAGCCTGCAAGTCCAGTAGCAAAGTCCAGAAAGGCAGAAGTTGGTGGCAGAACTCACACAACAAGACCAAGGTGTGAGTAGCCAGGATGGACCTCGGGCTCTAGTGCTGGGTACAGACAGGTCCCGATGGCTCCAAGTAACAGACGTGGTCTGAAGCAATCCTCCCTGTGAGGTCAGAAGGTACAGGGCCAGGAATTCTGACCTGGGGCCACACATAGTTTCCCTGTCCTTGTTGCTGTGTGTTTGCAGCTGGGAAGGGATGCCCCTCAAAGGGCTGACATCAGTAAGCTTCAAGGGTGGCGATCCATGTACTAAATGCCACACATGGGAAGCGATCCCAGGGAGCACCAGCTGGGCCTCTCAGCAGCTGGCCTGTGGTACCCTGAGGTCCCTGGTCACCAGTAGCTGTTAACGCCAGCCCTAAAGAGTCAATCCTTTGCTGAGACGGGATACTCCCAGGGCCAGTATGCACAGACCAAAGGAAAGTAGCCCTATCCTGCCTGCCTCCCAGTCCCCTGTTGGCTTGGAAATGGAAAACCTGGATCCCACTCTGCACTACCTTCTCAGCACAAGCCCATGTGGGAGTGTCCACCAGCTGACCAGCGGGGAGACCATTCAGTGTCCACTGGTTGGGAGCTGAAAAGACAGGACTTCTGGCCTCAAGGGGAAAGCTGCAATGCACATATCCCATTCAGGCAACCCAGACGCTCAGTCCATAGCTCCTGTAGCCTGGAGGGAATGCTCGGCACCCCCACGCTCTGTAGCTTTCAGTTCAGTGGTTAAAACCATGTGGTCTGCGCTACAAATCACAATAAGCAATGCCACATTTCATAATTAGCCACAACTTGACAAATGATCTGGTGCAACAGCACAGTGTGTTCCCTGAAGCATGCTTTACTATATTTTTGCTGAGAGAAAATTTGTCACAAATTACAGTTGTAGTCTTCAAAGTGCTTATACAATCAGACTGTATTCCAAAGGGGCCCTTTCAGGACCACTTTCGGGGGTGGAACAAGAGGACTCAAGGTAGTGAGAAATATCCTTAACCTGCGATGCAAGGCTGAGCACACAAGGGCTTGCAAAGATTTATTCCTTTTCTTGGAGGAGGAGCAGAAGTGGTCAAAATCAAGATCTGGCCTCTGGGGGGAGCTAACACTACAATTTGTGACCTGATGTGGTGTGGAATGGCAGGGAATCTGATGATGGGCACTATGCAGTGGAGGCCCTAAAGCTACAAACCAATTGTGTGGCAACCCAATGTACAAGGTTACTGGGAGCATGAATGAGTTATTCCACACCAGGTCCTTAGGTCAGGGCCTCCAGCAGCAACTGGTCACATCATTACTCTTGTCCTCATTGAGCCTTACCTACGGGTGCGGTCAGGAAGGCTCTGCCAGGTACCTAGATGCATCACAGACACTCTGCCCTGCAGAGATGGCCCTTGGGTGGAATGCACACATCTCCACCTAAGCCAGCTCCAGGAAAATCTCTCTTTCTTTCTCTCTCTCTCCCTCTCTCTCTCTCTCTCTCTCTCTCTCTCACACACACACACACACACACACACACACACGACAAATGGCCACCTGCACAAGCCAAGCAGAAGACTTCCAAGGAAACCCACTTGGCTCCTGCCTTCAGCCTGGTACAACTCCAACTATTGCAAACATGTGGGAAGGGAAACAGTAGATGGAATATATCGTTCTGTCTGTCTGTCTCTCTCCCTCCCTTCCTCCATCCCTCTCTCCCTCTCCTGTGTGTGTGTGTGTGTGTGTGTGTGTGTGTGTGTGTGTGTGTGTGCTTCTCTCATACTCTGCTTTCCAAATAAAATAAATCTTCAAAAAAAATGTCTGGGACCAAAACCAGGAAGTCCCCTCCTCTCCATTCGCTGGACTAGGTTCACATAATGCAGGCCTTCCTGCCAGCCACTGGGTGGGGCATCCAGAGCAGATGTCAGGCAGCCCCCCCGGGAGCACATACTACAGGATACAGGCAACAACTGTCCTGAAGGCCACTTGCTGTGCCTCAAATGCTGTCCCCATTACTGGCTGGACAGGACCCAGGGGCACAAGGGAAGAACACAGGTGGGCAGCAGGCAAACAACCCTGTTAAGAAATGGGTGAAGGAAATTAGCAGGTATTTTTCAAAGAAAGAAATGCAAACTTTTCAAATAAAAAATGAAAAAATGGTCAAATCACTTAGCTTTAAGGAAAATAAAAACCACCCTGAAGTTCCACCTAACTCCAGTGAGATACAGTGTATACAGAAATCAACAAAGTGCACCTGTTAGTGAGGATATGGAGGAAAAGACAAGCTAATCCATTATTGTGGGGGGTGTAAACTAGTGCAATCACTATGGAAGTCAGTGTGGAGAGTGTTCAGACAACTGAGAACTGATCTACCATACAACCCAACCATCCCACTCCTGGGAATATATCCAAAGGAAATGAACTCTACAGGCAAAAGAGCGACCTGAAACCCTGTATTTATAACAGCACAATTCACAATAGCAAAATCATAAAAACAACCAGATGTCCATCAACAGATGGATGGATAATGACACTGTTTTACATCTTCTCTCTGGAATACGATTCAGCCATTAAAAAGAATGAAATCCTACTATTTGCAACAGGATGCTCACAAAGAAGACCACCATGTTTAGTGAAATAAGCCAGGCCCACAAGGACAGATATCATATGTTCTCTAAGATGTAAGGCAAGCTGTTAGGCAAATCACAAAATAGAAATAGGTAATCAAATATATATACATTCTCTCACAGACGAACAGTATAACAGAGACTAGAACACTGGTAACTAAAGTTACATTACAATACACACCTCTACTCCTGGATAATAGACTCACATTTTGAAACATGTAGATACACCTGCATAGCATTATGCTAGGCTTCCCACCTCTACCCATACTGCCAGTCCATGATGCATCTAAATAGCAGAAAGTTAGTCTTGTGACTATTAACTAAGGAACTATATTACTGTGATAATCTTGGGAATATTAGTGAGGGAAGCAGGGAGGGTGAAGGGCAGGGGAGGAGAGAATCCCTATACCTAAAAACTGTATTATGGCAATGAATAAATATGTTTTTAAAAAGGATTCAGGAATTCCATCTCAGTTTCCCACATAGGTTCAGGGGTTCCAATACATGTGCCATTTTCTGCTGCCTTCCTAGGAACATTAGTGAAAAACAGTGGAACAGCTGGGACTCAAACTAACACTCCAGTATGGGATATCACCATTGCAAGCACTGGTGGCTTAGGGAACCCTTGTTCCCATATAACGTACAGTTGAGTGGATGCCATCTATGTATGGAAAGCAAACACTCATGTATTATTTGCCAGGTCCTGTTCTCACTGCTCTATTTATGTATCTCATTTGATCTGAACAAGATCTGAACAAGAACATGGTAGATTCTGTTACTACCTCCACTTTGCACAGTGTGGATTCTGAGCCAAACCTCAATAGTATGTTCTAGGCTACACTACGATTAACAACAGTGCTGAGATCCAAATCCTTTCTTGCAGCTGCTCTAGTGGCTGGGGGCACAGAGGTCTGCAGGACCTGGCTTACTACATCTACACTTTCTCGGGGACAGCAGTACAAGATGATGTGATGTGGGGATCAATACAGTAATGAGGTAGGAAAATTATCATGACATGTGAAACTGGTACTTTTCTTATGGAGTGAATTGTCTACCTAGAACAGTTGATGGTTGCTTGGGATAACAGATAAACCACTTAAGTCCTGAGTGTTGAAAGGCTCAAAGATCCAGAGGAGGGGCGATGAAGCCTGTGTGACACAGTAGAAGCATTTTGGGATCCTGATGCTAAGAGGGAAAGGAGAAGAGACAGAGAGAGAAGAAAAGGGAGAGCAAGATGGCAGGAGAAAGGCCAGGTCCGAAGCAACAGCAGCAGCATCTCTGGGGCTTCTATAAAGCAAATCTTAAAGACACTCTACCAACTCCACAATTCTGATGGATCATTGGTATGATGATAGCTGTGACTGTTGGAGCCAGGAAGAGATAAAATTCCCACTGTGGAAGATGTGGTAGAGGACACAGGTTGTGCCTTCCGAAATCAAGTCTAGGAGAGAAAAATAGCCAGTAGACACTGACCATCTGGAGACAAACAGGTATCCCTGGATGGGCTGCAGATTCACACTGCTATGGAGAGGAGCAGGGCACTGGGGCACGTTCACCTGGAGAGGACACACAGAGGCCTTTCAGTGAACTCTGGCTTAGAGTGGCAGGATCACAGAAGGTCAACTCCGGGGAATTTCCCTTTTCATACTTATCTCCAAGTTGACTCTTTACAAGAGTGAATTTGATAGATTATATATAATCAGAGAGCCCTAATTCCACCTTAGTTCATGTGATTACTCTCCCCATGTCAACTGAGAAAAAAGGGATTTTTAAAAAATAATAATTGTTTTTAGTGGAGAGTCAGTGAAAAAAGACAGAGCTTCCACCCACCAGCTTATTCGCAAACGTCCACAACCACCTGAGCTCGACCTGACTACAGTAAGGAGCTGAGAACTCAACCATGTGGGTGGCAGGAACCCAACTGCTTGGGCCATCCCCTGCTGCCTCCCAGGGTTTACAGGAGCAGGAAGACAGAATTGGGAACACAACCATGTCAGGAAGCCAGCTTCTCTGCTATGAGATGCAGGCATCCCAACTGGCAACTTCAACACTAGGTCAAATATATCCCAACAAGTGATACAGAGAAGGAAATGCCATTTGCTCATCTCTGGATGACTGTCCCCACAGAACTGCTGGTTCCCTGTATGTAGCCTTTTCATATGCCACACTTAACACACTTCTAAACAACAATTTCCCATATTGTTAAAGCCCATATCACAAAGGGACAACAGAGGGTCAAATAATCACACAGCCTGCAAGCAGTCTGGTAAGGACTCCACCCAGGTCCACCCCACACCACGGGTCACCTCCTCAATTCCTAGCACCTTCCTAGACAGGCAGAACCGATAGCTGCAAAACTTCTCAACAGCTGGGTATCATGTTCTCAAAAGCATCAGAACAAATGAGTGCCTTAAAACAAATTAGCTGCTCAGACTCAAAACCAATTAATCTTTGTTAAGCTCAAAGAAGTCTCACTCACCATGATGGAAAATAATATCAGATCTGAGCTCATCATCTTAAATATAGCTTTCCCGGTAGGAAACCTGCTGGTCTAAGGAAACAGCCTCCTCAGCTCCCTGGGCCCTGAGGGGAGAAGAGAGCCTGGGAACAGACCAAGAAATAACTTGGGAGCAGGAAATCGAGCCCAACCCTGCTCATGAGGACCTGCAACGGGCGTGCATTATTAAAACATAAGCTGGAAATCACTTATTCTACATTGGGTGATTAATAGCGTTGGCCCTTTCCTGGGACGTGGCAACAACCCTGAGAAATGATGCAATTACTCCCATTAAATGGGGACATTAGGGGACTTGTTACTCACAGGGTGGTGTGCACAATTTCATGGTTAATTGGGACTTGGGAAGGGGGGAGACCACTGCCACATTATCCACCCTAAGCAGAGTGCCTAACCCTGTCCCTGTTCTTGTCTTCAAACAGGTATAAAGCACACTGTAAGGATGGAAGGAAACAGAGCTACTCAGGGTTAATGAAAGCCCAGTGATGATTGCTGGGGGTGATGTGGCGGATAACCTTGGACGTGCAGGGTCCAGCCAGCCCTTCCTCCTCGGGGTGGCAGGAGCACTTGCTGACGTGGTTTCCAGGGAGAAAAATGGCTTTTAATCAAGACTGGGAAATGGAATTACATGTGTAATTAGATAGAAATGGCCACAGAAGCCACAAGCTAGGAGGCTCGCTGCAATCGTGAGCGTCCATACTTGGAGGCCGGCAAGAACTTAGGTATAAATGATGCTGATACAAGCATTTGGAGTTTCCTTCTCTTGCCTGCCTAGGATCTCCCAGGAGAAAAAGAATAGCTGCTCTGTCCACACTAGAAACACCCAGCATGGCAGTGCAGCAGCAGCATCCCCTCCATGGGTCACCATGCTTTGCCTGGCTGCCCCTCAGCTGGACCTTACTCTATCCACACCCACAAATGAACATGCATCCATCTGCACCACTGTGAGGAGCTAACTCCAGGTGCCGAGTAAGGAAGTCAAACCACTCAGAAATTCTGTGATCAAAGGTGACCACTCAGGCTCTGATGTGCACTCACTTCATCTCAAGTTCATAGGCACATGAGCATCACATGTGTAACCACCTGGGAACAACATAGGGCAGAGAGGCAGCCAGGGCCTGGCATTATGAATCTATTTATAGAATTACTTCCTTCGGGTCCTGCAACATCTTCTAGGGTCCTCCAAGGGAGAACTTAAACCCCTAGAGCCTAACGTTGCAAATGTCAGAGACCCAAGTAGGCAGGCAAGAGACAGGAGCATGCAATAGATTCAGCAATAGAACTATTTCAAAAAAGGGGAGACCTAAGTTAATGGCCTAGGCTGGAAACTCTGGAAGAATTTCCATTTAATGCTGAAGGTCTCCACATCCCAAGTCTGGTAGGTTTGCCACGAAAACTATAGATCCATGTGACCTAACCCTGAATTAGCTTTTCATCTCCAACACGTCATACCGAAGACACCTTGCTTATGTCATCATCACCATCAATACTATGGGACAATACAGAACATGCTGGAAAGTTTACAAGCACTGGAGCCCTGCAGACCTGGGCTCTCTGGCTGTTTCCTCCATGAGGCCGTTTACTTCTCTGAGGAATGAAGTTGCAACTCACTTTGCTCATAGAGTTAGGGGAAGAACTGAAAACAGAATGACCCTCTCTGTGCTGTAGCTTTCAGGTTGAGGGCCTGGCAGAGGTTGCCTTATTCTTGGCAGTTCCTGCAGACAAACCAACTGCTATGCCTGTTTTACAGGAAAAAAATTTTGGGTGCAGAGAAGTTCAACAAGTTGAGCCAAAAGCTATCAACTGACAAGTGGCAGACATGGAAAGTAAAACTGGGGTGCTGGCCACAGGTCCTGGACACACCACCCCCACTCCCTCTCCAAGGCTAGGTGTGGGAGAAACCAGCCAGGATGGGGTGCAGCAGCCTCCGAAGTCAGAGTCACTTCCTCCTGATCCCCCAGCAACTGCTTTGGTTTAGGATTTGGAGAATGCGGGATATCTCTTAACTGTTGCATTGACCCATCTCAAAAATTAGACCCTACTGGATTAGACCCAACATTGTGTGAATGTTGACATGTGTTTCCTTCTTATAGACAGTATATCCTGATTAAGAAGAATCACCGGTAGAGAAAGGGCCACTGTATGGCCCAGGAAAACCCTGGTTCAGCACTGAGATAAGGAACTCAGAAGAACGGGACCTATAGAGAAAGGCATGATTTGCCCCCGGACAAAGCAGACACTTCTCATCAGCACTGGGAAAACTCCAGCCACTGCCCAGCATCGGAGTCTGAATGCCATGCATTTCCCAGGACACTGCTCTGCTAGTGGGCACAGCTGCACTGTTTGGCTCTGTCTGCTGCTTGGCCTGGATTCCATCCATGTATCTCATTTTCCCAAGCCTTTGAGAGTACAAAAGCTCTTCTGAGAACCACATCTGGATCCTGCCTGTGACTTTGACTGAGCCCTTGGCCCCTCCTGCTTGTCAGTTTCCCTTTAACAGAATGTCCAGGTTGCCCCCACACATGAAGAGGCAAGACTGGCATCACATTCACACAGTTACAGGCACAAACCCACCAGGGAGCTCAGCCTCATGCTGTCTGCTCATCCACTTCTGGCAGGCATGGGACCCAGGCAGTCAGATAGAAACAAGGTGGAATTCCACAGAACTATGGACCCAGGGATCATGGCGCAATCCTATCAACTGACTTATGAACAGTGACCAAAGGGACAAGTCATCAATGGCATTGATCTTCAATGACTTCAATCTAGAAAAATGAGGCACAAGGCAACAATCATATCCATCACCAGTAACACAAAATGAAAAATTTAAATATCACCAGTTTGCAATCATCCATAGACTCATCCACAGATGCTGGAACAACCAGTGCAAGTCTGAGGAGAAACAGGCTATTTGTACAGTCCCAAAGCACCTCTCCACAGACTTCCAGTTAATACAAAGAGAAAATAACTTTGCAATGAAGACGCCTGGCTCATGGCACCTCAGCCAAGTGATCAAAGTCAGCATCGCCAATGACAGCCTGACACTGCAAGCTCTTGATGTCATGCACTTGCAAGGACATTTCTATACGACATGCTGCATCTGCTGAAGATGTATAACTTGCCTGGGGATGGGAAAAATATCAGACAAACTCCAAACACTTGGCCTGTACTCTTTCAATAATGTCAGTGTCATGAAAGACAATGAAAGGCTTAAAAAACTCCTCCAGATTAAAGGAGACTAAACGCTAAACGCCAACAACTAAACGAAATGTGTATCCTCGATTGGATTCTGAATAGCGAACGAAGACGAAACGATCTATCAGGATGGACACTACCGGGACAACTGATAGAATTTTACAGCAAACCTTATACTAGACAATACTGCTGACATCTAAATATATAAATGTCTACAGTTAAAAATACAAAAATAGGAGGCAGCATTATGGTGTAGCGGGTAAAGCTTGCCTCCCATATGAGAGCGCCAGTTCATGTCCCCACTGCCCTGCTTCCAACCAAGCTTCCTACTGATGCATGCAAAAAGCGGCAGATGATGTCCAAATGCTTGGGC